>NC_081412.1:657066043-657410210 GCF_030272615.1 Cryptomeria japonica
GATCAAATCTGAGCTGCATAAGTATGCATCTTTCCCAGTTGTGGCTCAAGATCCTGAATTCGTACTAGCAATAGCTGATCACTATGATCCAAGCATAAGGAAAGTGAAAGATGAAGATCAGAATGTTATCATGACCCTAGACAGTATATTCTTCAATAGTGCCTTCAAAGGTTCCTCAGTTGAAGAAGTTGTTGATATTTCTCAAGAGAGTGCTCAAGAGTACTATGAGAAACATGAGGATAAATGCAAAAAGGTGATCAATATTGTTTATCTCTCTACTGCCAGAAGTTCCCTCACTTATCGATGACCTAAGTATTTTTACAGGAGTGATTTTAATGAAGAATATAATGATATGGTCACTATGTTATCCAGAGTGAGGGGGTTAAAAGACTCTCATTATTTTCAGAACTGGATGTCATATTACATAAATATAATCAAAAAGGGGGCTACAAGAATTGACTGGGCAGAATAGATCAGTGATGTGCTCTGTGCTCAATTGAAAGAGGTCAAGGTGACACTGAAATTTTACATGACCTCATACCTGGTTTATACAGCTGCTTCAATGAGACAATACCCAAGTTTGTCTACCAAAGGTGATAGAAGATTGGTACCTGTTTGGGAATACTATGACCAACTGACTATCAAGAAACAAGGTAATCATTAGAGAAGGGTTAATGACATCTTCTTTGTTGTATGGAAGTGCATTTTTGATAAAGGTTTGCAGATAAGAAGAATATTAGAGGCCGCTTACAACAAGGTGTCTCATTTTGGGTGTGTATTTCTACAGTTTCCCACATTCACCTATATCTAAATTGGATGTTTCTCAGGTGAGACCTTCATTCTTCCGAGGTTCCCTTCAGACAAAATTGTCCTTATGGAGCTGTGAAAACAACTGATTAGTGTGCATGGGAAACAATCACAAGCACATAAAACTAGGCCAAAATTTCCAGAATCTATCATCAGGTATTCAGTGCTAACCAATCCTAAGGCCAAAAATATGGAAGAAGAACTACAGTGGAACACCATGAGGAGATTCAAGGCCGAAAACAATTTTGACTTTTGTGGCATAAAGAGAAAACTCAAAAGGAGTTATACTCATGTTTATAGGTTGGAAGATGTTTGGGCAGATTGTCAGAATGAGGAGGATGTGAGAAGAATGGATTTCAGTCGTCTAACTTTAGAACAAATTAAAAATTTAGACTTAGATAAAATCCCAATGACCATGGAAGACACAGATGATATAGTGGACCCTATTTATTATGAAAAGAAAATCGCTGGCTCTCCACTCCCATTGGTTCAATGGTCAAAGAAAGAAAGAAAATCCATTACTCAGAGAATCACTCCTATCTTAGCAAACACCAATGCCTAGTTGCTAAAAAAGAATCTCAGGATGAAACAACTTCCAACTAGTTTAGGAGATGATGACAATAGTGATGGCCCACTAGGTTAGATATCTACCACTAAAATGAGGACAAAGAGCAGGGCAGACCCACGGGCACTATCCATTGCTGCTATGGCACAATCAAAGGGTAAAGGACCCAAAATTAAATTCATAGTTAAAGGGTCAAAGAAACATGAATCATCATCCGTGACACAAGAAGCAGTAGTGAAAGAACCAGGAAACAGCCGCCTGCCAGCAAAGTCAAAAAAGGAAAAGAGGTGGAAGAGGGTGAAATTCCTCAACAAGAGGAAGTATAGGCAGAAGAAGTTCCACTCCCACCTGAAGCAGATGCCTCGACCATTGAACAGGTGATCATCCACTCTGTTGAATCTGACTCTGATGAAGAGAATCAATATTTTCAAGATGAAGACCTAAATATGGGCACGACGCAATCAGAGATTGTTGGTCAATATTTCACTATAACCAACTTCTCTAACTTAGATGATATCCCTTCATCTACTTTTGAATCTACAATGATAGATTTTAATGAAACCTTGGAAGATGCACTTGCAGAACAGGTTCTAGTAGACTTACCAGTCACTACCACCACCACTACAACGGTTCCTCCATCAGTAAGTGCTGAAGTTACATTCATAGTGCCTTCAGCCCTTCCATCTGTAACTGAAGAGGTAGCAACAAATGTTCCCCTAGATACTTCAATATCGATCCCATCAATAATACTTACAACTGCTCTGAGTTCTCATCAACCTGCTCTTGAAGCTTCAACTCAAAATCAGCAAGGAACTACTACTCCATCATCCAATCTAGAACTACCCCCTTGGATGGAAGTAGTGGCTCCTAAGAGAAAAAAATAGGTTATTTCTCCAGATGAATTTGACTTTGAACTTTTAGCTCCTTCAAAATCCAAGGGAACAAAAAAGCCAAAGACAGTATCTCGGGTGGTAGTAGACCTAGCTTCTAAAAGAAAATATGCTGAAGTCATGGTACCATCCTCTGACAAGGATAGAGGTAACATACAATCTGAAGATTATTCCATGCAGATCACAGAGCTTGGGGTGGAAACACATGAAAGTGTGAAATTATATTCTCAGATGGCATTTGATTCTTTGTTGAGAAGATTGGATCAAGAAAGAGATGAGAAAAATATTTTGAAGTAGAAATGTGAACAACTGACCAATGTTCTTCTAAAGGTCACACAATCTTCTCAGGAGATTGAGCCTATAGGATCATCAATAGATACCGAAGCCCTCAAAAAGATTGAACAAGTGGGAGCTAAAGGACGAGTCATGGATGAGTGGATTTCATGGTTAAGGTCAGAAGGCTCACATCTTCTGAGCTCTATAGTGGAACTATTGTCAGATTATGAAGTTATCCAAAGTCATCTGTAAGAACTCAAAACTTCTTTATCACAGGAAATTGAGGAAGTTGCAAAAAGTACTACTTTTTGGATCAAAATGGGAGACTTCAGGATAGATGTCCTTGTTGCAAATAAGGTAATTCCAACAAGGGATAAATACATCCAGATCCTATCCTTATTATCTCATAAAAAAGAGACAATAAGGTTAATGATTGTAGAACTAGATCGGGAAAAGAAAGAAGGTGATGATGAGGTTGATCTCATCTTTGCCAAAGTTGGTGATCTTCCTTGTTACTTGTATGATGCTAATCAAATTCTCGTCACTCCTCAAGTTGTCACCTAGGAATTCCTTTCCTTGATGGATCACAGCATGGAACAAGATTTCTCGCTTGATACATTTGACAAGTTGCTACAGATCCAGGTCAGTTTTGAGGTTCTTGCATCCATGCTAAAGGATGTCAAAAAGAAACAAGTGAAGATTGAAGATGCGATTTCCCACGTCTGAGTGATCATAAGTTCCACCCCGATGCTAGGCGAAGTAGAGATGATAGCTATCCTTTCCAAGTTTGAAAACTTCCAAAAGTCCAATGAGGAAGATAATCAAGAATTAAGTCCCTCCTTTTTGGCACCTTTTCTTCCTACAGTTGCACGGATAGACACTGTCAATTTTTAGGCAGCTACATTTTTCTTTGTATTGTAGTTGTAGTAAAGTGGGACTGTGCAGTTGATTAAGTCAACTGTGCCCACCTTTTTCTCAACTTCTTTCCCTATATAAGGAGGACCTTTTTTGTAAATATTTATCTTTTTCATGCTTAGCAAAACTCTGCTGAATTTTTATCCCAACTAAGACTTTGGGCTTTTGTGGTGAAAATTCCATCAAACAAATAAAGAAAATAGTTTTGTTGATCACAAAATTTTTGTTGTATCAAGAAAATCATTATATAATTTGATGTTCCTATGTCCATTGAATCTATATGATATTTACTATTTGATCTTTGAGATATTGTTACTCGTTTAAAGAGCTCTCAAATCTTGCAAGTAGACTTTGTGCTCTTAGCATATTTGAGAAAATATTCTGTTAAATTAAATAATTTGTAGTAAGCTTTGTATTGTTGTAGTTATTTGTAGTTTAATGAATTATAAATATACACTTGAAAACTTTGAGTTCCAAGCTAAGTTTCTGATTGTTTAATTTGTAATAATTAGTGTGAATTAGTGTTACCTTAAAGGAGACTGTGTGCTACTTAATAGTAACTCTTGGTGTAGTTTGTTAGATTAGTAGTTCTTTTCTTTAAGTATCTTGAGAGGTAGAGAAATTGTAACTAGGTGAAGGGAGAATACATTAACTTTGAAAAAAAAGAGTTATATGCCCAACACCAACCCACAAATTTGATTTCTTGTTAATTAGAGGAGAAATTTCATAGGGAACCTCCCCTTGATGAGAGGAGATTAATTTCTCATCATAGCTTTGTGTGAAACATATATTTTTTCATTAGTACATTGGTGACAAAATATTCACCCAACAACTTGTAACTCACAAACTTCCAAATACTTTTACTCACATAAGTAAAACTTCATTTCATATTGTCGTTACTAGTTACTACAACTTATCAAAGTGAAATAAGTAGTTAATCAATTTAATCATAGAAATATAACCACAAAAACATTCACCACTTGACACAATATTTTTGATGTGGAAACCCAAATGGGAAAAACCATGATGAGATGGGACTCACAAGATAACTATCTGAACTCTTCTCAAGTTCACCCTGTTAGGAGCGAAGCTTGTTAAAGCTTTTACAAAAAGTCATGTTAAGAACAGATCCTATTAGGGACTAATACCTTGTTAGAAGAAATACCCTATGAGGAGTAACCTTTGTAAAGGATTTAGAATCCAAGCTAATGGATCACCTTGTTAGAGGGTTTGAATAGCACCAAGCTTGTTAGAGCTTACCCGGTTAGGGGATTTAACTATTGTAATTTATAGAAAACAATAGGAGTTTGTTAATCTGTTTGAATAGCACTTCACTTGCTTGTTCAGATCCTTTTCATTCTCCTATCTTCCTTTACTCAAACTGCAGATACATCATCCAATTTGGCAATCACACACTCAATTCAACTTTGCCAACACTTAAACTAAGACAACTCATCAACCTTATAAACAAGTCAATTAGGTCAGTAACACAACAAAAACTTAATTCTCATAGAAATTACAAACAAGCCAGTTCAAGTGTGACCATTGGATTACATAGAAATCTATACACATCATTCAAGAAAGCCTCGACCGCTCCTTGATTGCCGCTTCATCAAACATAGTAACTCATCACACGCTTTGCATTACATGCAATATACTTGCTCATTCCCTAGACAAAAATAATTAACTCAACGCACCAAAAACTCTTTGAAACTCTCTTCATACATTATGTATATGTGTCATAATCATTTCCACTCAGATCATAAACCAATATAACCAATTCACCAAACTTAATCAGTTAGGGTTTAGAAAAACAACAGGTAGGGTTTACTGGTTTAACTCTCCAAACTTAGCAATATCGGTTCACTCCACAAATTTACCTACCGGTTAGAGTTTCTTTTCACTTATCTCTACCTACTAGTTACAAGATATTATGACAACAATAACATTACTGGTTAAATGACATCAATGACAACATAACATATCATCAATGCAATCTTAATGCAAATGCCAACAATCTCCCCCTTTGGCATTGATGGCAATAAAAATATCAATACCATTTATTGTTGTGATTGTGAATAGGAATCCTAGTTTACATTTCACCATGTACTATCATTGTCTTCAGCTTGACACTAGTTCTTCTCCCCATAATCACATAGTTCTTCTCTCCCTTTGACAACAATGCCAAATTGAAAGTAAAACATGCAAAATAAAACTTCATTGTTCAGCATCAACAACATGCAACTTGATGCTTTCCCTCTGGAATAACTCCACTCCTACATAAATCCTGTTGTCAAATTCTGCAAGTAGCTCTAGGACTGATGTAATCTATATCATGCTTAATTTACCTCATGAAGGGGTACAACCCCTAGCTGACTTCTAAGATACTCAAAAGTAGTCTTAGGAAGAGGTTTAGTAAAGATATCTGCAAGTTGCTCCTTGGTAGAAACATGCTTTAAGATCACATCTTTACTATCCACTTCTTCCCTCAATAAATGATACTTCAATTCAATGTGCTTGGTTCATGCATGCAAGACAGGGTTCTTTGAAATATTTATGGCACTGGTATTGTCATATAAGATCTTTACAGGTTCTGTAAACTTCATCTTAAAACCTTCCAAAATGTACTTCATCCAAATAGCTTGGGTACAATTCATTTAAGAAGCAACATACTCAGCTTCAGTAGTAGACTGTGAAATACAACTCTGCTTTTTGCTACTCCATGAAACAAGTCTTCCTCCAAGAAATAATGCTCCACCGGTTGTGCTTTTTCGATCATCAACATTACCTTCCCAATCTACATCTGTGTACACCTTCAAGTCAAATTTCCCTTCATATGGATACCATAATCCATAGTCAATAGTACCTTTCAAATATCTGAAAATCCTCTTGGTTGCTATCAAATGTGTTTCCTTCAGATTCTTCTAGAATCTAGCAACTAGACCAACTGCATGAGCTATAAACGATCTGTTGTGAATAACTTAGTGCAATTTTCCAATAATTGGCATGTACTCCTCATCAACAGATGTGGCCTCATCTTCCTTAGATAATTTACAACCTGTAACCATTGGTGTCCCAACTGGTTTACAGTCACTCATACCAAATATCTTTAATACCTCCTTCACATACTTAGACTGTGTGATGAAAATACCACTCTTCATTTGTTGTATTTGCAAACCTATGAAAAAATGTATCTCTCCAACTAGAGACATTTCAAACTCACTTTTCATTTCATTTGCAAAGTCATTTCTCATGTCATCATTTCCTCCAAATATGATATCATCTACAAACACTTCACTAACTAGTATCTTATCTCCTTCAGATTTGAGATATATGTTACTATCCTCACTAGTTCTCTGAAAACCTATCTTCATCAGGAGTGAGTGAAGCCTTTCATACCATGCTCTTGGTGCTTTCTTTAATCCATATAGTGCTTTATGCAACTTACATACCATGTCCTTCTTATCAGTCAAAGTATAACCATCTAGCTGCTCAATGTATACTTCTTCTTCCAGTATTCCATTCAAAAATGTAGATTTCACATCCATCTGATATACTTTGAATCCTTTATGACCTACAAAAGCAAGCAAGGTTCTGACACCTTCTAGTCTAGCCACTGGTGCAAAATTTTCTCCATAATTTTCTCTTTCTTCTTGTGCATAACCTTTACAAACCAATCTAGCTTTGTTGTGAAACACAATACCATCTTCATTCAACTTGTTCCTAAAAACCCACTTAGTACCTATAACATTTTTATTTACCAGTCAGGGTACTAGGGTACATCTGTTGTTCTTCTCAATTTTTTCAAGCTCTTCCTCCATAGCTTTAACCCAATGATCACCACCAAATGACTCCTTAGAAGTTCTAGGCTCAATAGTGGAGATCATGCAAGAATTTTCTCTGATTCTTCTTCTGGTTAGCACTCCAGTATCCTTATATCCAATAATTTGTTTAGGATTGTGATTGAGTCTCACATATCTCAGAATAACATGATCATTATCATCAGGTTCATTGTCTTCATTATCATCCTCTTCTTCTGAGTCTACTTGTTCTGATTGAACTGGTACATTAATATTTGCTTTACCGGTTTCAAGTTTCATAGGTTCTGGTTCCAAGAACAAAATGCAAGGATCTTCATCCTTTCTCTCCACACTGGTTTCCCCTGAGACTTTAGGATACTCATCCACTCAAACATCAGCACTCTCAATGATTTTCTATGTCCGGTTGTTAAAACATTTGTAGGCCTTACTCTTGGTGGAATAGCCAAGAAATATACCTTCATCACTTTTAGTTTCAAACTTCCTAATATAATCACCTCTCTTAATAAAACATTTGTTTCCAAATATCTTGAAATAACTAACATTAGGTGATCTACCATACTAGTATTCATAAGGAGTCTTGTCCTTACCTCTTTTTACCAAAACCATGTTCATTGTATAGACTATTGTGCTGACAACTTCTCTCCAAAAAGTCTTTGCTACACCTCCTTGTATCAACATCATCCTCGTAACTTCAACAACTGGTCGGTTGTTTCTCTCTACAATACCATTCTGTTGTGGTGTCCTTGGTGCAGAAAGTTGTCGTTTGATACCATTCTCTTCACAATATCTAGTGAATTATTCAAAAGTGAATTCTCCGCCTTGATCAGTCCTCAGACACTTGATCTTCTCTCCACTCTACTTTTTAGATAAGACCCTGAATGCCTTGAACCTACTAAATGCCTCTGTTTTATCATTCAAGAATGTGACCCACATCATCCTTGAGCAATCATCAGTGAAGATCATGAAATATCTATCACCTTGAATACTTTTAGTCCTTATTGGTCCACATAGGTCTGTATGAACCAAATCTAACAGATGCTCTGCTGAAAAAGATTTTCTCTTGAAATTTGAGGATGTCATCTTTCCCAATTGACATTCCTTACACAGAGCATTAACCGATTTGTCCAACTGAGGCAAACCTCTTACTGACTTGGACTTACTCACTTTAATAATGTTATCAAAATTTATATGACAAAATCTCATATGCCAAAGCCAACTATCATCTATTTTAGCAATTAAACAATTTCTAACTTTAGGATTCAGGTGAAATGGATTACTTTTAGTCTGTTTGTCGGTTGCAATCAGTTCACCTTTGCTCCCATAGATTTTGCACATACCATTTTTGAACTCCAATGGGTATCCTATGTCATTGTATTGGGCAACACTCAAAAGATTGTGCTTTAGACCTTGAACCCAGTAAACATCATCTGCACTGCTCTTTCCATTAAGAGAAATAGTTCCCTTACCATTAACCATGCAAGGTGAGTCATTACCAAATCTTACAACTTTGCCATCAAATTCCTTCAAAGAAAGAAATTTTCTCTGGTCATCGGTCATCTGATGTGAACAGCCACTATCAATGATCCAATCATCAGTATTATCCATGCGAGAAACTAAATCTTTCTCATCAAATGTCTCCTCTTTAATGGCTACAAACACAATATCTTCATTAGCATCACCATCAGATTCCTCATTAGTGACACCGCCATCAACTACAATAACAAAATCTCTTTTTCCTTTTCCCTTGTACTTCTTGAACTTGTCTCCCTTGTACTCATTATCATCATTAGGATAGTTAGTATCTATGTGTCCAATCTTGTTGTAAGAAAAACATTTCAAATTTAAATTACCTCTATATTTACCAGTACATCTGGGCAACTGTGATAGGGAGGATGGGCAAGGGGGTTGCCCAATAGGCTTGTATTTTTACTAAGTGATAGGTCCTTTTCTAGTTTCAAGGTGTATTCACCAAAATCTGAGTGCAAAAAGCTTATAGGCAACCTAGCAACTCTCCTTGATCCACCTCCCTAAGTCAAACACTCCCTAGTTGCTCAAGGACTTCAACTCCATTGTTTTAGGCTTTGTAGTCTAACACCTTATTCTCTCAATTAGAATTCATTTCCTCTGTCCCTAACCTATTCTTTGATTTCACAAGGTCTCCTCTTGATGAATTACAAGTTTGTATCAAATTCTATACCCATGGGTGTCTTTGGTCTTCTATGGTTTGGAGTGTAGTAATCCTTCACAAGTGCTACAAACCAACTTATGGAGTCTACCTCACCAAATGTGTTAAATGCATGCAAGATTAACTTGTTTCAAGTTTAATTTTATAGGTTTTGTACTTTACAACCTTCCTTTGTGTACCCGATTTGACAAAAAACAATTTTTTAGGCCTAAAACGGGCTACAAGGAATTAGCCCTCTTTTGGGGGTTTTGTGCTCATCCTGCTCCAACGATGGACTTCCAGACATAAAGAACCTTATATTCTGATACCCTTTTGGAAGTTCTTGATTTTTTTCTAAGTCTTAGGGTCTATTAGGCCTCCTCCATGACTGTCCCAAAAATGGGTGCAAAAAGAAGGGTTTGTAAGGGTTTTGATGGCAAGAATCAACTTACAAGCTAGAAACCTTCAATGTGAATCATGCAACCTTAGTTCTACCATGACACATGCTAATTAGGCCAAAATAAAGTAGTTTTACAACTTCAAAGGTTAGAGAACAAGGTTTTACAAAAGATGCTCATAAGGAGTGTGCAACATTTTCAACGTTTCCCTTTCTTGCTTTCCACAAACAAATCATTGCATGAGTACCAATTACATTTAAAACATGTAAATATGTCTAACATTAGTGAAAAAAGAGAACCTCATTAGCCCTGCATGAAAAGGCATTAGGCAATTACAAACTAATGAATCATTCACTATCAAAACTTGTTATCACTACACTTTGCATCTTTCACTGTATTTTCACTTTAACCTACATTTACCACTGTCAAAACTCTTTTTCAAAGGTCTGTCTAGTGTTTTTGATCAATTCTCTATCTTTGAATTCTTGTTGACCTTCATACCTGCTATTTGGAAAAGGAAGATTGCATAAACAACTCAACTAAAATGCAAAAATCAGTCATAATTGACTGTTACAGCCAACTGGGCGTTACAACTTTGCCTAAAGGATCAGTAATTGATCTTGGAAATCTCAAAACCCATGGGTAGGGTCATAGAACACTCCTTGTTCTTTTTTTCAAACAAATAAAAGGAGATACAAGGTTCTACAAACACCAATATATGGTGGAGAGTAAGTAAATGAGTGGAAACCAACAACAAAACAGTGGCTCACTATTTTTTACACAATTTTCACAAACTGAAAAATGCAACCATCCTTATCATGGCTTAGAAAGCCTCTTTTCTTTCACATATAACTTTGAACATCAAGACAGGTCTGTCCACCTGATGAATGCATTTGCTATAGAAGAGCAAAGCATCAAACCTCTTCAAAGACCCTATCCAAATAACACACTTGCCTAGGGCTCCATGGCCACAAAACTTCTTGCACCTGCATTTTTGAAATAAAAAAATGTATTTCCATATCTTACAAGTTGACCAACTGGTTCTTGGGAAGCCATGAACATTTAGGGCTTCAAGAAGCCAAGTTGGTCAAGCATCCTTGCCAAATTCTTAGACAAGGCAGTGAAACTGTCAAAACCAATTAATTTTGCTTAGAACTCAAAACTTAATGAAATTTGATGCCACCAAAGGGAAAAGCTTCAAGAATCATGAGAGAAATTGAAAATGTAAGAACAGTATGGCCAAGTACAGCAGGTGTACGGACTGCTGCTCACATGGAGTTAAAACTTAGAAAAAAACAAGATAAAAACTAGTGCAAACTTTCAAATGCTTGATATCTCCACAAAATCAACCCCTAAAATGATTAAAGAAGGAGAATAAATACATCTACAAGTAATTTATCCTCCTGTACGAATAGGTACATGTCCAAGAGCACTCAAATTTGACATTTTCATGTCTAAAATGACAACTTTTAATGCCTAGATGATGCAAGGTTGATCTCAAAGACTACCAATCACCTAAGAACACTACTCACACCTAAAAACCAAGCACAAAGCATGTCTAAAAACTTTTCAAAACAAAAACACATTGAAAACTCACTTTTCCCAACATTTTGCCAGGCAACTCCAAACTGGCAACTTTGAGCAAAAAGATGAAAACAGGAAACATGACCACACAATGAGTTCAAAACTCATCCAAACAACTTCGAACAACTCAAAAACATCTCAAACAAACTTTCCAACTCAAGACTAATAAAAATCAAACCTGCTATCAAACCTATGATGAAATGAAGCTAGGTGCTCCTGCACCAAACCATTTAGCCAGCAATGCTTCAAGCTCGATTAAACTATCTTCATCATCAATTTCTCTGTTGTATCTAGATTTATGACAGTGACTAACATCTCTTATTTTCCTCATAGATGGGTTAGAAACAGAAGCTCTAAATGTTGATTCAGATTTTTTTACACTACCATCATAACCATTTAATTCAAAAGCAGTAAGCTTACAAATGATGGAGTCAAGGGTTACCTTAGTTTTGTCGATAGATTTCAGCTTCTGAATGGTTGCAACTTGGATAGAGTAGACCGGTAGCAGGGTTTTCATCACCTTACTAACTTTTGTGGCATCGTCCATTTTACCACCAACACTCTTGATCTCGCCCACTATCTCTTTTATCCTCTGACCATACTGCTGGATATTCTCACCTTTAGCAATCCGCATGTCATCAAAATTCCCTCTTAGATACTCTTCCTTGGCAATATTCACATGTTCGTCACTGCTATAAATCTCTTCAAGTTTCTTCTATACCTCATATGCAGCCTCCAAACCATCGACATCAACATATTCAACATCAAACAAAGAAATGATAATAGCCTCCAATGCTAGGTTGTGTTCTTGGTGCTCTTTCTTCTGATCATCGGTCATAGTCCCACTAGGTGTAACATACTAAGTATTAACATGTTACCAGTATTGATTTCCAAGACTCTTGATATAAATTTTTATTTTGTCACTCCATATCCTATAGTTCTCTCTATTAAACTTTGGACCTTCCTTCTTCATCATGATCTACAAGATCTTTACCTCAAGTTGTTAGGCTTAGACCTTAGAGGACCTGAGAAGTTCTCTGATACCAATTGATGGTATGATGGAAGAACAAGGATCCGGTTAACTACTGAGAGGGGGGGTTGAATCAGTAGATAGAAAAACTGATATTAACTTCACCAATCTCATAAATAACCTCTCAAGTAAACTTAGAACTATCAATGCAATTTATCTCTATCAAAATAAAAATGTCAAGATAAACCGGTTGAGTGTTTACAACAGATAACAGCAAACAACTTGTAACTCACAAGCTTCCAAATACTTTTATTGACATAAGTAAAACTTCATTTCATATTGTTGTTACTAGTTACTATAACTTATCAAAGTGAAATAAGTAGTTAAGAAATTCAATCATAGAAACATAAACACAAAAACATTCACCACTTGACACAATATTTTTGATGTGGAAACCCAAATGGGAAAAACCACGGTGAGATGGGACTCACAAGATAACTATCTAAACTCTTCTGAAGTTCACCCTGTTAGGAGCCAAGCTTGTTAAAGCTTTTACAAAAAGTCCTGTTAAGAATAGATCTTGTTAGGGACCACCCGGTTAAGGGGTTGACTATAATGCCTAGTTAGAAGCAATACCCTGTGAGGAGTAACCTTTGTAAAGGATTTAGAATCCAACCTAATGGATCACCTTGTTAGAGGATTTTAATAACACCAAGCTTGTTAGAGCTGACCCGGTTAGGGGATTTAACTATTGTAATTGTTAGAAAACAACAGGAGTTTGTTGGTCTCTTTGAATATCACTTCACTTGCTTGTTCAGATCCTTTTCATGCTCCTATCTGCCTTTATTCAAACTGTAGATACATCATCCTGTTCGGCAATCACACACTCAATTTAAATTTTCCAACACTTAAACTAAAACAACTCATCGACCTTATAAACAAATCAATTAGGTCAGTAACACAACAAAAACCTAAATCTCATAGAGATTACAAACAAGTCAGTTCAGGTATGACCGTTGGATTACATAACAATCTCTACACATCATTCAAGAAAGCCTCGATCGCTCCTTGATCACTGCTTCATCGAACTTAGTAACTCATCATGTGTTTTGCATTACATGCAATATACTTGCTCATTCCCTAAACAAAAATCATTAACTCAACGCGCAAAAAAATCTTTGAAACTCTCTTCATACATTATGCATACGTTTCATAATTATTTCTGCTCAGATCATAAACTAATATAACCAATTCACCAAACTTAACCAGTTAGGGTTTATCAAAACAATAGGTAGGGTTTACCAATTTAACTCTCGAAACTTAGCAATACCAGTTCACTCCACAAACTTACCTATCGGTTATAGTTTCCTTTCACTTAGCTCTTCCTACTGGTTACAAGACATTATTACAACAATAACATTAGTGGTTAATTGACATCAATGACAACATAACATATCATTAATGCAATCTTCATGCAAATGCCAACACATGTATGCGTAATCATTTTTATGAAAAGTATCTCCTCTAGCCTGAAGCTTGTTTGCTCTCTTATTTGCTATAAAGGGAATTCAAGGCCAAGAAATGGGGATCTTGTTCCAACTCTATACCAAGTTTTCTAAATCGAAGTCATAGGTTCCATTAGCAAGTTTTAGGTGTGAATAAGAAAAGTGTATAGTTTTTTTTGCAAACCAAAAATAGAATGAGCCTTATGTCATATTTTGTGCAGGTTTTGAAGGATTGAATTGTATATTGTCTTATGACAAATATAGCATTTGAGTTAATGAAATAGAATTCAAACCTATTTCTCTTCATTGTATGATTCTACTATTTTCTGAATGAAATATAATCAAGGGTGTCTTTCATTCATTGCATTGTTGTGATGTATGTGATTTGTGTTTATCCTATGATCTAAGGCGTCAATTAAATGCTTGAATAAAATTGCAGAGTGGTAGGGCTTGTGTAGGGATTTTGATAAGTAGTTTGGATTTGGGTCATAGTTGTGATATATTGTAATGCAATATATTCTTAGTTCAACATGCTATCAAATAAATTATGTTGTAATTCATCTTACATTTAATGAATTTGACTCCCCAATGGAATAAGGCAATGGTTATAACTTGTCTTGGTCTTTACAATCAGTTTTGTGCTCCATTCATCTATATTTGCTACAAATTGTTGATTATCAGAATATATTTTATTTCATGTTTGTTATTATATGTTTTCTTCATCTCGTGCTCCAATAGGTTGAGGATCACTAAAGAATTTGACATTCTTGAGCATTCTCCCTCTTTGTTGAGCCTGTATATGAGATTATCTGCTTTGTTTTAGTGCAATTTTTGAGTATGGCGTAGAGATTATAAATTCACTAAGGGATAGTTGGAGTTGGCTTCTCCATAGATATTTGAATAATCATCTTGGTTTCTACCTTTTGTAGTGTAAACCCTTTGGGGAACCAACACCCACATACCAAGAAAAAATCATGAATCTCAAGAAGAATTGTTAGTTGTGCTATAATAACTACTATCACTACCTTATAGCATGCCCAGTGAGAACAAGAATGTGCCCATATTTCTCATATCAGTAGTTACAACTCTCTCTAAATATGACATGTGTTTTCACATTCAGGCCTTAAACAAACTTCTAAACATTAAGATTTGAATGGTGAAAAAGTTATTAATGGAGTGGTCATTAAAACTCAAGCAACTTCATTCTTCATATCAAACTTTGAAGAACTATAATAATTAATGAGAGCCTTGTTGCTACCATTGCCCATGAGTAACCAAGCTTACATTTATATATATCTTTTATGTACCATATTTTCCAATAATATTTATTTGTGTGTCAAGACAATGGTAGATTGTGCCTTTATCAAACCATTATCGTGCATAATCAATAATAATCACATTACACAAAATGACATCTCTTTGAGACCAGATGGCTTAAATCACACACACTAAGCTTTAACTTCTAGACTTAAAAGTGTTAAACACTCAAAATTGACTAACATTCTCTAGACTTAATATGTTGCTTAGTGTGTATGGTTTAAGACTGGCCCTTCGAGACATGTTGAAGAATAGTTCACATGCTCTACCCAGACTTCCACATTCACACACAGATTTATCAACTATAATATCTGACAAAAATCCCCCATTCCATCACGCCTTCATGTAGTGTGGTGGTCTGATCATACTTGAAGGTTCTTAAAAGCTTGAACCTAGAAATGTCCTGCTTCCTTAATTTTCCCAGCCAATTTCTCCAACTTTAGGTAGATCTCTTGTACCTGTGGATATGTTCTATCTCATGATTAAGGTGTGTTGCAGAGAGCTTCACTAAATCAAACATTTTTAGAGCTTTCTTACAAAATCTATACTGTGCACATCCTGCAAAGAGGTTAAGTGTTGAATTCTAAGAATTTCTAAGAAGTTATTTTCATATAATTTCATATTTATTCATCAACAAATATTAGAAGTTGTGATAAATTAGGTTGTAAGACTTTGTTCTTTGTTAGCTTATATCTATGCATTATATGTTATTTTATGAATATTGAAAAATTAGTCTTACATATCTTCAACTCCTATATATACATAACTTTGCCATTTAAATTAAATTCCCACTACTTTTATTTTTAAACTAATTATAAACTTCTTTATTTTATACTTATTCAATCAATTTATATTTTAATAAAATAAATTTAATTTCAATCTAAATGAATATTTTAAATTCAAATAATTTTAATAAAATAATATAATGGAATTCTTCCAAAACCAAAACTCTAGAAATTAAGAAAGACTAAGCGATTTTATATTTTTAAACAAGATTCTCTTTAACTTATCACAATAATTTGGAATATAAGATACTTCCAATATTTCAAAGGAAACGTTCATAAATAAAAAAACAAATGAGGGTGGTTCACAATAGAAAATACAAAGCTAGATGAGATTCCAAAGAAAGTCATCCGTCAATCTTTAAGAGAAACAAAACATTTGCATTGATGTGAGGGGATTCCTAATATAGTTAAAAAAATAAAATTTGAAAAGGTCATGAGCATCAAGGCAGATACGTGTAACAAAGGATGACGAAGAGTATGACACAAATCTAAGATAACAAATCATATATGCATAAAATAGTAGGGCAAAGACCATTGACTAAAATTTACACAATAAAATGTTTTTTATTGTTTTTATGAGAGATTTTTTATTTTTTTTATGTTTATTGGAAGCCCATTAGGTTAGGCAATGATTTATACGTATGATTTGTTCCTTGTTTCAAGATATCATAGTAGTTTTTCCTATCACTTTTTTTTTATAATTGAGGCCATGAAATAGTGCATCATTAAGATGTTAGTGATCAAAATAGGGCAAACAATTAAGATGGGGTAAATCAATTGTTATCAAAATTTGTAACAACTTACAATAATCTCAAATTTGATAATTAATAGTGAAAGCATAAATCAACAACACAACATGAACACACATAACATCAAGATTTTTGACGTCGAAAACCTGGTCAAGGAAAAAACTACGGTGGAAACCTACCCATAATATGATGATACCCTATTAGAAGTATATGAAATATTACAATGGGGAAGACACGTGCATTCAAACACACAACCTAGAGCTCACCGCTCAAATCCAACAAAGGGAAACAACCCTGGGAAGGCTCACTGTCTTACAAACAAATTCGAATCGCTGAGACATAGCATCCTCAATGCCTTGTTACAATTTCAATTAAGCACATAACATCTCTCACACTTCTCCACACTCCTTCTCTACTTCTAAATGATTAATACATTATTCGCACACCACACACATTCGCAGCATACTCAATTACAAATATATTAATACATGACATCAACCTTGGACCAATATCATTAAGGTCGGCTCAACACACTTCACCTAATTATAAAATTATAACCATACACACTATAACAACATATGCGGACCAAAACAATGTCAGCTAAGACATAGCATGGACCTAAATCAACGCCTCAAATATGAAACACCTTCAATAATTATGCATCAAACATCTTAACATGCTACAATCACCATGTCAACCAGGAACGTGAAGAACACCACCAGATCAAGAAAAAATCATCAATAACGTGCTCACCAATCAATGCGGACTACCAACATGAATAGCACACAAGCTAGAAACATCCACAAGCATCTTGAATTACCGTAGCAACATCTGCATTGACTCTAATTACGAGAATCACATCATCATCAAACCAAACTTCAAGAATATTCACTGAACTGACTGTCAACCTGGAAAAATCACTTGCGAAGCACAAAATCACGAACCACTTGAATTGAGGACACACATCAACGTCCCAAACATAATCGGGTAAGTGCAACAAGTTGTGTCCACTTAATGTGGAAGTTTTAGACTTAGGAAAAAAGTGAAATTCAAGTGGAGTCAGTAGGAGATGAATCAAGTTCCCGATTACGCACAGGATCCCGAGCTGAAAACCAAACGAGATCTCAAGCCTGAAACCCCAAACAGGAAAACGAAACGGGATCCCGTTTCGAATATAAAAAAAAAAATTGAAACGGGGTGGAGTTCATTTTTACCATACGAGATCCCGATTGAAGCAATGGAGCCCTCCCAAGAAGCTGCCAGCAAGTCTTCCAGGTACGCCCTTTACCATTTTTTTTTCAATATTTCATATTTAAATTAATTTTTACTTATAAAATTAGATTTTTAGATTAAAAATTATTTTTTTAGTTCAAAAATTAAACAAATTAGATTTTTAGTTTAAAATTTATTTTTTACATTAAAAAATTATGTTTTTAGTTTAAAAATTTGTTTTTTAGTTTTAAAATTAGTTAAATTTAGTTTGAAATTTATTTTTTTAATTATTGATAATGGTTTTTTTTATCAATTGATTAGATTAGGATTGTTTTTAAATGTTAATCTAGATTTTAATGATAGCAATTTTTTTATAAAATTATTTTTTCATGGTTGATGAACAAATTTAATAAAAATGTTCAAAACCTTGAAACGAAAACAAAACCAAAAAAAAACCAAAACCAAAACAAAATACAAAATCAAAACAAAAATCAAAATGAAAACCAAAACCAAAAATTTACAACAAAAACGAATCTAAAACATTGTTAAAATTTACCAAAGCAAAAACCAAAACATAGAAATTTAACTAAAACGTAGAAAAACCAAAACCAAAACCTTTTTAAATGAAAATGAAAATGTTGAAAAACCAACGTATAGGATCACATACATGACCATATGACCCATACGACCCAATATGACCATATAGGATCACAGTGGACCCTAAGGGGTCACGCATGTGTTCTAATACATGCACGATTGCTAAGGACCACATATGACCCCATAGGATCACATCACATCCCAAGGGGTCATATTTGGTCCTAAGAGGTCATGCATGCATTTTAACATGTATGCACGTGACCTCTTAGGACCGCATATGACCCCTTTTAACATCTAGTGTATACAACATACCCCTTATGACCACATAGGATCACATCACGTCCTAAGGGGTCATATTTGGTCGTAAGGGGTCACGTATGTGTTAAAGCATGTGTTTTTAACACATGTGTGACCCCTTAGTCCACCACATATTACCCCTTTTAACATCCTAGTATCCCAAGGGGTCATTGAACATGTGGTCCTAAAGGGTCATGTACAAATGCGTTCAACCCCTTACGACCACATATGACCCCATAGGATCATGCATAGTGTCCTAAGGGGTCATGTATGTAGTCCTAAGGGGTCACACATGTACGTTCTAATGTACATGCATGACCCCTTAAAACCACATATGACCCCTTAGGACACTATGTGATCCTATGGGGTCATACATGTACAAGGTCCTAAGGGGTTGAACACATGAGTTAGAATGCGTGCATGTGTGACAGGCCTTTAGGACCACATTGTGTTCTAAGGGGTCATATGTGATGGGTGAACTCACAATGTTGGTTCCCACTTTTTCATACATCCTGATTTTTGTTGAAATCATAATTTTTTTTAGAAAATATAATGATTTAAGCTTCAAGATGTCCCATTTGAAGTAATTAATTGAAGAGAGTTAGATCAAAATCTCTTAGATCAAAATTTCATGGATATAACCTCTCTACTTCTAAATCATACTTGCAATGGAGTCTCCTTTGCATTTATCAAATGCTGATAAAAAACCAATTTTACATTATCTTTTTGGGGGTCAAATGAATTCATTTAGAAGTTTTGTTTTTTTAAGTATTTAGCCCTTACTATAATCTTTCCAGATAGTATAATTTTGAATATATTTAATTTTATTAATATTATTTATTTTATTTCTTATGAATGCAGGGTTTTCACCGAACATGAACTTCTTTGTTCAATGCTTATGGAAAAAATAGTAAACGTCACCCAAAAAAATCTAAAAAATATTTACACACTAGGTATTGAAGTCCTCTTTCCAACCAAAAAAAAATGATTATCGTTACATATACAACAAGTTATGTAATATCAAATGGACATAAGTCAAAATTTCAGTTAACTAAACTTGAAGTCTTAGTAAAATCTGAAATATTGAAGATAATGTTACAAAATAAATTGCAAACACTAGATATGGATGTTACAAAACCAAATTCGAAAGAATCACATTCATATCTATTATAGAAAAAAAAAATTATGCTATACAGAGTGAGTATCACTCTTTAAAAATGTTGTTTTTTTTGAAAAAAAACTAGTTTTCAAGGGAGATAGAAAAATGGAAGCAAAATGATTCCAAAAATTATCAAATAAATATTTTTAGAATCTACATATAAAATGACACATATCACTAGTTCACATCATCTACAAATTCCTTACGGTTTAGAAGTAATAGGTGTCTGAATCTGAAGTTTTTTCTGAAAATAAATATTGCAATGTCAAAGCTGGCAAAAAAGTGTAACCCACAATTGTGGGTTCACCCTGATCCTAAGAGGTCACGCATGTGTTAGAATACATGCATTACCCCTTAGGACCACATATGAGCCCTTTAAATATTCTAGTGGTTGGGGTATATTATATACACTACTAGAATGTTAAAAGGGCTCATATGTGGTCCTAAGGGGTCACGCATGTGTTCTAACACATGCGTGACCCCTTAGGATCACATATGACCCCTTAGAACACAATGTGGTCCTAAAGGCCCATTACACATGCACTCATTCTAACTCATGCATTCAACCCCTTAGGACCATGTACATTTATGACCCCATAGGATCACATAGTGTCCTAAGGGGTCATATATGGTCCTAAGGGATCACACATGTACATTAGAACACAGGTGTGTGTCCCCTGTCCTATTTTCAAATTCATTCCCCTTTTAAGCCACATGTCCAATTTAGTTTGATCCCCTTTCTTGCCACATGTCCTAATTAGGTCTACATCCCCAAGTTAAGCCATGTCCATGTATTATGGCATAATAGGTCCTATTATGGCATTGAATAGGACCTATAGATGATGCCATATTATATGGTATATATATTAGGTCAAGTTGGGTCATAAGGGGTATATATTCTATACACTAAGTTAGGATGTTAAAAGGGCTCATATGTGGTCCTAAGGGGTCACACATGTACATTCTATAACACATTCACGTGTCCCCTTAAGCAATTTCCTATTTTCAAATCCATTCCCCTTTTAAGCCACATGTCTTATTTTGTTTGATCCCCTTTCTTGCCACATGTCCCAATTAGGCATGCATCCCCTTACGCTATGTCCATATTATAGCATGAGTTAGAACGTGTGCATGTGTGACGGGCCTTAAGGATCACATTGTGTTCTAAGGGGTCACGCATGTGTTAGAACACATGAGTGACCCCTTAGGACCACATATGAGCCCTTTTAACATCCTAGTAATTGGGTCATAAGGGGTTTATTGTATACACTACTAGGATGTTAAACTTGGTCATATGTGGTCCTAAGGGGTCACGCATATGTTCTAACACATGTGTGACCCCTTAGGATCACATATGACCCCTTAGAACATAATGTGGTCCTAAAGGCCTGTCACACATGCACGTGTTCTAACTCATGCGTTCAACCTCTTATAGGACCATGTACATGTATGACCCCATAGGATCACATATTGTCATAAGGGGTTATATGTGGTCCTAAGGGGTCACGCATGTACATTCTAGAGCACATGCATGTTTCCCCTTAAGCCATGTCCTATTTTTAAATTCATTCCCCTTTTAAAACACATGCATCCAGCCCCTTAGGACCACATATATATTGCTGGCAATTGACACTCATTTGGTTTCTTATGTTGTCATTGATGGAAACATTGGCAACATATTTTGGTTCACCAGCACTGGCAGACACTTTATCGGCATCAAGGATTTCAAGGTAACCGGCAAACTAGGTACCGGTATGGGAAGCTGACATCACTTGGAGATCCGACAAAGGGTAGTATATCGGCAAAGCATTTTATAATTCATATTATTTGTAATGAGCCGACATGTATTATCATTTTGTATGTAGGCCAACATATGCCATAAATGTTTGTAAGGGTATATAAGTTAGTCTATTAGGTGATTTAACATATAACATTTTTTATAGATAAAATCTGACATGCGAAGTTTATGTATGCGAGATCATTTGTATGTGAAAGCAACATTCTGTAATGATTTGTAGATGATCTCTAAGGTACTCATAAGGTGTATGTGATACCGGCAAGGGTTTAGGGTTTAAGAACCAGAATAGTTAGAGCCTTAACTAGAACTCAATCAAGCATAGCATATGCATTATATGAGTTCAATTTTGTTGTTTTGTATCAGAAAGTGATTGTAGTCAGTGAGACTCTTTGTGATGAGTAGTGTTCTCTAGGAAGTGTGCCTTCCTGCATGTGCAGGCCCCTATTATATGTAATATTTCTTCATATGGCCAGTGAGCTGATATTGTGGGTCACAAATCCCACTATGGTTTTTCCTCATTGAGGTTTTCCACATATAAATTCTTTGTGTTAGGGCATTCATTTATGTGATTGCATTATTTGCTTCAGTTACATGTATTTATGTTTACCGGTTGATGAATGAATGTTTTGATAATTCTAAAATCTTATATTCCGGTAGAACACTGATTCGCGCCCCCCCCCCCCCCCCCCCTCTGTGTTCTTGGATTCCAACAATTGGTATTAGATCCTTGTGCCTTAGAGGAAGCCTAACAGCTTGAGGGAGATCCTGAATCTGGAATGCATGGAGATGTGTTTGAGACAGTAGCTTGAAGTTTCTCTTGAATATTTTGAAGCTAAAAAAGTTAAGAACATAAAGTTGGAAGATGAACTTAGATCTGCAAAAGAATTCATTATCACTCTACAAGAAAAGCTATCAAATGCTCAAGCCAAAAGGAAGGAAACATGGGAATAATTGTAAGATCAAGATGATGAAGAAAAGGACACTCTGAAGAACCTATGTCAGAAGATGAGTCAAGAAAATGAAGTTATGAAGAATGAAACACAAGCCCTAACTATGAGGATGGCAAAAGAAATTAAAGACAGAAAGAAAAATGAAGAAGACCTTGCTAGATCACTGAAGGACAAATTTGAAGAATGCATCAGGTTAGCTCATGAAAATGATGTGTTGAGAACAGAATTAATGCAATTCCAAAACAATGAACAAGAACTTGAAAGATAGATGACAATCCTAAGAGATGATTTGACTATTGCAAATGAGTATAGGAACAAATTCAAGGCTAGTTCAACATAGCTTAATGAATTATTGGAGAGCCAAAGGCAAAATAAAGACTCCAAAGGACTTGGATTTGAACAAGGTCAAAGCTCTAGTACTGCAAATGAAGATCAGACATTTGGTAAGGAGAATGATCAGAACAACTGGAACTAGAAGACACCGGTAAGGCAATTCAATGCTCACAAATTTAATGTTAGATGCTTTGTTTGTAATAAATTTGGTCATATGGCTAGACAATGTAGAAGTAGAGCAAATTAGAATTATCTCTGTCCCCGGTCAATGTTCCAAATCCAATAAGTATCGTCATAAGACAGGAGATTGCAAAATGAATGTAAAATGTCATGCATGTTGAAAGTTTGGACACATGATTAATCAATGCAGGTCAAGCAATTATTCTAGATATAGAAAAGCAATTAAAATGAACAATGTTACATGCTATGCATGCAACAAGATTTGACACATGGCCAAGTTTTGTAGAAGCAAAAATCCACCGATTATCAATTATGGATCAAATGATAAAGGAAATCAAAAGATCAATGAGATCCGGCATGATCGTACCAAGAGATGGGTTAGGAAGTGAGATGATCAATCAGGAGGTGAAACTGCTCCGTTTACTCAACTGGCAGAGTAGAATGTTCCTGCACCCACAGGAAGTTCATCCAACAACTGAGGTAGATGCCTTAGGGATAGGAAAATTTCATGTAAATCCTGCATATTCCCCAAGAAAGAGATCTGGAAGGAAAATTCAGATATCTAAGAAGTTTATCCGGCATATATATGTTGAATCAAGATCCGGTATATCTCACCAGAAAGCATTTATGTCGATCACGAATTAGGATTTCTCAAAGGATAAAAGGAAGAATTCACTTCAGTATGTTCACCTGCATTTAGAGCGATATAGAGCGAGTCAGAGGTGATTTAGAGCAATCAGAAGCAACCATCGGCGATTTCAACTGCATTCGAAGGAGATATCTAGGGTTTGTCACCGACTACTATTTCCAGGTATTTTTCACAATTCAATCATTCAAAATGGAGGTTGGTTCTTCTTGTGTCCCTATTTTTGTTGCAAATCCTATTGTAGTAGAGGTTAAGGACCATCTAAGACCAATATTCAAGAGATGCCCACATATTGCAACTTTGGATGATTCGGTCAGTCCTTTTTCGAGGGTTCCTAAAGGTGCTGATTATGTTGAGGATGTTAGAGATTACATACACTACAATCTAGAGGATTTGGGAATAGCTGAGATCAAATCAATGTACATATCTAAATTATTGAATGACTCTAGAATCATCAAGCCCAAATTCAAGCATAATGCAGACCTAGGGTTAATCGAAATCCTGGATATTCCTGAGTTTGAGGATGAGATGATCTGGTACATACTGAGCAGATTTCATGGTGAATTTATTTGGTTGGATAGACCCCATAAGATCACCAAGGAAGCAATCAGGGCCATCACTGGCTTACCTCAGATAGGTCACAAACCAATGAAGAAGATATCAAATGATCAGATCAACAAGCTCACAGGTGCAACCTCAAATAATCAGTCAATGAGAGTTAGTAACTGAAAAAGATGTCAAATTCGTCAACATCATTATAGGTTACAAGGTAACCCAATCTAACCGACTTAACCCTGTTTCTAGCTCTTGCATTTTTGTTGCATATCAAATGTTGAAGAAGGATGAAAAGTATGATCTATGTGAATGGATGAAAGAGGAGCAAATTATGAACTTAGAAAAGATTAAGGGTTAAAAGAAAGGAGTTTTTCAGTATGGAAATCTATTAGTGTTCTTAATGCTTTTCTTCTTGAATGAGATACCAGGTTTGGGCAAAAGGCAATGGGCCTTTGATATACCGATAGGCAGGAAGATTAATGGTGCTATCACCGGTTTGATAAATCTAAGAGATGACAAAATTTGGGGGTACTTCAAATAATTTTAGAAAGCCATGAAGTCAAGGGAAACATTCCAAAGCACATAGTTGAGAAATACTCAACTGAAATCTGTTTTATGGTGAAAAAGGATGAAACTCTTATGGAAGTTGTGATACCTCAGAAGATATGGATTGAGGAAATGGGTTATGAGGTAGATCCAAGCATTTTGGATGCATATGCTAGGATTCTTATTGATGCACCGACAGATGAATTTGAAAAATCATTTGGGATTGCAAAGCAAAAATAACTTAAAGTGAAAACTGAATTTAATCAAAAGAAGAGAGAGAGGCAGCAGAGAAAAGCTAGTCAATTTGTTGAAAAGGTCTCAAAAGACATTCAAACTATTATTGATGCCTTGTCAGCTAAAGAAGTCAAGAAGAGGAAACAACCTGAAAATCTCCTTGCACCAATCACTTCAAAAACTGAGACTAAGGATGAAATTCCTCTATCTTTCAAGAGGGTGCAGAGAAAGAAGGTAGAAGATCCAAAGGATAAAGATGAGAAGACAAGGAAGCAGCTGGCAAGGAAGGTAACCATTAAGATACCAACAAGTCATCCAGCTAAAAGGAAGCCTACTCAGAAGAAAAGGCCAGTGAAAGAAACTCCTGCATCATCTGGCAAGAAGAAGAAGAAGAAGGGAGGCATAGATGAAGTTATTGAAACTGGTAATGTAACTATCATTCCACCGATGTCTTGTGTTGAGTTAATAGATGAGATAACAAAGGATGGTATGTTGAAGAACATTCCACATTATTATGAACATTTGGATGATAATGAACAAAAATAAATTGAGGAAGCAATTTTGTTATACTTGGACATATATAAGAAAGCTTTATTAGAGATTGCAAAGCAAATACTGACATAATTATATAATAATTTAAATGCTCAAAGATTATCTACTATGGAGGAAGACTGACACATAAAGATTCAAGCATTATTAATTAATTATGGTTCAATTACCCCGGAAGAGATGGATAGCTGTCTTGAGACTGCAAATAGAACAATTTTCAGAAGCAGGCATAGGACAATTAGCCTTATGATAGGTAGAGTAAAATAAATAATCAGTGAAACCAATGAGGTATAGGTTAAATTCTTTATTGACAGCCCTGATTTATTTACATCACTGGAAGCTAATCCTAAGTCTGACACTTCAGACATCCCGATTGATGGCAAAGGCAAAGGTGTAGTGGATAGCCCATCCACAATTTTGAAAGATGCCAAGGAATTAAATGCAGAATCTCCCACAGAAGCAGATGTACAAGATAAAGAGGAGATATAGGCAAAGAAAGCTAGTGTACATAATTAACAGGTCATATAAGTTGAGGACAATAGTCCTCTAGATCAGAATGGACAGGTTGTGGAAACAACAAATGTGGAACTGACAATAAGAGATGTTGCACCAAGTGGCAAAGCCACTGGTGCAAAAGAAGGTAATATAGAAGAAATTAAACCAGAAGAGAAAGATAAAGAGAAAAATCAGGAAGGAGAGAAGGAAAAGGAAGTTCAAATTGAGATAAGTGTTTATGTACAATCATCAGAGAACCAGCAGCCAAGACTACAGTGTTGGCAATTACCACTACTAATTCTGAGCAGAAGAGCATAACAGAGATGATTTCAACCAAACTCATGATGATTGCAGCTCAGAAAATGATCAAGGAAGGGACTGAGGAAAAGCAAATAATTAATCATTCCATTCCAATTTTTTAATCAATTAGTCCCTGAATGCCAAATTGTTAAGGGAACAAGTCCATCCGGCAAGCTCGAGATGTTGACAGAGCATATTTGAAAGGAATGTCAATCACTACAGCAGATCTCTAAGAAGCATGCTCTGGATCGATTTGCTCAGGCCAAGAGGGCCACTTTTGATCAGTTGATTGAATCGGATAAGGTACAAATAGCAGATAGATTGAAAATGACAGATGATGCTTTCAAGCAATGTACAAATATTTACCGGCTATGTTGCAATTCAAGTTTACTCACAGCAGGTATAGACAAAAGCATTAAAGATATTCAAAATACAATTGCAAGCATTGTAAATAACTTTGATGGAGTGACTTCTTTAACCACATCTGTAGATGGTCAAATTTTGTATTTAGAAGTCCAAATTTCAGCTCTTGAAAGAGAGGGATAAAATCATAGGGAGAGCTAAGGAGCTCAGAGGGTTAGTGAGTCCCTAGTTGGACACACTCTATGTACTTAAGAAGGAGTGTATAGATATGATGGGAAAGCCCACACCAACAAGACTCAGGGTATAATAATCTCATGCATATGCCCTAAATGGACTTCTGTCAATTTCAAGGACACTCAAATCTAGTTGGGACACATACTTGGAATTTTTGAAGAATGCTTACCCAGAGATCTTCAAGTTCATTCAACTCTAGTAAGTATTTTGGGAGACATTCCCCTATACAAAATTTCATTGATTTATTCATTCTTTGTACTGGTTTTTGGCATTGATGCCAAAGAGGGAGTGGTGTATGTGAAAAATAGAAGTGGAAAAATGTATGGATCAGATTTCAGATGACATATATAGCTTAGGGGGAGCAGTATCACATTCCAGGATCAGCAGGGCAAATAGAAACCATTATTCACATGATTGTTGCCATTAATGCCAGAGGGGGAGATTTTTGGTAATTGAAACTCATTCGGTTTCTTATGTTGTCATTGATGGCAACATTGGCAACATATTTTAGTTCACCAGCACTGGCAGACACTTTATCGACATCAAGGATTTCAAGGTAACCGGCAAACTAGGTACCGATATGGGAAGCTAACATCACTTGGAGATCCAAAAAAGGGTGGTATACCAGAAAAGCATTTTATAATTCATATGTATTTGTAATGAGCCGACATGTATTATCATTTTGTATATAAGCTAGCATATGGCATAAATGTTTGTAAGGGTATATAAGTCAGTCTATTAGGTCATTTAACATATAACATTTTGTAGAGATAAGATCTGACATGCAAAGTTTATGTATGCAAGATCATTTGCATGCGAAAGCAACATTCTATAATGATCTATAGATGATCTCTAAGGTACTCATAAGGTGTATGTGATACCGGCAAGGGTTTACGGTTTAAGAACCAGAATAGTTAGAGCCTTAATCGGAACTCAATCAGGCATAGCAGATGCATTATATGAGTTATGTTTTGTCGTTTTGTATTAGAAAGTGATTGTAGTCAGTGAGACTCTTTGTGATGAGCAGTGTGCTCTAGGAAGTGTGCCTTCCTGCATGTGCAGGCCCCTATTATATGTAATATCTCTTCATATGGCCAGTGAACTAATATTGTGGGTCACAAATCCCACCGTGGTTTTTCCTCATTGAGGTTTTCCATGTATAAATTCTATGTGTTTTGGTGTTCATTTATGTGATTGCATTATTTGTTTCAGTTACATATATTTATGTTAACCGCTTGATGAATGAATGTTTTAATAAGGCTAAAATCTTATATTCCAATAGAGCACTGATTTACCCCCCCCTCTCAGTGTTCTTGGATTCCAACATATATATGATGGTCCCTTAGGACACAATGTCACCTTTTTAACATTAGTGTATACAACATACCCCTTATGACCCAACTTGACCACATAAGATCTCACATTGTGTCCTAACTATACAACTATCCCCTTAAGACACATCTAGTATGTAATTAACTAATTACGACCATACCCCTTAAGCCACATACATCCTAATTAGGCATATCCCATCAAGCCAGTTGTCTTATTTCTAGTTTGATCCCCTTATGCCACATGTCCTTTGGAAAAAGAGATAATCCTTTTCCTTTTATTCTGCCAAATTTTGTTCAGTGCAATTTTCCTACACACCTCAATGAGGATCAACTTATATTCAACAAACCTTGGCAACATGAGAGGGCAGCCATCATAACCTCCTATCAGGATGTATGTGAACTTTGGAAACTATATGAAGTAACTACCATACTTATGTACCAATGTTACTACTTCTGGAGAAATTTTAAGTCCAATGTTACCTTGTAGTTCTCTTGTTGTTAACATAGTAAAGGCATCATTAACCCGCCTGAAGCAATGATAGCTTTCCTCCAATTGCAGTTGTAGATGATAATTATAAATCTGAGTTGCATCATCATAAATGCCTTCAACATTCAACCTTGGCCATTTCTTCATCCCAACAATGGCATAAAAGAGATATGATGTCATATAGAAATTATATTTTTTTCTCAATTTGAGTAGTTGATCACAAAGATTATTACTAATAATCTCAGCCCAATTAATAAATCATATGCCTTCATAGATGATATTGCTAAACAAAAACATCCACCCCTCTAAGTCATTTGAATCCTCATTTTCAATGACTCGGTTCAAGAAAATAACCATGTTGGCTATATCCTCCATCAATAGAGACCTGTGTATTATTTTAGGAAGCTATGTTTTCCCTTTTCTTGGTTTTTCCAACCATTTTCTAGCTATATTATTCAAACACTAGGCTTCATTATTGATAAAATAACTATCTGCATACCCTCTATCCACCTCTATGAATTGGTCTCTGAAAGGCAATCTGAATATTATTGCAACAGAGAATAGATCAAGTTTATCCACCACATTACCTTCTATTGTCCTAATTTATTTTGTCTTTGGATTAAATGCTTTCATGCGTTCCAAAACTAATTCAAAGAATTGGAGTAATGTGGGGTACCCTGCATCCATTGTCTAGTAACCTCTAAGCTGTCAAAGTTTTGTCTTTCTTTTTCATTGATTTCCAAAAATCCAGAAGATTCACATTTCCCAATTTCATTTTACCAATGTCTGGAAGCGTACATTTGAGAATGGGTGCATAATCAGGACTATGAAACTTATACTTCATTATGACAGGAAAGCTATCACCTACTTGGCCCTATTTTAATGTATGCTTTTAACTAACTGCAGTTGCCAATATAACACATATCACACCATGATGCTCCGATGGATGTTGTAAAACTTTTAAAGTCATTTCAACCACGCATCACTTTAAAACATACTCTGTGAATAGCATTTTCTTTGGTCGCTGCCAATACCCTATTCCAAGTCTTCTATTTCAGCACAGGCAACAAGAAAGATAGTGAGGTTACGGGTTTGATTTTACACCTGCCACTTAAGAAATAAATATCATGATTCATTTACCCGTAACATGATCTTTCTTTCTTTATTTCAGCACCCTTCATCCTAGTGAGTCAAATTAGTTTGTGTATATTTTGGAAATGATTGAATTCCATGTGATGACATTCCTTTGGAGGCACTTAATGAAACTTAATAGAAGCTTTACCCATGCCAATTGCATCTGCTACAAAGTGTCTCTTTGAGGCATCATGTCAAACAATTCAAGTACCTTACCCGTGCTTCCATTTGGTATGAATCGGGCACCAAGAAAACAATTCATACAAACACCATAGTTTTAATCATGGGACTTAACTTTACACATGCAAATTGCATAAACTTTAAAGTGTCCAAATCTTTTTTTGAATGTCCAATGTTTTATGAATCTTTTGTTCACAGCATACCATGACCCAACATTTGTTTTGAAACATTTGTCAAACAGTTCGTGTGCATTGTCTATGCCCCCACATTCCTTGATGCATTATGTCAAATAGTTCATGTATGGTGTCTATGCTACCACATCTTGCCAACATATTCAACCAACTCCTTTCTCATTATAAAATCTAACAAGGTTAGTGCCCACATTTATGAAGTATTTTGTGAAATGGTTCACTTCCTGGTCACTTCTCTTCCATAGATTGTGCAAGGAAAAGTGGAATTTTGCTTTACATCAACTAGTGCATTTGCTTGAAGGTTTCGAAAACCTATTCACCAGATTTATTTACTTTAAATATTAAACCCGTAAACAAACCCATAACATGATCTTTCTTTAAATGAATTGTCCATTGTTCATGGTTCCTCGAGGATTTCTGTCAAACGGTTAACATGTTGTGTTTATGCTATCACATTTTACATCATTATGTCAAACTTCACATGCATTGATAACTTCACAATGTCTTTGACGCATTCTATTCAAACAATTCACCCGCCTTGTCTTATTCTACCATATTTTGCATGCATGTTTGTGGGGCAATTGCATTTGCCTTAAAAGTTTCTAGAGCTTTTTCAATAAGAAATCATGCTCAATTATTGCATCACATGAGATGACATCTCTTATATGCATTTTGTCAAACAAATAATATGCATTGTTTATGCTTACCACATTCTTCGTGAAGCATTCTATCAAACAACTCATGTGCAATGTCTATGCTCCCCATGATCATTACTTCTTTGTGGATTAAGAAAGGCACGAGTATTGGGGCATGTAGCAAGTGCTATCGACTTCATGGATCTATTCTCTCTATATTTGGAACCGCTCCAAATCAACTTTATCAATCCTTGCTTTCTTTTCTATTTTTATCTTTGCGCTATAAACCCCCATTGAGCTCCAAGTCAATTGCATAACGTTGGACAACATAGGCCTGCGAGGAATATTGGAGAGCTTCCTTACAAAATCCATTTTGTGTTCATACCATGAGACCACATTGCTCTCAATAATTTTGTTACACATTCAACATGCTCGATCTATTCCAAATTTGTTGTCCCTCCAAACCATGAGTAAGACATTCTGCCATCACCATATTCCATGAGATGACATTTCTCAGTCAAAATGGATATTGCAATTTATTTGTGCCTCCACATTTTGTATACATATGTATAGGAGCCTTTTCTTATTGACATTGAATCATGAATTGCTAGAGATTTAGAGCATGCCTTCATTTGTCTTGTGGAAAAGGGTTAGGAATGCTCCAAAACGAAGCATTTCTAACCTTTACATGCAACTCATAAAGCGACCCACACAAGGTTAGGAAATAAGGTTAGAGATTCTCCGTTTTGGAGCATTCCTAACCTTTTTTTTGTGAGAGGTTATAAATTTGGGTTAGGAATGCTTGAAAACAAAGCATTCGTAACCTTAAACTCTCAAAGGTTATGATTTGGACTTTTGGAGCCGAGGACCACAAAGTGAGAAAAAGGGAGATGACAGTATTTTAAATAACTCTATTTATTTTCAAAATGATCTCAATAGGAAATATATAGAAACCTCATTTAAACTATTAAATTATTTTTGAAAAATGATTGAAATATTTCCCATTAAAATTTAACACCCAAATTTTGGAAAGACAACCATAACTTTTAAATGGTAAGGAGTTAGGCTCTGGAATTTGAAACACATATTTGTGGTAGGAGAATGAGCATAACCCAACATTTATTCCTCATGACAATACCTCAGATGTGGGATTGTAATTAATTTAATGTGAGGAACATCAAAATTTTAAAGTTTACCAAACTGTGAAGGGGGTTCAGGCGAAAATTGGTCATATGACACAAAACGATGCTTAGGACATGTTCACAAGGCGATTTTCCTCAATTCTTTATAATTTTCAAAATTCATCCATTTTTCACATTTTTACTGCTAACAACCTTGGATCACATTCTCACTCATTACACAAGACACATATTTGGGTCAACATTGGGACCAATTTAAAGTTCAAATTTTGGGTATGTTAAATATGGGGCAATAGCTCGCTCTAACTGGGAACAAGGACTACAAAGGATGAAGGATGAACCCAAAATCTTTGGTTCCATAGGATAGTGTATTATCTATTGGGACAGAGTCATGAGGGACAAAAGATAAAACATGTAAAGGACTGGAAGGACAAAAACATGGAGGAAAGAAAACCTCCACAACAAACCAAAACTTGGACAAAGAAAAGCACCTATTTAACCTATGTACATGGACGAAGGATAATCCACCCTACTGATTATAGAGTTTCAAATTTTGCCCGCTATAAGGAAGGGGCAAGTGTGTTCCATCCATATAGACCAAGTAGAATGAATTTTCACTGCAAACATGTCTGATTTGAAAAGGCCCTCTCCTAAGCGAGTCAAATTTTACGTGCATTCCCTTTGGCTCTCTCCGCTTATCCCATAACAAAACTAGATCACCAACATGAAATGATATTTCTCTTGCCCTATTCTCAAACAATTCTTTAACTCACATTTGGTGTTCTCTGATTCTATCCACTACTGCTTCCCTCTGCTACTCCATCTTGGTCAAGTACAACACTCACTTTTCTAATGCATCTTTGAATTCATAATTCTCCAAAACTTCTTTCAATTTGAGAAAAGCTAATTCCAAACCTTGCCTCTGTACCAAAAACTATTTCAAAAGGAGATAACCCGATAGCCCTTTTCTTGTGGTACGATCAGCCCATAGTGCCTCATACAGATGTTTATGCCATGTTCTCTGATTTTCATCAACTAACTTTCGAAGAATGGTAATGATATTCTTATTGTTGGCTTCACCTTGACCATTTCCCTAAGGGTAATAGTTAGACGCATGAGAAAGAATGATTCCATATTTCTAACAAAAAGTTGATATTTCATGAGAAGAGAAATTGGTAGCATTGTCGGTGACAATCTTATGCGGGACTCCAAATCTCACCAAGATGTTTTTCTTAATAAAATCACAAACTACCTCTGATGTTGCTTACTTCACTAGAACAGCCTCGACCCACTTAGTGAAATAGTCTGTGACTACCAAGATGTGAGTGTGATTTGCACTGGAATGAGGATGAATAGGGCCAATGAAATCCAAACCCCATTGTTGGAATGGCTCTTTGATAATCACCATCTTTAATGGTAGAGAAGCAAGTTATACTTTCCCTTTGAATTGTTGGCATGTATTGCATTTCTTTACCCACTCATCAATGTCCTTGAACATCCCAGACCAATAGTAGCAATTTCTCAGTATCTTGAACACTGCCAATGAAGAAACGAAATGTCCACCACATGTTTCATTATGGAAGAACTAAAGAAGCTTCTCTCTCTATTCTTTATCCATGCACCTTAGGAAAGTACCATCGATTCCCTTTTTCTATAGGACCTCACCCTAGATAATATATTTGGTCGCCTTCAAATTGATGGCCCTTTTCTCTGTAGGGGTGAGGTGAGTTGGGCACTCTCCATAAGTGAGAAAGTATGCTATGTTAGAGAACCAATTATCTATGGTGCTGACGAACAAAACTAAAGGCAATTCGGATTCTTCAATAACCTCTCCTTCTAAAGTTTTTTCAGCCAACAACTTGCATAATTTCCACCCTCGGACAAGCTTAGTAGGTTTTATATCAATATCATACTCCTGAACCTTCGCAACCCAAGAAGCTCTCCTGCTCAATCAAATTTCTTGTTGAGTGAGGATTGTCTTCACTGCAGTATCTGGAACATATACATTAGAGTGTAAATTCAAAATATAGAAACAAAACTACTTCACAACCTTCACCACTGCATAAGCTTGCTTTTCAACTGGAGAATATTTCATCTTGTGCTTCTTCAAAGGAATGCTCATGAAATAAATCGGTGCCTCAACATTATTATTATTGTGTTGAGTCAAGATTGCTGACAATGTAGAATTTGAAGCATAACAATAAATGTTAAAATCCTTATTGAAATATGGATACATCAGCATAAGCGCATTTGCTATAGCTGCCTTGATTTGATTTAATGCTCTCTTTCCTTCCTTTGGCCATTTGAATACCACATCACCTTTCATCATCTCAACAATTGATTTTGTGATCTCAAAAAAATCTGAGATGAACTTTCTTATGAAATTGATTTGGCCAAAGAACGAGAGAACTCCAGGCTTGCTAGAAGGTAACAACAACTGTCAAATAGCTTTGACTCGCTCAAGATCAATGTGGATACCTTCCTTCAAAACAATGTGACCCAACAAATTTCCTTCGGTCACTCCAAAAAAAAATTTCTTTGGATTCAAGGAGATTCCTTGTTGCCTACATCATTGTAACATGCACTCCAGATGATAATTATGCTCCTCTCATTTCTTGGAGAAGACAGTCAAGTCATCCAAGTAGACAACAATAATCTTGTTTCTTAAGTCACATAAGGAGAGATCCATTGCACACATCAACATTAATCAAACCGAAAGGCATAAAGTTGCACCAGCATTAATCAAATTGAAATGCATTCGGTTGTAAGCAAAAGTTCCCCACGGACTGGTAAAGGTGGTCTTATGTTGATCCACACTGATTTCATTGTAACCAAAAAAACCATCAAGCATGGACATCATTTCAGATCTAGAAACAGTTTGAAGAAGATGATCAATAACTAGAAGAGGATAGTTACCCTTGAGGGATGCTTGATTTAGGTTGCAAAAATCAACACAAATTATGATCTCACCATTCTTCTTTCTAACAAGAACTATGTTTGCAACCCACATAGAAAAGTGAATTGGATAAATTATTTTATCCTTCAGCATTTTATCCACTTCTGCAAAAATTGCATCCGCTATCTTTGGATTGAATTGCTTTTTCTTTTGCCTGAATGGAGTTGAATTAGGTTTGAGATAAATATGATGCTTGAATTTGCCATTCATAAACTCTTTGAGATCATCATAGCACCAAGAAAAGACATCAAGTATCTAGTCAATAAATCAATGAGTATCTTCCTCTCCTTGTGGGTAAGGAATTTTCCAATCAAAACAACTTTAGGATCATTTTCAAAACCTATGTCCACCTTCTAAACATCTGAAGATCCCGAGGGCCTTTGTTCATCTTTCTTCTTTACAAATTGATGATGCTTGTCAAATAGACTTTCAAGAGAAACCAAGCCTTTAGGAATGGTATTACCTTTAAGCTGTAGAATTTCAGGTTCTTTTTCCTCTTCTTTAGTAATCTACTAACTTGTCGAAGGTTCATTCTCATCAAAACACAAATTGGAAAAATTTTCGCTTCCTTCCAAGAATGAGATGATATGTTTGTCATCATCAAAGACTTGCCAATTTTGTTTGTTATTTGGCACACTGGGTTGATAGATCATCTCTACTACCTAAACATCCTTATCAAACTCGAGATGAGGAAGTAATTGTTGGCATTGTGTTGTCATTGATGTCAACCAGTATGGGATGACTACTGGTAGATCAGATGTATGTGCAACAATGCCATGGAGGAGTACAGGATGTGATATCTTGGATATCACCTTGTGTTGCAAGAACACCGGTAAAGTAAGGAGAGTATGTCAACTATTAAGTGAAGTGTTGACAATGGGCAAGGTGTTTGAGTGGTTGTTTGTGATGAAGAGGCAGAATGTTACCTGAATCACATCAACACTGGAAGAGAAGAATGAGTCGGTGAATTGAAGGAATGCCTTAAGTGCATGAGATCAATGTTATGCAGTGGACCGACAGAGAAGGAATGTTGAGATGCTAGTACAAATGAATAGAATTGATCAGGGAGAAAGGAAAGGCTAAGAAGATACAAATAGAGGAATCTGACCTGACTAAAGATGGAGTCTTGTGAAGGTTGATGACATGGTGTCATCAAGATTGATAACCGATATGTAAGTCCACCAGTTATATAAGCAAGGTGCAGATGCAGAAGACTTCCCACTTGTGGAAATGAGCATACTTTGGATTCACATGCCTGAAGACCAGTTTGAGAGTTCGGTTGACAGTTCAAGATAAGGGCAGATATGATGGGGTAACCGGTACAGTGAGTGAGACCAGCTAGGTTAGCAAACTGGAAGAGAAGAGGAACCGGTAGAGTGGTTGATCGGTGGTTCTATCTGGACTAACTGAAAAATTCAAGTTAATAGATGGTTGATGTAAATGCCAAATGGGATCTAGGTGGCAAGCTCGCAGAGGTTGGTGAAGTGTCATGTTGGGTTAGGTATCTCGATAGGTGTGCACTAAAAGTGGATCCCGTGATTTGTGGACTAGATCATAAGCATGTGGTTCAAGGAAGAATGAACAATAGAGAAGAATCAGGGAGTTGATTGGTGCCTAAATCAAAGAAATAAGATCAGACTGTTAGGAGACCTTGAGAAGGAAACAGTAGAGGTATTAATAGTGGTTTGACATACATAGATCGAGATAGAAGATCGTGTTTCCTATATTCAGAAAATGTGTTTTAGAAGGTGCATGAATGGTGGAGATGAACAGATGGATGTCAGGAAGATCAGATTGAGCAAGATCTGATTGGATTTGATCGGCCTTGAGGATTGTGAGGAAACCCTAACCACCCAGATTTTGAATTGGTTTTTTGGTGGGAAGTCTAGGCTATAAGTATGTAGGCCAAAGAGATTGTTTGGTGCTACTGGATGGAAGATCATTGTGTTATTGCAAAGTGGGATACTTCTACAAGTAAGAGAAATTCAGCCAAGTGCTCAATGAGCATCTGAGAGATGTGAGTGAGAGAGAGGGAGAACCTAGTTGAAGCATTCAATCGGTTGGAGAGAAGAACCAGTAGTGTTCATACCGGTCAAGCAGAAGTGAAAGAAGATGTAGAGAAGGTAGACAAAGAACTGGCAGAGTGTTAGTACCAGTGAAGAGTAGAGCGGTAAGTAGGAGATTCTGTGAGAGAAGAACAAAAGAGAGATGAACCGGTAAGGCTTACCAACAGAGAAGCAACAGGAGAAGAGAAGCAAGAAGAGTGAGTCGATGTAGTAGAGAAGATATCTCACCGATAGAGCAAAATATATGATAAGGTTGAAAGATTCACTTGTAACAAGATAACTACTTTTGTATTTGATGTTTATATTGTGAACACTGAGTTGTAGCTCCTTGGGTTGGTGCCCTAAAGATAGGAGTTGGTGCTCCTTTGGGTTGTAGCCCATAAATCAGGTAGGGGTTGGTGCTCCTTGGGTTGTGCCCTAAAGTTAGGGGTTGGTACTCCTTGGGTTGGTGCCCTAAACTTTGTAATTGTATTTTTCATTGTGAGGTTGGATTGGAGCAGTAGAATCCAATAGCATTGCTCACCGAGGTTTTTCCCATCTTGGGTTTTCCTCATACATCCTGGTGTTATGTGATGTCCCCTTGTGTGTGTGTGTGTATTTGAGTTAGTCTCCTCACAAACCGGTAAGTCTGCATTGTGTTTGATCCATAAAACCGGTATGCTCACATAGATTTACTAAAAGGGAAAGATTTGAGAACCACTAATTCACCCCCTCCCCCTCTCAGTGGTGCATTGTGTCTAACTGTAATAAAGAAGTTAAGACAGCAAGAGAATCTCTTTGTATTTTTCTCTCTTGGAATGGCTTGTATGGAAAAAGCATCAAAACCTTTGATCTCATCCCACACTTTATTTTGATATGACTTCAGCCTCTTATTCTTGCTTTGGTATCTATTCTTCACTTGGTTAACAATTAATTCAGGGTCTCCCATTACTTGCAACTTTTTGATTCCTTTCTCCTTAGCAAAATCTAGCCCTAAGAGAAGAGCCTTATACTCTGCAGTATTGTTTGTAGTATCAAATGCAAGCTTGTAAGCTTTAGAAAACTTTTCATCTAGAGGGTAAATCAGTACCACTCCCATGCTTGAATCGGAAGATGAAGAAATTCTGTCAAATTGCATTTTCCAAAGTTCTGAAGATATATCAAGAACTAGGATTTCAGGAACATTCTCTTCTTTTGATGATAACATATAAGTACGCGGACCGGTTTCAACATATATAATATCTCTAGCCTTGGATCATCAAACTTGCGGACTGTATACTTTGCCTTAGGCTCGAGGTCTAGTTTAACTTTGTTGTTACCAAGAGTTATCAAAGAATGTGACCAATCTAATTGAATTTTACCACCCAGGTCTTTCCAAAAACTACAACTTAAAAGCATACCATAACTTGTTGGGATATCAGCAACCAAAATATTAAGTTTCAACTTCTTTTGAGGGTGAGCAACTAAAGAAACTTGAGCATCTTTGATCTTTCCAACAAGTGGAACTTGTTTAGACTCAATTGAAAACACTTTACCGGTTGGTTTGTTCAAGGACAAGCCTAATGCGTGAGCAACTTTGGAAGGCATTACATTGTCGGATGCACCAAAATCAATGATGCAATTACTTAACTTACAACTGGATATATACAAAGATATATAGAATGCATCTGGCTTATCAGAGAAGGAGGTGGCAACAAGGGATGATCCTTTTGAAATAAACTCCTCTTGATCATTACCCTCAAGGATCTCACTCAATTGTTGATGTACATCTGAATGAGACTACTTGAAATCATTTTTAATACAATGCACCAATTTTTCCAACTACTGTGGGTTCTTCTTGAGATACTCAAATTGAGAAATTTGCACTTTGGTCTTTTTACAATGTTCTATAAAATAAAAATAATATTCAAGAGAAGGTTCCCCATGATCAACAACTTTTTTAGCTTTGCTTGATGAGCTTAATTCTTCTTTGTTTTGCTTCCTAGATAGGATTCAGTTAGGAATATCCTCTACTTCTTTATATTTTGTAGAAAGTTTATCTTTTTCCTCTAGTTTCTAGCACCAATTCTTTGTGAAGACATTACAAGAATGATTGTTTATGTCACAGTCTTTCTCATCTTCCTCACTAGACTCATATTCTAAAAATTTAATAGTAGATGGACCATACTGCTGATCAATTTCATCTTCAATATATTCTTCATTCTTTTCACTGGTCTGATTCATTTGCATAAACCTAGTCATCCCAGGGAATGAAGCTCCATCATGGTCTATTGTGAGATGAATATCACACATTGCAGTAGAATGACAATTATTGGTAGATGGATGTTCGATAGGCAACCTTGGTGTTGGAGAAGGAAGTTTCTATTGCCTATTTTGTTGGTAAGAAATATAATTCCTCCTAGGAATATCTTGATATAAAGGTGGTGGATTTTGTGGCAACTGTTTCTTCAATTGGAGTAAATCATTGGCTAGTTTTTGAACCATTGGATCTATGGTTGCAGGGTTGACTTGTTGCGTCTTTCCTTTTTGCAATTCTTTTTCCCATTTTCCTGCACTCAATAAGTCATCTTCAACTTCAATAGCTAACCTTTTCACTACTGCAAGATCAACAGCTCCTCCTCACCTTATTTGGAAACTTATGTCAGGAGGTTGTGCATTAATGAAGAAAAACTTTTGGTTTTCCTCTATGGGCCTCTTATCAACTACAAGTCTATTGATAAGTTTATTCAATCGTGCCACAAATTCTCTCATAGGATCATGTACTTCTTTTTTCATCTGAGTCAACTTAGCAAGAAGTAAGTGCCCATCATCAACAGTCTTGAACCTATGTTCAATTTTTTGTATCAAAATCACCCAATTATGAATGGAACCAGTTGGAAGCTAGTTAAACCATTCAACTGCAGCCTCGATTAGAGTTTCAACAAAAAATTCAAACAGAAACATCTTCGTACTGAACCCCGAGGACCGCACATGCAGTAAAGAAAACATTGATATGATCTTCTACGGAAACCTTTCCATCTCCTAAAAATTTAGGAAGATGATTCCTTGAACCCATTGGCAAGTCATGCAATTGATTTCCCAAAGCTAAAGGACCTATGGTTTTGCACCATGGGACTGGTGGAGGATTTTGTTGCATGATTGGTTGTACAAAGTTGATAACAAGAGGAGGAAGTAAGGTTAAAGATTGAAAAGATAGGTAATATATACTTGCTTTCTTTGGTGAAGAAGGTCTACTGGTAGACTTAACTTTCTTTTTATGAGTTGTGAAAGGTGTGGAAAAGTTGATCTTGTATAGTTCAGCAAAATCGGGATCATTGATACCCTTACTTCTATCATCTCTAGTGTATCTCTTTCTTGCCAGTGTGCTTATTGATTATCTTGCTCCTGTTGATCTTGCACATATTGAATGTTTTTCCTATTGCACCTTGGAATCACAACAATTCTTTCAATGATGATCAACTCCTGCCCAGGACGTACCCTTTTAAGAAGCTCACCAAACTCTGCCTCTTCAACCAACACTTGATGTACTTGCTGATATTATTGATCACTTTAATGACCTTTCCAAGTGAGCCTATTGAACTATGATATCATGTCTTCTTGTTTGGCTTGAACCTGGTTAAGATTTGGCAGCAAGATAGGTGGATTATGATGAGTCAAGACCATAACTAGTCACAAAACACAATACCTTATCTTCTGGGTTGTCTTTGAATTTGATGTTGGTTTGGTTGAACAACTGGATTTATTGCTAAGAATACAAGAGGAAATATTTCAACTGCTCTTTCAAACACCACCACTAGATTTCTAGCTTGTGCTTGTTCTTCTTCTAGAATCAAGCTCACTCTTTCGTATTTAGCCCGACTTCTTCTATTTCTCCAGGCTAAAGTATCTAACTAAGAAATTATATTTTCTTGTTCAATATGAACCCAATCAAAATTCAGTTGCAACACAAGAAGCACATTTTCATGCGGAAGAACCATCTTTCTTCATGGTGGGCAAAAGGAAAGAAAATATCAAGGCAATCGTCTTCTTATTTCGGGTCCACAGCAGAGTCGTCAAAAATATGCTGGTAAACAGATCCATCACTTTGAAATATTCTACTATGTGCCCAATGGAGGGGTGACAAAAGGTTCCCAACAGTTGGATAGATCATTCTTTGGACACAATCTTCCTCTACATTTGAGAGGGGCAGCTCCCTCATATGATAGAGGTATTTGTATTTTTAAATATAATTAACTTGAAAAGGAAAAGGGCAAAATAACTATAAATGAAATTTAAAGAAATCTACACAAAAAACATATGATTGTCATTCAGATTCCATTGACTTCTAACCTTATCACTATCAACTCTATACCACGCATAAGAAGGTAGTGAAATGAAGCATTAAAGTTTGCATAACACCTATATACTCCAAAGATACCAAAGAAGTCTATAATGTCATATGACCATTGTCTTCATGAAACTAGGAAAGTAATTTGCAAGCGTGTTATTTCAGTATCACACGATAGTTACATAACATTGAGCAAATGAATACTTAACAATCATGGAAACACTTCCAATTTTCTTTGTATTCAAAATATGGAGTTATACAATCCAAAATTTTAGATGTCCCCAAACTCACAAAGTCCAAAAAATTCCTTTTACAATCTATCTTTTCACTACTTATAATGTCTTATGAGTAACTACCTCATAACCAACTTTAATCTTGGGTTAATAACTAACTCTTTTGCATAATTTACAATGAATTAATAACTTACACATTTATGTGCAAAAGAAGTCAACTTTCTAACCTTTGACTTCATGACATGGAAAATCTCAATTTAAAAAATTAAATTTAAGGCTAACTCATCAAAAAATGACAAAGAGAATATACAAAGATGAAATAATGACATTAATTCTCAATATCATGGAGAAGCATGTTGGTTGATTACTGGATCCTGTTGAACTGGTGTTTTAGACTTGAACAACCTGTTTGCTTTGAGAGCATCTACCATGAACTTGTATCTAGGAATGATCACATTGTTCATCTTCAATTTGGCAGTAGCTTGGCCATCCTGAATGTCAATCAAATCATGATAATATGAAGGCATGCCATAGGCATCTAAAGCAACTGAAATAACACTGAGTCTCTTCATTCTATCTGCATCTTAAACTTGCACATCTGCTAACTCAGTATTGATTCTATCATGAAATTTTCTTAAGAGCACTTGATTGTCCATTTTTTGAAATTGTCCCTTTACTGATATATCACCAATAATGTTCATTATGTCCTCTATTACCTTCATTTTTGTTTGTTCACAAGTTACCAAGATTTTTTGATACTCACAGGGGCATTGCTTGATATTCTCCAATTTCCAACTTATACTCTTGCACCACATACTTGATTGATTTTCTTCTTTATGAGAGAAGACTTTCTCATCAATGAGTACATCCATATTTGTTTTAGCTATTCTTTGGGATTCTTTCAAAGTATCTTGCCAAGACATTTCTTGTTCTTTGGCATTCTTCAATTCTGTAGCAATTTCTTGTTCCTGTACATCAAGTTTCGTATGAACATCCTTAGCATTTTCAATGAAGTCTAATGTCTCTGACTTCATTTTATTAATCCACTCCTCTAACATTCTACTATATTTCCTGCATTTATGTATATCTTCCATCACCTTCTTTTCAATAATTTCTTCAGTATGTATTAATGTCGAAGTTGATGCTAACTCCAACTATGTATATGAAGAATCCACAATGGATTTGATATAGGATGAAAGAACATGTATCTATTTCCTTAGTTGATCCTTTGTTTCCTTATCTTTATTTTCTTTGTCAACAAGAATAGCTACTGAAATTTGAAAATTATGAACAACTCCCTCATGTGTTGTAGGACCTAGATCCACCCGTGTCACATTTAAATTTGCCTCACTAGCTTCACTTACATCTTTTTCAACAATAGGTTGGGCTACCTCAACACATAAATTTTTTGATGAAGGACTAATTCCCAATCTGGATGCAACTTTTGTTTTCTTGGGTTTGGCTATCCTGTGAAGTGCATTTGCAACCGCATCAAAACTAGGAGCTATCAACTGAACAGTTCTCTTCTTATTCTGTAAGCTCTGTTGTAATCAAAATGATGAAGATGATGACAATGATTCTTGATTATTTACAAATGTCAAGGTTAAAGATGTTGTTTTTTTTGGAAAGAGTGGAGATTGAACTTCAGTATGAACATCATTCATTTAAGCTTCCTCATGAATGGCAAAATCATCATGTTGAGGTGATGAAATAATGATAGAAGGTGAGACGGAGGGAATTTGTTGATTATCAACACTGGGAAAATGTTGAGGTGAAATACATTCTAACTCAGCTTCTAGATCCTGGGCAAGATTCATTGTCTTTTCTTTGGTCTTTGATCTCTTTTCTTAATGATAGAACTAACTTCACATGCCTTGGAAAGATCCTTCCATTTTTCTGGATCTTCTTCATCATCACCTCCCTTGGATATATTTTGGTGTAGATTCAAAACTAGATTTGACCTTTGTGAATTAGTTGGAAGAGAAGAACTTCCTTGTGCACCGCTTCTATTTTTGAAGTATTACCTTTATGTGAAGTTATGGTTGTTGTAGCCTCAGTCCTCTTACTTTTGACCTATTCAAGTGTTCTTCGAACCACATAGGCTGATCTTTCATGAATGCTTCTTATCTCTGGAAGCGAGCAATTTATGGGTGGAAGAGGAAGAAGTTGAATCCTCTAAAAATAAAAAGCACCAATAAAATCAGATTCATCATCATCAATGCCATTCACATTTATTTCAATTTTGTAATCAACTAGCTAGTTGATAGTGAGCTTCATCCAATCCCTTTTTCATACGTCAAAATCATCTTCACAGTCTTGCCAGAAATCCTCTATATTAGGAAAGTTCTCAAATCCGACACCAAGTTCCAATTCTCCTACAGCATACCCTTTGCTATCAAAAACAAACCTCATATCATAAGGATACAGGTGAATCTTTGCTATAGACCTCTCGATACTTTGAGCATCTAAGTAGTTCTCACAGCTGTAATAACCGACTCCAATGAGAAAAGAGATAATGCTTTTCCTTTTATTCTGGAAAATTTTGTTGACCTATGCAATTTGCCTACATAGCTCAATGAGGATCAACTTATCTTCAACAAACCTTGGCAACATGAGAGGGCAGCCATCATAACCTCCTATCCAGATGTATGTGAACTGCGGAAACTGTATGACGTAACTACCATACTTCTGTACCAATGTTGTTGCTTCTGGAGAAATTCTGAGTCCAATGTTACCTTGTAGTTCTCTTACTGTTAACATAGTAAAGGCATAATTAACCCGCCTGAAGTGATGATAGCTTTCCTCCAACTGCAGTTGCAGATGATAATTATAAATCTAAGTTGCATCATCATAAATGCCTTTAACATTCAACCCTGTCCATTTCTTCATCCCAGCAATGGCATAAAAGAGATATGATATCATATAGAAATTATTAATTTTTCTCAATTTGAGTAGTTGATCACAAAGATTATTACTAATAATCTCAGCCCAATTAATAAATTGTATACCTTCATAGATGATATTGATGAATAAAAACATCCACCACTCTAAGTCATTTGAATCCTCATTTCTTGTGACCCGGTTCAAGAAAATAACCATGTTGGATATATCCTCCATCAACAGAGACCTGTGTATTATTTTAGGAAGCTGTGTTTTCCCTTTTCTTGGTTTTGCCAACCTTTTTCTATCTATATTATTCAAACACTGGGCTTCATTATTGATAAAATAACTATCTGCATACCCTTTGTCCACCTCTGTGAATTGGTCTCTGAAAGGCAATCTAAATATTATGGCAATAGAGATTGGATCAAGTTTAGCCACCACATTACCTTATGTTGTCCTAATTTATTTTGTCTCCAGATTGAATGCTTTCATGCACTCCAAAACTAATTCTGGGCATTGAACTGATGTGGGGTACCCTATCGCATGTGCCAATCCACTATCTAGTAACCTCTGAGCTGTCAAAGTTTTGTCTTTCTTTTCTGTTGATTTCCAAAAATCCGGCAAATTCACATTTCCCAATTTCATATCACCAATGTCTAGAAGCGTACATTTGAGAATGGGTGCGTAATTAGGACTATGAAACTTATACTTTATTATGATAGGAAAACTATCACCCACTTGGCCCTATTTTGATGTATGCTTGTAACTAACTACAGTTGCCAATATATAACATGTCACACCATGATGCTCTGATAGATGCTGTAAAGATTTGAAAGCCATTTCAACCATGCATCACTTTAAAACATACTATGTGAATAGCATTTGCTTTGGTCTTTTCTCATACTCTGTTCCAAGTCTTCTATATTAGCATAGGCAACAAGAATGACAATGAGGTTATGAGTTTGGTTTTACACCTGCCACTTAAGAAAGAAAGATCATGATTCATTTACCCGTAACATGATCTTTCTTTCTTTATTTCAGCACCCTTCATTCTAGCGAGTCAAATCAGTTTGTATATATTCTAGAAATGATTGAATTCCATGTGATGACATTCCTTTGGAGGCACTCAATGAAACTTAATAGAAGCTTTACCCATGCCGATTGCATCTGCTATGAAGTGTCTCTTTGAGGCATCATGTCGAACAATTCAAGTATCTTACCCGTGCTTCCATTTGGTATGAATCGAGCACTAAGAAAATAGTTCATACAAACACCATAGTTTTAATCATGGGACTTAACTTTACACATGCAAATTGCATAAACTTTAAAGTGTCCAAAACTTTTTTATAAATGTCCAATGTTATATGAATCTTTTGATCATGACATACCACGATACAATATTTGTTTCAAAACATCTGTCAAACAGTTCGCATGCATTGTCTATGCCCCCACATTCCTTGATGCATTCTATCAAATAGTTCATTTACGGTGTCTATGCTACCACATCTCACCAACATATTCCACCAAAGCATTTCTCAACATAAAATCTAGCAAGGTTAGTGCGCACATTTCTGAAGCATTTTGTGAAACGGTTCACTTGCTGGTCACTTCTCTTCCACAGGCCGCGCAAGGAAAAGTGGAATTTGGCTTTACATCAACTAGTGCATTTGCTTGAAGGTTTCTAAAACCTATTCATTAAATTCATTTACTTTAAATATCAAACCCGTAACCAAACACGTAACATGATCTTTCTTTAAATGAATTGTTCAATGTTCATGGTGGCTTGAGGCTTTCTGTTCAAACAGTTCACCCACCTTATCTTATTCTACCATATTTTGCATGCATGTTTGCAGGGAAATTGTATTTACCTTAAAAGTTTCTAAAGCTTTTTCAACAAGACATCGTGCTCAGTTATTGCATCACATGAGATGACATCTCTTATATGCATTATGTTAAACAGATAATATGCATTGTCTATGCTTACCACATTCTTCGTGAAGCATTATATCAAACAACTCACGTGCGATGTCTATGCTCCCCACGATCATTACTTCTTTGTGGATTAAGAAAGGCATGAGTATTGGGGCATGTATAAAATGCTATTGACTTCATGGATCTGTTCTCTCTATATTTGGAACCACTCCAAATCAACTTTATCATTCCTCGCTTCTTTCTTTTTTTTATCTCTACGCTTCAAACCCTAATTGAGCTCCAAGTCAACTGCATAATGTTGGATAGCATAGGCCTGCGAAGAATGTTGGAGAGATTCCTTATGAATCCTTTTTGTGTTCATACCATGAGACCACATTGCTTTCAGACATTCTATTGCACATACAACGTGCTCGATCTATTCCAAATTTGTTGTCCCTCCAAACCGTGAGTAAGACATTCTGCCATCACCATATTCCATGAGATGGCGTTTCTCGGTCAAAATGGATATTGCAATTTATCTGTGCTGCCACATTTTGTATACAAATGTATAGGAGCCTTTTCTTATTGACATTGAATCATGAGTTTCTAGAGATTTAGGGCATGCCTTCATTTGTCTTGTGGAAAAGGGTTAGGAATGCTCCAAAACGGAGCATTTCTAACCTTTACATGCAACTCATAAAGCGGGTCCACACAAGGTTAGGAAATAAGGTTAGAGAAACCTTTTTTTTGTGAGAGGTTATAAATTTTTGTTAGGAATGCTTGAAAACGGATCATTCTTAACCTTAAACTCTCAAAGGTTATAATTTGGATTTTTGGAGCCGAGGACCACAAAGTGAGAAAAAGGGAGATGAGGGATATTTTAAATAACTCTTTTTTTTTTCAAAATGATCTCAATAGGAAATATATAGAAACCTCATTTAAACTATTAAATTATTTTTGAAAAATAATTTAAATATTTCCCATTAAAATTTAATACCCAAATTTAGGAAAGACGGCCATAACTTTTAAATGGTAAGGAGTTAGGCTCTGTAATTTGAAACATATTTTCGTGGTAGGAGAATGAATATAACCCAACATTTATTCCTCATGACGATACCCTGGATGCGGTATTTTAATTGATTTAAAGCAAGGAACATCAAAATTGGAAAGTTTAAAATATGGCAAACTGTGAACTGGGTTCAGGCAAAAATTGGTGATATGACACAAAACGATGCTTAGGACATGTTCACAACGCGATTTTCCTCAATTATTTATAATTTTCAAAATTCATCTATGTATTTTGACATCATTGTATCATGACACTTATGATGATATATATATGAGATTCATCCTTGCGGCAGTTATATGCATGTGTACCTATGTGATTCATATGTTTCTATGTATGATGCTTGTTTCTATATGATGGTTATGTTATGGATGAAAATATGTACATGAGGAAATGCAATATTTTTGTTCTTTTATGTTTTATATGCTATGCAAATGCAAATGTGAATGTATGAAATGCAAATGGATATGATGATGCAAATAACTATTTACATGATGAGAATGTAAAATGTGCTAACATGTGTTGTGTGCAGGATGTGATGCAATGATGTAATTGTGATATCTATATGTATGTATGAAATGCTTAATATGTGTTAATGCAGGTGCAACTACATGAAATGCACATATTTTTGGCGTGTCATTATACTCAGTCATGTGATAGCAAGCTACACAGACTTGGGAAGGACGATGGAGGTCAATCAAGAAAGGGGTATGGAAGATAGAAGATATGGAAGTGAAAGAGCTTCTTGTGCGTTATCATCATTGAGCTTTATTATGGCAAGTAGGTTATGACAATCGAGGCATATGTTCAACCCAGAAAGTAATTGTACCCATTTGCATGGAGATCAGACAGTTACAAACAAGGAATGCCCCAGTTCATACTAGACTCATAGTGTCCTCATATCCTTAGACAAGTCATAGCATTACTAAGAGACAATCCACAGACAGCAAGATTAAAAAATAGGTGACGATACCCCATCCTCGCATTTCTAGTCAAAGACATCTTGGAGATAAAATCACTAGTCAGAGACATCCTTGAAAAGCTAAAAGACATGTCACCAAAAAGATAAAATCAAAAGAAAACCAAGACTTGACACCAACATCCATTGTAGTCCTCAAGTTTAGTGTCTCTTGTCACTTGTATAAGTCTTATTTGATTGTGGTCACAATGTTTACTGTCACAAAAGGATAGATAGCACTGAACCATAATGTTGTCTAAGTCTATTGAAAGATTTGATTTGTTGAAGCCCATTGTTACTATTGTGTCTCATCTGAAACTGACTAAATCCGTGCAACTGATACTTTATTATGGAGAAGACAGAACTTTATTGCGGATTGGCGATGCAAATGTTGCTTTATTGTGGATTGTGATGCAAGTGCTGCTTTATTGCGGATTGCAAACGGATAGACTAAAGAAAATTTGGAAGAAACTATACTCCTCGAAACATGTGATGCTCTCAATTCCACACCCATCACTAGACATAGGATTTGCCTTAGCCACAGATAGGAGCTGATTTATTATGGATGGAAAGGGTGAAAAGGGAGGATTATTATGAATGGCCAACCAATCTTGGGTAGATCAATAACAAGCCATGATGGGAATGGGTAGGTTTATTATGGATAGATAGGTTGTGAGTGTGTGCAAAGTGAAAGAATGAAATGGAATCCTGAAGGAGGGAGGAGCAATGTCCCTACACATGGCGCTGGTGACCTAGTTTTCACCATGGTACTTGCCCAGAGTGCCACCGAAGTGGTTTTCACCGTTGGACGAAATGTTTTTCTGTTTTTCAATTTTATTTATTTTCTGTTGTGTCACAAGGCACCTGTTTGCCAGGTTTTCACCAAGTAATGATTTTTTATGTTTTATGATTTTTTTTTATTTTTGAATTTTTTTTATTTTTTATTGTATTTTTTAATTAGGATACTCTGAAGAGCTATGTGTGAAACCAGCAAAGATGCATGTTGTTGATAGGATCCTCCAAAGGTTTTCCCTCTATAGTTGAGAGCTAATATGCACCAGATCCATAGGCTGTTGTGATGATGTAAGGACCAAGCCAGTTTGGTTCAAGCTTGCCCTTCTTCTCTCTGTCTTGCTGATTTTTTGGATTTTCTCTGAGAACTAAGTCACCCACCTCAAATGTGCGAGGCTTTACCTTGTGATTGTGACTGGGATGTTCCTTGACTGAATGATATGTAGCTCGAGTGATTGTCTTCCTTGATAAAGGAAATGAGATAGAATTACTAATGTGTGGACTACGTAGGCCCATATGCATGTCACCTAAAGAAGTTTGGGCATCCCTGACAACAAAGTCCTTCGAGGAAGGTCCATTAAAGGTCCATGATGTATCGCCATAAGGGAATGGATGTGTGAAACAAGTGGATGAGTGATGAAGGCTTATGATTGCAAAAATAAGTGAAAGTATCATGACATGATAGAGACTTAGGATCAACAAGTATTCTTTTTTACTTAAAATTGTAGAACTTTTGCCCCCAGCTATTTTGATATTAGGGGAGATCAACTCTTTTTATTTTTCTTTCATAGGATTTTTATCTTTAACTTTGATTTTTGCAGAGTCCAATAGCTTTTGATTTTGATTTGGACTAAAGGACTTTTCTTTATTATTGACTTTTAGATTTTTCTTTTCAAAGCTTGATTTGTGATCCCCAATTAGTAAGGGCTTTTGTATTTCTTGTTGATCCAAGTCTGGGAGATGAGTGGAAATGGAATGAATGGATGAAATGGTAAGGCTGTGTGAGTTCTTAAGAGTGTTGGCGATACGCTCAATAGATTCTTCACTGGAACCACTCTTAGGATTATTGATATCAAAAGATGCTTGCACCACTAGAGGAGATTTGCATTCAGACTTAGTAGCCACAACACTAGGTGGTTCACACCCAATTCCTTGATATTGAAAATTATTTATAGGTTTTTCCTGTCGACTAAATACCTTGGGAGATAGTGGGAGTTGATCAACATGAAAGATATACTCACCACATCCCATATCTTTAATCTTTAACTTTTCTTTGATCTCTGCTTGTTTTGATGTAGAAGCTTTCAAGGATTCTGGATCCACATATGCTAAAGATGGAACAACTTCTTGATTGATTGGGATTGTTATTTTTGATCTAGGTTGCATATTGTTGCAATATATGAATGGGTTAGGATCAACTTTGATGGTTACTTCAACTCCATTGTGTGGGAACTTGATACATTGATGATATGTAGAAGGAATAGCTCTCATTTCATGAATCCATGGGCGTCCCAAAAGTATGTTGTATGTGAGATCTAGATCAAGGACTTGACAAACCACATCCTTTGTAACTGGCCCAACTCTGAGAGATAAGGTGATTGTGCCCTTGGATGAGCGCTCTTCGTCATCATATGCCTTGATGGTAATTGCATGTGTAGAATTCACAGCCCTTTCAGAATATCCCAATTGTTTAATAGTGCTCAAGGTACAAATGTTTAGACTTGCTCCTCTGTCTATCAAGACTCACTTTATTTGATGTTTGTGTATGAAGGCTTCAATGTGTAGTGGTGCATTATGTGATTGACTCACGAAGGCATCATCAGCTTCTGTGAATGTAAGGGAGTGTGGAATGGAAAGGTATCCCACCATGGCTTGAAACTGGTCCATGTTCAAATCAGTGGGGACAGTAGTGTCTCTCAAAGTTTTTTCAAGAATAGCTTTATGTGCAGGGGATATGCGTAAAAGTTCAAGGATGGAGATAAGTGTGGGTGTCTTCCCTAACTGTTCTACAAGGTCATACTCAGGTTTAGTTGATGAGGAAGCAGTGTTTTTAGCTGGAGCACCTTGCAAAGTGAATTTACCTCCACGAGTTGTAACATTACATTCAGAGGTAGGTTTAGAAGAAGATCCAATGGCTTTTAGGACAATCTTAGGTCTTTGGGTAGAATTCTCAGGCATTTTGTCCTTGATGATAATGGTAGAGACATAATTGTCCATTGAAATGTGATTGATAGTTGAATCATAGTTATAGGATGCTCTGGTATAGTTGGTTTGGTCATCTATGGCTTTAGATTTTCCTTTGTCATGTTTTGGGAATGGTTCCTTAAACATCTCATGTTCTTGATTGGATGAATGTCCTTCAATCTCAATGTCACCTCTATCAATGAGATCTTGTATGATGTTTTTCAGTCGATGACAATTTCTTGTTTTATGACCCTTGCTTTTATGAAATTCACAATACTCATCATCATTCCACCAATTTGGTTTAACCTTTGGCTCATATGGAGGAAAATCTAGAATTGTTATTATCTTGTTTGCCACTAGCTTTTTGAAAACTAACTCAAGTGGTTCTCCCAATGGAGTGTACTTCCTTCATGATTTTGAAGTTGTTTGAGTATTCACTTGATTGTTTGTAGAGCTTGATCCGGAAAAAACGATTTTGGGTCGTACTGTATTGGCATCAACAACACCATCATTGACCATGTTCTTATTTTTGTTCCAAAATCTTGGCTTATCTTTTCCTTTATAGTCCTCTTTGTTTTCCTTGAATATCTTAATGACTCCTTGTTCAATTAGGACCTTCTCTATTGCTAAGCCTTTTTCAATGACATCCCTGAAGGTGGAAAAACAAGCTTTTCTCAAGTCATAACTAATGTTCTTGTTAACATTCTGGGTGAACATCTCTACCATTTGTTTTTGTGGAATTTCACAAGAGCATCTGCTGGCTAGATTCCTCCATCTTTGTAAAAATGATGAAAAGGATTCTCCATCCTTTTGCTTGGTGTTGCACAAAGTGGTGACTGAAATGTCTATGTCTATGTTCTATGAGAAATGTTGGATAAATGCCTCTGCTAAGTCACCCCATGACTTAATTCCAGGTGGAAGTAGGGAGAACCATTCCATAGCTTGATCACCTAAGCTCTATGGGAATAATCTCATCAAATATGTCTCTTCTGCTGCCACCTCAATGCAAGCTATGAAAAATTGTCTTATGTGTGCCTTAGGATCCCCTTTTCCTCTGTACTTATCAAACTTAGGCATCACAAAGTGTGTAGGAAATGGAGGCATTGGAATGCTTTTGTCAAATGGATAGGACATATGTCTCTCATTGTGTAAGTTGGCTTCAGTGTATTTATGTCCTCCATTTTCTTTTGCAAGTCCTTGATTTGCTATTCCAAATTGTTCTTAGGTGGAGACGGACTTCTTGGACCATACGCCATGCCTAAACCACCAGGTGGAGGAGGATGATGTTGCATATATGGATGATATTGATCATACACATGTTCATATGGAGGAGGTCTATAGTGATGTTGCATATATGGACTACTTGGTATAGAGTCATGTTGAGGAATGGAATATCTACTTTGTCCATGTATACCATACTCTATAGGTATGTCATGAGTTTGTTCTAGTGTGTTGCCCCCAAATTTGACGCGGGGTTTCCTTGTGTCCAAATTTTGAGCATGCCTTTGAATATCCAATTGCTTTGGTGGTTGATCCTTAGCATTGGTATGTGATTGAGTATATTTTTCTGCATAAGACTTCCATAATGGTCTGTGAAGGTGATTATCATATGCTTGACCATGTGTATGTGGGACCTCTAGTTTTTGAAACAAAGATGATGGTGATTTCGGCACCATATGTGGTCCTCTATTACCTCCACTATTAGGCCTCCTTTGATCCATGTTGAGGTGAGGTTGTTGCAAAGGTCGATTTTCCATTATTTGAGACATGTCAAAATCATGAGGGATCTTGGCTCCACTTTGTGCCATCACTTGTAAGAAGTATTGTCTATCTCTCCTCATTATTTCCTCAACCAATCGATTGAAATGGGGATCCATAATGGAGTTTTCCACTTCTGCTGAATGTATGAAAAAGTTGTCGTGTGTATCATTGTTGTTTGTAGTGTCCATGTTCTCAACATTTGGAATGTTTTTATAGGCATCCATGTCAGGTAATGTGGTATGATCATAATTGAAAAAAACATCATTATCATACTCATAGGCACTCATGTTTGTAGATTCTTAAGCCTCTTTAGCTTCTCTCTTGGATTTTTGGGAACAGGTTTCAACCATGAACTAGGTGTTGGCAATATTGAATTATAACAGACAATGAAGATTGTTGGCATTTCAATAAGGATATTGAGAAGGTTGTTGATGACTATGGATATAACTAATTAAGGATGATTACTGTCTTAATATTATTATTTTGTCATTTATGTCAAGAAATTGGTTTTCTAATTCAGTATGATGTTGCCATATCTTAAGAAGTATGATTTGATAAGTATAAAGATGTCGGTTAAAGACACAGAAAGAATATGATGAATAAGGGGATAAGTTATTCAATGGGCAACTATTACTGAGTTAGACAATGATGAGATAATGATGTTTAGATTGTTTTGATATCCTACATATGCTATTGTTTGAAAGGTTAATACTATACTATGTTACTAAGCAAAGAACCTAGTCGGTAAACCCTAAGGAACCTAGTCGGTAAACCCTAAGGTTATCGCTATCGGTTAATGAAGGCGGAATGTCTACCGAGTGAAGTTTAGTATTCACTAAGTTATTATCGAGTTGTAACCGAGCTACAACAGAAAGCATTAAATGTTTACATGTGATATTAAATGAAGGAAGCTGATGAGCTGGAGCGAATTAAATGATTGGTAAGATGTGTATGAAGATTGTTAAAGAATCTATGGTAAAGAAAGATCGGCAGGAAGATCTACAGCTCAGATTGAACCGCAATACCCTAACACAAGTTCTAAGGTAAAAATGCAAGTTCCAAGGCGGGGTAAAACATTTTCAATTCGAAGGATACATTGAACCTGGACATGATTGAAGATCTGATGGCTATGATTGATCATGGGAAATGTGATCAAGGAGATTAAGCAGTTAGAAGATTGTTTATAAATAGGAAACTGTTGATAAACAATGCATGGGGGCAAGTGTATGCACAGGGATGCTACATAGTGATTGCCGAGCACAGAAGCTTGAAGACCTGTTAGAATAACAAAGTATAGATGCCCAGCAGATAGACAAGATTAGTTCTATGTCTAGATTATATTAAACAAATAGGAATCTGCTTTAGCATTTTAGATGTGAAGTTGCAGATAGATTTTTATTACTATTATTTTGTGAAAGTGATAGGAAATCTCTTAACCGAGTGGACTTAACAGTCTTATATGTAAATCCTCTAGCAAGGTGACATTCTGATTCAGTGTTTGAAATCCTTTGACAAGGTCACTTCTAACAAGGTGAAGATCCTAATAGATCTGAGGGAAATCCCTTAACCGGGTCACATCTAGCAATGTGTTTGTAATCTTTAACAGGATTTTCTTTTAACCGAGCATACTCTAGAAGAGTATATTTCTTAGTGGGTCCAAAATCCCATAGTGGTTTTTCCCTATTTGGGTTTCCACATTAAATCTGGTGTTATGAGGTTTATATTGTTCATATGCTTTTAAGTTTGCATGTTTGATAGTTTTGGTTATATGACTGATATATATGTTACCGAGGTTGAATCTGATGTTTTTATGGATGATTAAGTTTGTATGATTCACCCCCCCCCCCCTCTCATCTTGTTGGCTATTGGATCTATACTTACATTAAGTATCAGAACTATCACTAGGTATTGACCAATATGTGTGAGACTAGATGAAAATAGAAAGAGTATGGAAGACTAAGAGTTGGATGGAATGTAAATGAATGTGAGGTGTACTTGCAATGTCCAAAGTGTAAGACCAAGTATGTATGTAGTAGAGTAGGTGTGGCTTCCAAGGAGATGATAGTTTCTCTTGATGAGGTAAGTTGACCTTGACTCTAAGTAGGACCAAATGAGACCCAAAGGTGATAGACCTTGATGAGGGACCACTTAGCAAAATGTTGTTGTATGTAGTGTGTTGACAAAGTATGATGAGGACAAGCAAGTGACTTTTTGACTCAAGTTTAGACAAATGTGAATGTAATGTAAGGTGTAAAGCAATGATGAACTTTGTGAGACCCAAAGACGGGTTGAATGCTAGATGAAAATCTAGAGAAATAACTTAGGAAGCTCAATAAGTCTGAAACTGACTGCTCTTGTTTGTTGGACTGTAAATTTTTCCAATTTGTGAAGTTGTTTGTTGTGACCCAATCTGAATTTTTTACCATTTTCCATGACAAGAGGACACAATGTTGATGAAGACTCAATGTTTGCAAGTGTTTAGACTCAAAATGACTCAACAAAAAGTGTGATGTTTGCAAGTGTTTAGACTCAAAATGACTCAAAGAAAAGTGTGTTGTTTGATGTAAAATTGTTTTGCATACACTTGAAGACACAAAAGACACAATTTTTTGATGTTTGATCTTGAATGTTTGATTGTTCAAAATAAGTCAAGCACAATTCTTATGGTTGGCCAGGACAATAGTTGTTGATTCCCACATGAGACTACACTATTCAAAGCGGATACTTAGATGCTTGACCCCACTGGCTCCACCCTTAGCACTCACTTCTTGGGGCAGCCAAGCATCAATCCCCACGAAAACTCCCCGTGGTGAACTTTGTATCTCTACTAAGAACCATATGTGTGTGGGCCGCTCCAAAGGTCCGACCTCCTGACCCAACAACTAGAAGGATTTTGGCTTCTAAAACAAAAAGGTGCTAGTAAGGGCATCCGCTTGTGTGGCCATACATGTGGCACTTTCAGCTCTATAAATATAGAAGGCTCCCAGCCGGTAGCCGTTACGCCCTACAACTGATCAAATAAATTTGATCAAACGGGTTTATGGGGAGACATAGTGTCGGTATGAACTAATCAGCACACGTTATCCATAGTTTTCACCATGAATACAGTTGTTTATAGTCGTTCGGAAGAGGTGGGTTTTCCTCGCTACCACTTGGGTCATTCTCTCCTCACTAGTAGTCCTAATGACCACATGGGGAGGTAGGCCCTCTAAAGATTAAACAAAAAGAGCCTATTGCTCAAGACACAAAAGATAATGGTTCAATTTTAGTGCACCAATTGAAGTGTTTGCTAGTCTATGAAAACAAGGCACACAATAAAGACCAAAAACCCTTTCCAAGGTCCTGCAACAAAGATCTATTAGTAGTTTGGATTGTTTCAAATGATCGCCCCTTCCTGCAAGCACACAAGTTAGGTAAATTTTAGATCCAAAAGACTTTGTGAAATAGGGGCCTTCAACAATGCGTTTTGTTGACCAATTCAAAGATCTGATTCATCACAAAAAATAACACCTGTAAAATTTTAAGAAATTTCCATAAATGTAAGAAAATCCAAAAAAAATTGCTAATTTGCTCCAAAAATTGATTTTTTATGAAAAATCATAAAAAATTCATATAAAATGCAACATTGATCCAAAAAATCTGAAATTTTTACTGGACAGTACTGATGATCTTCCAAACCAGCATAAAAAAATTCCTACAACAAATCCAAGCAGTTTGTAAGATATGAGTAAAATAATGCAAAACCCTAATTTTTAAAGATCTGATTTTTGAGGAATGATTTTGCATCAAATTTAAAATAACAAAAAATACAGTCTATGTATAAATCAGAGAGCTTTCCAAAAATATAAGAAAATCCAAAAAATTCGCTAATTTGCTCTCAAAATTAATTTTTCATGAAAATACATAAAAAATTCATAGCAATTTCAAATATGCTCCACAAACTCTAAATTTCTTACTGTCGATATCTGAGAATGTTCTTGACCTGGAAAACAAATTTGATGTCAAAATTCAAAATAGTTTGTGAGATCTGATCAAAACAATGAAAAACCCTAATTTTTAAAGATCCAATTTTTTAGAAAATATTTTGCATCAAAATTAAAATCACAAATAACAGATCCTATTTATAATTATGAGATATTTCCAAAAATGTAAGAAAATCTAAAAAAATCGCTCATTTGCTCTCAAAATTAATTTTTTATGAAAATTCATACAAAAATTATAGAAAATTAAAATATGCTCCAATAGATCTGAATTGTTCTTTGAAAGCTCTTGATATTGTCTTCAACCTGAAAAAAAACTTTGGTGCAAAATATGCAAGCCGTTTGTGAGATATGATCGAATCTCTCCAAGATCTTGATTTTATGTCCAAAACCCTAGCTGCACAAGGTTATTCTCCAAATTGTTTTACAAAACAGCAATATATGGTTAGGAAAACCTTCAAAAAACACAGATCTAACAAAAATCCATGTCCCACCAGGTGTGCCAAAATGTTTATGGTGAAAATGGAAACAACAATGTTGAAAGACTAAATGAATTCAACCACAAAAACCCTAGCCTAACAACAACAAAGATCCACCATAACATATGAAGATTACCTAAGACAATGCAAATCAAATGAAATCACAAAGATTATACCATCACATGTCCAATAGGGTTTGGATCTCCATTCTTCCTATCTCCATTGATCTTGCTTGATATATTTGCTCTCAGATTTTATATGTGCACAAGAGCTCAACAAAGAACAAAAATATGGTTGCAAGTAGGATCGCATATGCAAGTGCAAAGGCGTAGTGTAGTCAATTGATCGAGTAGTTAGCATGATTGATTAGGATGCATAGATTGATTAGATTACTTAGGGTTCGATAATGAAGGAAGCATCTCCTTATATAGAAGACACTATAAGAAATGGAGGGATAAGATTGAGAGGTGTACAAGATAAATGGTCGGCTATGATTAGAGGGTAGGTGGAGAAAATAATAAAATAATGAGGGTGTAGGTAGTGTATGAATTAAGAGATGAATGACATGTGTCATGGGTAGAAAAGGCTAATGAATTAATTAAATAAATAAAGATTCATTTAGTTAATAGAAGAAGTGGGATCAATTAAATAAATAAAATATTTATTTAATTTAGGAAAAGGATAATTTAAATAAATAAATGTATTTATTTAAATAAGAAATAAGGTTAGAAGAGGATAAATGAATTAATTAAATAAATAAAGATTTATTCAATTAATAGAAGAATTAGGCTAAAATAATTAAATGAATAAAGATATTTATTCAATTAGACATGACAATTTTAGGTGTCTACATATTCTTTTCTCTGTTTTCACCCATGTTATTTAGTAAATCAAACAGTTGTTTGCCTACCAGTATGTCAAAACCTAGATTTTTGTTGCCAATACTGGGCACCTGTTTTGTTATGTGTAGCATTAAACAGACAAATAGGTTTCCAAATCTAAATGTCCCCTTTTTGTCTTTCTTGATCTTTCCAAGATTATCAATCAGTTCATCCTTCAACCATTCACACACATCTATTTTTGCATTATCCTTGATCATATCATAAGCACTCTTTATGCATAAACTTGAAACTGAGTTTAACCTATTTGCATGTGTGGTTTTATAGCCTATAATAATGCTAATGAATTTGACATTGATGTCGATTACATCATTTACCCTTAAGGATCTTTTGTCAGATGTTGCACCGGTTAGGTTAATTACTAGGTCATTTGAGACCTTTGTTTTATCTGGTCTGATACCGGTGGAGGGTAACCCTGTCACAACTTTTACTACTTCCTTTGTGATTTTGTGAACTGAATCTAACCAGAAGAATGCACCATGTACCCTACTTAAAACTATCCTTATAACTTCCTTAGGGAAATCCGGAATGCTGAGAATTTCAGTGAATCCTAGGGTTTCAACTATTTTGTGTTCAGGTTTCACATTGCCAGAATCGTCACAAATTATAGTCTTATACATGTTCTTAATTTCTTCATCACCTAATTCTTCAATGTGACAATGAATGTACATTCTAGGGTCTTCTGCAAAAACTACTCCTTTGGGAATTTGAGAAAATGCACCAACATTATCATCATTTTTAGCTATCTCGGGAACTAACTGAAATACAGGTCTAGGGCGCTTAATTACTTTGACAACAGTAGGGTTTGCTATGAATTCAGGAATAGATGAAGATGCCATGATTATAAATACCTTTCTCTGCCTTAGGAATGATTGATTGCAGAATTGCTTTGCTTCTTTGCTCAGGAGTTTTCGCGCTCTTCAAAGATTTGAATGCTCGGTGAAATGAAAATGGAGCCAAAAGACTTGTTTTATAATGTCAAATTCACCAACCACCACATTTAATGCTTGTCGATTAAGTGATAACTTAACTTATCTGCCAATATAGAAGTAATTTTAACTTCTCACCATCAACCGAGGGAATAATAGCATGTTTTGCATTTGATTGCCAAACCCTCAAAAGAATTTTCTTCAATTAGATGAAGAACTTCCTGCCGATGGGGTGTTACTCTGTCCTACCGGTGGAGGAGTATCTCTATCACCTTTTAGATCTGACTTCCTAATCCATTGTCTTGAGAACTCTTGTTTTACTTCTTCAACCTTTTCTTTACCCTTCAAGCTAGTACCGTTATTACTTGTCGGTGGTGCCTTACTTCTATAGAATTTTGCAATATGTCCAATCTTGTTACAAGCATAACAAGTTACATTGTTTTTCTGAATAGCCTTCCCATATCCTATGCCGGTTTGTGTTCTACATTGATTAGATAGATGTCCAAATCTTCCACAAATATAACATCTTACATTCATTCTGCAATTCTCTGAGTTATGACCAATTTTGTTGCATTTGGAACATTGACCGGTGGGTGTATTTGTACTCTGATAATTTCTAGATCTACACTGATTTGCTTTATGACCATACTTGTTACAGTTAAAGCATTTTCCATTAAATTTATAAGCATTTGGTTGTCTTACTGGTTTTCTATTATCCTGTATGTTTGCAGTACTGGAGCTTTTACCAACTTCAAAGCCAAGGCCATTACTGTCACCATTTGGTTTTTGAATCTTCAGCATGTCACTAAGTTCTTCTAAGCTTTTCTTGAATTTCTCCTTGTGTTGATTTGCAGCAGCCAATTCTCTTTCCAAGATTTCTTTCTGTCTCATGAGTTCATTTGATTCATTTTGTGTATGCATCAGATCTATTTTCAACAAATCATTTTCATAACTAAGTCTTGTATTTGTGTTTTCAGCATCATTCAGTCTTCTAGTCAATTCTTCTTCATTCTTCTTCCTATCTTCAATTTCTTTACAAAATCTCATAGTCATATCCTACATCTCATTCTTTGTTGCCATGTTTTCTTGTTTCAGCTTGCCTATTAGATCACTAAGAGTTTTTTTTTCATCATTCTCATTCTGCATCTTTTCACAAAGTTCTCTTCTCTTGTTTCTTGCAATAGTAAGATTTTCTTGAAGTGCTTGAATAATATCCTATGCAGCCTTTAGATCATCTTCAAGTTTGATATTTTTCAATTTTTCTGTATCATAGTCTGAAAGAGCTCCTTCTAGTTGCTTCATCAAGTTTTCCATCTCTACCGGTGTCAAGATCTTCCTCAAGTTGTTAGGCTTCTGAAAATAGAGGACCAAGCTCTGATACCAATTGTTAGGATTCCCACAATATTGAGAGGGGGGTGAATCAATATTGAACCGGTTAACTAAATTTCTTAACTTAAAACATGCAGAATATATTAATACTGTATACCGGTAAACTAAAAGTAATGCAATAAACAGAGATAACAGCAATCACATGAAAAGCACACCATAACACAATATTTTAACGAGGAAACCCGATGTGGGAAAAACCTCGGTGGGATTTGTGACCCACAATATTCACTTACTGGTCAATAAGAGAATATTACTACTACAATAGGGGCTTGCACATGCAGGAAGGCCAAGTGCCTAGAGCTCACTGCTCAAATACAAAATAGGAAGTCTCACTGACTTACAAAATGGATTATATAAATCCAATATCTTGTACTGCTTCAAGATAGCATCTATTATGCCAGATCCAGTACCGGTTTCTGCTCTGCTTCTTACGTAAACCCTTAACCTATAATTCACATAATAGGTCTGCCTTATTTTGCCTAATTACATTCCTCCTTGCTTACATAATTGTTCTATAATGATCTCTTATATATATGAGTCATTTTACAATTTTCCAAGTCGGCTTACAATGATTTTACAATAATTAACAAAATATATTACAAACAAAATTCCTGTCAGCTTCTATGCCGGTATGCTTCCTTTCACTGCTGGTGCTGGTGGTCTCTGTGCTAGAGTAGAGTCTGACTTTGCTAGTGCCGGTGGATTTCCTTGCCGGTGTCATAGGATTGTAAGGTTGCCATCAATGACAAAACCTTCAATCACCTACAATGTCTCATTGGAGTGTGTTTGCCAACAGTCTTAAGGGATCATATGGTGTCCTAAGGGGTCGTAGGACACCATATGACCTCTATGGACACCATAGGACCCCTTATGACACCATATGGTGTTGTTAGGGGTCATATGGTATCCTAAGGGGTTGTAGGACATAATATGACCCCTTAGGACACCATAGGACCCAAAGCGACCCAATATGGTGTCATAACGAGTCGTATGGTGTCCTAAGGGGTCATAATGGTTTATGGGACACCATATGGCCCCAAAGGACAACATAAGACCCCTTATGACACCATATGGTGTCCATAGGGGTCATATGGTGTCCTAGGAGACCATTTGACCCCTTAAGACACCAAATTGTGTTGTTATGGGTCATATGGTGTCCTAAGGGATAGTAGGACACAATATGACCCCTTAGAACACCATATGACCCAAAGTGACCCACTATGGTGTCGTAAGGGGTCATATTGTGTCCTAATGGGTCCTATAATGTCTTAAAGGGGTCATATGATACAATAGAACCCATTAGTACATAATATGACCCATAATGACCAAATATGGTGTCTTAAGGGGTCATATGGTGTCCTAAGGGGTCGTAGGACACCATATGACCGCTATGGACACCATAGGACCCGTTATGATACCATATGGTGTCGTTAGGGGTCATATGGTTTCCTAAGGGGTCATAGGACATAATATGACCCCTCAGGACACCATAGGACACAAATCAACCCAATATGGTGTCATAACGGGTCGTATGGGGTCCTAAGGGGTCATAAGGGTTCATGGGACACCATATGACCCCTAAGGGAAACATATGACCCCTTATGACACCATATGGTGTTGTTAGGGGTCTTATGGTGTCCATAGGGGTCATATGGTGTCCTAGGACACCATATGACCCCTTAAGACACCAAATTATGTTGTTATGGGTCATATGGTGTCCTAAGGGGTCATAGGATACAATATGACCCCTTAGGACACCATATGACCCAAAGCAACCCAATATGGTGTCATAAGGGGTCATATTGTGTCTTAAGGGGTCATATAATGTCTTAAAGGGGTCATATGACATAATATGACCCATTAGGACACAATATGACCAATAATGACCAAATATGGTGTCTTAAGGGGTTATATGGTGTCTTAAGGGGTTATATGGTGTCTTAAGGGGTTGTAGGACACCATATGACCCCTTAAGACACCAAATTGTGTTGTTATGGGTCATATGGTGTCTTAAGGGGTTGTAGGACACAATATGACCCCTTAGGACACCATATGACCCCTAATCTCTCTCTCTCCCCTTATCTCTCTCCCTCTCCTCCTCTCTCTCTCTCCCCTAATCTCTCTCTCTCTCCCTCTCCCCTAATCTCTCTCTCTCCCTCTCCTCCTCTCTCTCTCTCCCCTAATCTCTCTCTCCCTCTCCTCTCTCTCTCTCTCCCCTAATCTCTCTCTCTCTCTCTCTCTCTCTCTCTCTCTCTCTCTCTCTCTCTCTCTCTCTCTCTCTCTCTCTCTCTCTCCTTCTCTCTCTCTCTAAAAAATGACTAATAAAATCGAATATCGGATTTAATCGGATATCCGATTTCTGCCATTGCCATTAATGTGGCAACAGCAAAAAAAGGCAGCAACGGGAAAAAAATTTGGGACCACAAATTTATACATTAAAATTGGATATCCGATTTTTGTAAATAAAAAAGAGCCTTGTGGGCCATTTTGTGGATTCCAATGGCCCACAGTCTACATATTCTATTTTTTGTCGACGATCATAGGTTTTCAAACAGGTTGAGAAAAATTTGTGCTTTTGGGAGATTCTTAAAGTCAAATATTACATTGTCAATCATTTAGGAGCATCTGTGTGGAGGTAAATGGGGAGTAGTAGTCATCGGAAGTCTAAACGCAAAAGAAAACTTTCAAATGACCAAATTGAAGTGTATAGAGAAAGAGATAGAGAATGTCATAGGAGGAGAAGATAAGGTATGTTAAATATTGCTAATGTTACTTCAAGTGAAGAGGAAATTGAATTTGAAAATGTGTCACAAGTTATTGAAAATGAAAATGTAGATTTTGAAAGTGAAAATTTTGAAAATGATGAAAATGTTGAAAGTGATAATGAAAATGCTCAACATGTGGAAAATTTTGACATATGAGGTGAAAATGTGGAAAACTTTGACATTGAAGGTGGAATTGCTCAACCAAGTGAACCATATGTAACACCAAATTACTTTAGAAATAAAGACCCTCTCATGGATGAAAGACAAATTCCAAGTCCAAGACCTTCAAGAACCCCAAAATGGTTATTTGAAATTGATGAGAACATTATTGTGAATCTTGAAGGCAAGAGGTCAATAAGAACCATTTGGTTGTGGGCTACACAACTTTTTTACCAAAATTTAAGCAATAAGACATTGAGCGAGCAATGTCAACTCTTTGTTCAATTGCTAAAGATGTAAAGATGAGACCATTGCTAAAAACATTGAAGATTCATATGAACAAGAAGATGGAGAGAGATTCTATTATTGAAAAAACAATATTTGACGCTCTCAATTCTATTGGAAAGAATACCAAAGAAAGAGATAAGAGAGCCTCTCGAAGAGTGATTAACCTCCTTAGTAAGCCATCAATTAAGGAAGGCTCATCAAATGAGACAAACTTGTGTTGATTTTAACATAAACCATAAAACTTTGGATAGAGCACTTGCATGAAGACAAAGACTTGATGATCCACTTCAACAAGATAAATGGACTTTTGGTGGGAGGCTTCCATGTGTTGATAGAAAGTTGACTGACAATGTGAAGGAGGAGATTCAACAATTTTGGCACTCTAATTCTCTAGTGTCACCCAATGTAAAGGATGTTTTGAAATTAAGAATCAGCAACCGAGACCGCACACCACATCCCAAACATTTCTTGGAATCAAGCCAAACAATGTTGTACAAAACATTTTGTGAAGTACATCCAACTTTGCAAATATCACAAAGGGCCTTTGAATCTTTGAAACCATTTTATTGTGTTCCTCTTAAGATTCGCAATACTTGTTGTTGCAAGTACCATGTGCATTTTTCAATGTACCATGGAATTTTATGTCATATTCATTCTACGATGCATACTAATGAGATGTTGCAGGAGTGTGGTGCAATGCTATTTCCGAGATCATCAAGAGACTTGCAAGATCTATTTTTATGCCCTATAGATGATGGCTTCTATTTCTATAGAAATGATTGTTTGAATGAGAAGTGCTCATAATGTGGTGGGTTGTCAAAGTTTGTTTCATGTTTTCGTGAGGGCACCGAACACGAGTTTGGAAAGAATTATGTTGAGAAAAAAAGATATGAGACAATGAAATATACTTTGAAGAGTGGAGGTGAAGGTTCTAGATGCGAATTAGTCTCAAGAGAAGTGAGTAATGCTGATTTTATTTTGGATTTTAAGGAAAATGTTTTCTACAAGTATGCAAGGCACACCCATAGGTCTCAGTGGTTGGATCAATAGTTCAGGATGTGTAAGAACTCTTTCTCGATTGGCACTATTGTATCGGTGGTTGATTTTGTAGAGAACTATACATTGCAACCACAGAATGAGGTACAGTATTAGTACTACAATTCAGTCCAGATTGCTATTTTTGTTCACATTACATATAGACATGCTCCTGATAGTACAGAAGAGGATAGGAAGATAATTAGGGAGTATCATTTTTATATGAGTGATGATAGATCACACTCCTCCAAGTATGTGCAACATTCTTTTGAGAATTTTTTTGAGTTATTGAATGAGAAAGATATTGCAATTGAGTGACATATAATATGGTCAGATAACTGTACAAGTCAATTCAAGAATGTCCGTATGTTTTATTGGTTGAGTAGAATGCATGTAGAGAGACGCATACCTCATATTTGCTATTTTTTTTAGGCAGGGCATGGGAAGGGAGAGCATGATGGAGCAGGTGCATGTTTGAAGAGAGCTCTAGTTAAGGAGCAATTGAGGATTTCAGGTGCAAATTTCTCTGATGCACGTTCTATTGTTGTAAAGACGTCAGTTTGGGATCTAACCCTAAACTACGCTTTATTCATAAATAAACTTAAAATTTCAATCTCTAAGCCTATTTTATACAAATATATGCAAACATCGAATATATATATCATATTAATGCTCATGAATAATACAATATCCAATATAAAGAAATTCAGATTTTCTACTTAGGCTTTCAATTTAGCCTTAAGATTATACAAGAAGATACATCTGTCGATCTTCAGTCTGAGTTGCTTCCTTCTGTCTTTCGAACGCAGACGAGAACAAGAGTCGGGCACTTTTTCCGCCCAACCTTGAAGCTTACGCTTCCCCAGAATTCTTGGTAAATCAAGAATACCCGACCCTGCACGAATTGGTTTAACCAAAGAATTCGAAAGCAAGAGGGAATCTGGTGCATGCCTAGATGATATATGCATTTTCATTTTTCCTACTTCATTCTAAGAAACAAGCATTTGCTATCATACTAGGATGTGGTAGAGAGTATAAATAAGGAATTTCCATCTTTTTCTACGGAAAATTCTAACAATAACTCGGCCGAGTATATGCCATGCACAGCAAAATAATAGAAGGAAAAAGCAACTATTCTCTCTAAAGCATCCACATTCGGCACCCGTCTTGAAAGGTAAATTTTTCCATCTCAAGCTTAACCCTAGCTTGATTCCCACAAACAAAAATTCTTTTCAGAATACAATCTTTCTTTTAAAATAAAAATAGAGATATCAATTTTGTCGATTACTAATCATTACTTGTCTAATCTATCTTTCGAAGACAAACTTTCAAAAAAAAAACAATATGCCTTTTATAAGCAAACTCTTAAAATCAATCTTTCGTCTATCATAAAGTACATAAAATAGAAGGTGTTAAACATGTATGAGAGTAATCTCATATGTTAACAAAAGTACATAAACACATTCTAAAAATAAAATAGAATTAAAACTAAATATTTCTGTGCAAAGTACGATATTAACTACCTCTTTTCTCTAAACTCTTTTATTTTATTCCATAATGGTTTAAAAAGCTTTCCAAATACAATATTAATAATCGATACCGAATTGGACGTACGTATCTATTAACTAAACTTCCTTTTTTAACACATTTTATACCAAATTTAACGAATAAAGTAAAACGAAATGAAAAACAAAAGATGCTAACCTCTTGGATAATGTTAGAATGGATTTTGAGCTTTCGACCTTGACGTTCTTCGTCAAATGCTTTGACTCCTTGATCGTACGTCCCTCTTTCTCTCCAACTGTTCTTCTTATCTATCAACTAATCTTCATATCTAACTAATCTTTCTAACTCTCAAACTAATCTAACTCTCTATCAAACTAATCTTTCTAACTCTCCCTTCAAGAATTTCGTTCTTCTAACTTTGTGTGAGAAAAGAATGTAATTGTGAGAGGGTGCCTATGTCTATTTATTCAAATTTGCTGCTAAGTTTTCTACTATCCTCTGGGTTATTTTAATTGTTCCACGATTGTGGTTGCAACTATATTCTCCATGCATGAAATCTGTCGACTACTGCAGTAATGTCGCATACCAAGTCATGAGAAATTTTAAGTCTCCATCATGTTGTCTATTGCTTTGACTATCATGGATGGAGGAAGTGTTTTGCACATTTGTTTATGCTGTAAATGGGAGTAGTGGTGGTAGTATCTCCTACGCCTACCTAAACATCTTGCCTCCTGCGTTAATGCTCTGTTAGCAGCCACCGAGGATGGAGGAAGACTGGTTTACACGTTTGAGTTTATGTTTTAATAGTGGAAGTGGTGGTAGCTTAAACCTCGCCTATCTAAACATCTTTGCCTCCACAATAACCTATGTTTAAAACTTGGATAGCAGCTATCCTGGGTGAAGGGAGTGGTGGTAGGCTCTCCCTTAAGCTATGCCCACTTAAACAACCATGCCTCCACGTTATGACCTGTGTTGAAGCTTTACTAGCAATCATCGATGGTGGAAGAACACTATATCTTATCCTACCAAAGTGGCCATCATGGTGGAGGAGTCTACACCGACCAAGCGGCTGTTGCATTTGTGTTAAACGGTCGGCCTCCTTTATATCCTGCCACCTTTCATTAATAAAAGGATATATATTACAATACGGTGTTTTGTTTTTTTTTAACTTGTTTAATAAAGGAATATGTAATATGGTTTACATTATGATTTATTTATAATGACACTCTTTTTCTTTTTATTAATATTAAACAATAAACTTGTTTTTAATAAAAGGATATATAATATGGTATGTCTTATTAATTTATAATTGACTTTTCTTTATTATATAACATTAGACTTTGTTTTTAATATATTCTTGGATTAACCTTTTCTTTAATGACAAATATATACATCAGGCTTTTATTTACTTAGTTTAATTCCATAAATACAATACATTATTCAATATTTACGAAATTTAAACTCATAAGTACTCTTTTCATATATTTACCTACATGAACAAGAAGGACATAAAAACCTAAGGTCGGTATTCGTTTTCGACACATTTATCTCTTTTAACCATAAAACATACTATTTCACAATTACTCAGACAACTTATATTTATTTCAAACACTACTCACATCATGCAATTAATGCACCTTTATTTACATTTAAATTAATCTACTACTTATTCAAATTTCATTATTTCAGTTTGAACAAACACTCAATTAAGATCATTTAAATCATCCACACTTTCAAGATGCAAAATATAAATCCTAATGTGGTGTGTGAAAGATTCCCTTTTCTATCGAAGTCGTTTAGTTAAAGCAATTCTACCTGATTCGTGTTCTCGCCTTCGACCTCCTTCACCTCATCCTGCATTACTTACACTCAAAATTTTATCAGCAATGACAAACCCCAAAAGAATATCAAATTTCTTATCATTTGCAGGAGTAAAAAGCATATTATATTTCCTCATAATAGATTATGAAAGATCTAATCTATTTGAATTTCAAAATCACATTACATCTTTAATTTGCACAATATTAAATAAAATGATTCGTGACAATTGTTGATTGGTGTAGTTCAGCACTGTCACATGGAGATACTCTTGATTCAGCAGTGACCAGATTCTTCTGGTTGGTTGAGGAGGGAACAGTGGGAGATAGATTGGATTGTCAAACAATTAAAGATTCTTCAAAGATGCATTCATTTCTCAACTCAGATGCAAGTACATGGACCATTTAGACACGAGCATTTTTGTTAGAGTTGTGTCCGGTGTGATTGGGATCAGTGTGATTCAAGTGAGTGGGTTGATACGTGGGTTCCCCACTATCTAACTCCTTTATCTCAAACAATATCCTTGTCAAATGATGACATGGAAAGTTCACTTGAGTATGACTGTCTATCAGATCTTGTACAACCAGGACATGTTTTTGCAGTTGTTGCATTGCAAGGGAATGAAGAGAGATCAGAATATTGGTTGGCATGATGTGTACAGGGAAAACAAAAGCTAACACAACCAGTGACAGATGATGACAGGTTCACATATCCTACAGGTTCAGTTGTTGTTGTGGGAACTTGGTTGCAAATATACATGATTAGAAAGAATGGCATACCTGCATTTGAAGACTATGAGAGACACAAAACCATTATAATGTATTCACACCTTATTATAGCTACAAATGTCAAGTTGTTGAAGCATCAAGAAAAACCAAAGACCAAAGAGCTATGGATAGTGACTACTGTTGATCATGAAGCAATACTAGATACTCTTAAGCAAAGAGATGACCCTTCAGGCACACTTGAGTAGTAGGTCTTTAATGGTGCCTTATTTTTTTATAATGCATTTCATTTCAAACAATGATCATTAAACCTTAATATTCAAGTTTTTTACGTGTATATTAAGGATGTGTTGAAAATGCAGGTCTATTGATGAACATGTTTTTTTGGCAACACGGTTTTTGCATGCACATAGCGGGTACACTCAATATAATCGGAAGGGACATTTTTTTGCAACACAGCTTATTATCATGCATTTGATGAGCTTTACAATTTTTGTTATTAAAGAACACTATTTGACAATTTTTTATGATATAATTATCGCAAAACCTTTATGCTCATGCAGCTCTTTTTTGATGATATACAATAGTATCACATTATGATTTTTGCGTCAACATAGTGGGTTCTATTGATATAATTCGAAGGGACGTATTTTTGTTGTATATAATCCCACCTTTTCATTTATTATCATACATTTCAGTTGTAGTGATTATCATAAAGCCTTTATGTTCATCCATGCATTTTATGTGTAGACTAACAATTCTTAAAAATACAGGTTCATGCTAGATCATTCGCCATTGACAAGACCCTCTCTTGGTGATGGTACATATTCCTTTGTGCATTAATGAGATAAAATTTTGTGCATAAACATTAAGTCAAGTGAATGTATTGCTATTTAGAAATGACCATATCTACCATCATCTTCAACCATGCAGAGAAATGCACTGAGAAGGGCTTTAATCAACATGCATCTTTTTCAAAGTTATGCTTGTATACTTTGCAGAGAAACTAGTAAGTTTCATAATTATGCTTGTATAATTTATTTCTTGTAGCACATTCATTCCGCATAAAAAGGTTACTTATTTTGGTCTTCATTTATATGCAGGCATTGATGTACATAAGCTTTTCTCTTAGGACATGAGGATGTCTGATGTAGATGAAGTGGGATGTTGTATTTGTATATGGATGTGAATTGATGTAACATTGTTATGACGATATACAATGTCCATGAGCAAATTGGTTTAGTTATATTGATGATATACAATGTATCTGTACATGAGTACATTGGTGTAGTTGTATTGATAATAAAAAAAAATCATGTTTGCATATCCCTTCATGGATGTCACATGCAAGTGTAATGGTAATTATGTGTATACAATACATGAAAATATTGATGATCATTATGTGTCTACAATGTAATGCTTGTTTATCTATATTTTTAGCACTTAGGGCACTGTGTAGGGGAAAAAGCGAGACTAGGTTAACATGCCCTAATCCTACCTCTTGACACACATTACGGAATACGAAAGAGCCTAGAGATATCGCACAATTGGCTACTTCTTTTTGTGAAAGAGAGAGCCACGGGATATCTATTAGGATTTCTATTCCCTTGTTGAAATTGAAAGATAAAATGATGCAAGTTCAATCCCTAACCTCAAAATGCAAGTAGGAACTAATGACAAGATTGCAGAATTGAACTTAAATGATGGAACGTTGTAAACACAAGGATAAGACAAGAATGAAAATGTGTACCCGGAGTTAAAATCTGACTGAAAATGTTCGGGACGGGGGCGCGGGCGCCACTGTCCTAATTCTGCCCCTGAAACTACTCCGGAAACTGCTGTTTTTGCACTTTGGAAAAAGCTGTCAAAAATGCTGAAAATGCTGTCAGACCAGGGCGCCCAGCGCCCCTGTCCCAGGGACCAGGGCGCCCAGAAGGGACCAGGGCGCCCAGCGCCCCTGTCCTGGCAGGACCAGGGCGCCCCACGCCCCTGTCCTGGTCTTTTGTTCTGAAATTTGGTGGGAAGGCCGGTCTCAGTCTGCTTCTTCTGGATCTGCAACCTGCGGCGTCGTCCGAGTCCCGAAACCTGCAATAATATCTGAAAAGGGGAAGGGGCGGCTATATAGGGTTTTGCCTTAGTCAAACCCCCACTTCGGTGATTTCCACCTCCACGAATAGCCAAGTTGTTTTGTAAAATGTATTGTGTGTGCAGACCTAGTGTGTGTGCAAGGTCCAAAATGCAAGAAAGCAAACTAGAGCAGCCTAGAAAGTAAACCCTAATTGCTTGTAAATGATGATGCAAATTCTCTAAATCAAGATGTAATGTGATCTAAAGCATGAATAAATGATATATCAAAGCTTATGTAAGGACATGAAAACAATACAAAATCATACCCAACCCTCAAGGGAGGAGTACAAGCCAATCTTCAGTCGGTAATCTCCTATTGTTCTTCAATGTCTTCCAAGCCCTAATTGGATGAATGAATGAATTTGATAGATGCTTGATAGAATGATGTTGAGTGTTGTTGAAGTCTTCAAAGATCTGCTCTTTCGCTGCATATGAAGTTCCTGGAAAACAAAAATCGGGTTCCTTTCCAATGAGGAAAGAGAGCTTTTATGTATGAAACCCTAGGTCGTAAATTCATATTTTGGCCGACCTAGAGATTGAATATCCTGCCAATTTCTTGGGGTTAAGCTTTATTTTATGATTGGATCGTGCTCCCAAAATTTCGGGAAAAATGTCCGGGACCATGTTGCATGGGCGCCATGGTCCCGACAACTTTTCACCAAATTTTCAGGGCCGTCGGATATGATGATTTTAGAGAGAATCCCGAAGTTACAGGTGATTTTGAGATGTTTTGACCCCCGAAATCAAGCCCCCAAGTTCAAAATAGGACCTAATTAGGGTTTTTGATTAAATGATGTATTGGAAGAATAAAATGAAAGGGGCACACTTTAATGAAAGGGCCCAACTTTATGATATGGGAGATGATAAAATAGGACCTTAGACCTAATTAATTTAATTAATTAAGTGCTAAAGGGGAAATGCAATGCAAAATGCAAAATGCGCCAAGGCGGGTGCTAAACTAGGTGTGAAATTGTACCACCCTAGCAAGTGCGTACAATTTACGATGCTACAGGCACTTAAGGGATGACGTCAGTAGGGTATGACCCCGAGCGTTCAACCGAGTGGGGGGGGGAAAATAGGAGCATGCATAGGGTAATAATGCCTAACTAGACATGTCGGAGCTGATGGTTCGTCATCGTGATGAGAAGAACGAGAAATTGGCTACGCGACAACATTCGATTGAATGAGACTGACAATTTTTTCGCCAACCAAAAAATTGCTGCCCTAATAAAACCGTAGGGAAACTTGAAAAACCTAGATAGGCTTTTGTAGGGACCCCTCTTGTGGCCCTGTAGGTTCAAACGGATCATTCACAGGTGCCACGGATTCCAAGTTAAGGCCCATAAAAGTTTGACAATTTTTAGCACTTAGGGCGCTCAAGGGATGACGTCGGTAGGGTATGACCCCGAGCGTTCGACCGAGTGGGGGGGAAAAATAGGACCATGTATAGGGTAATAATGCCTAACTGGACATGCCGGAGCTAACGGTTCGTCATCGCGATGAGCAGAATGATAAATTGGCCACGCGACAACATTCGAATGAATGAGACTGACGATTTTTTCACCAACCAAAAAATTGCTGCCCTAATAAAACCCTGAGAATTCGACTGAGGTGGGGGAAAAAATAGGACCATTCATAGGGTAATAATCTATTGTATCAAGTATTGTTCATTAAATGAATTGTATTGTTCATGAATTGTATTGTTCATTAAATGAATTGTATTGTATTGTTGATTAAATGAATTGTATTGTTCATGAATTGTATTGTTCATTAAATGAATTGTATTGTATTGTTCATTAAATGAATTATATTGTTCATTATACAAACAACACTTACGATGAAATGAAATAAATTGTATTGTTCATTAAATAACCATTATTAACTATTGTTAATTATTGGAATGAAAATTAAATATTTTCATGATAACACCACGCATAGATGAGCAACAATTTATATGATTGAATATCAACTTTTGTATATATAAAAATGTCAAATGATTACAAATGTATGTCCATACACAAATATGGCATAAACGCCAACTGAAACAAAATGTATGTCTAAATACGTGAATGTATGTCCATATACAAAATATACATGCCAACTAGACATGTAAGCATCCCAAAACTATCTATAACATCCTAAGCTACTGATGGATCATCAAAATTGATCTTTGCCGCACTGCTCGGCTCTAAAGGATCCTACACAAGAAAAACAAACCACGATTAATATTAGTTATATTATATAATTCACATTCGAAAAGTTAACATAAAAATGAACTATAATTGAACTACTCATGTTTACCTCATCTCCATGTTTTCTCTTCAGCTTTGCAGGACTCTTGATGTATGTCTTCGGTAGAGGAGGTATGTTTTCAATATTTTCATACCCAACCTACATATGTTCAGAAACATGACATTGATACAAGTTAGCATATAATTTTCATTGATAATAACAAATTATATCTACTAAAGACAAAATAAAATAAACACACATCTACTCGAGGCATGTCTTCTTCTTCTTCATCTTCAAGTATATTGGGTGTAGTCATCAAGGATGTGAAGCCAAGAATTCTTTGTACATATACACAACAAGTATATGAAACTATCAATCTATGTCTAGACATGTATAATCACTATAAGTTATTTAAACTATTCATTCAATCATATTTTCATTCAATTACCTTTCCCTCGTCTCCAACTACACTACCAGATCCTAAATCACACTACCCCACACTCGTGTTGCTTGTGCCCTACAAGAGTAAAATAAGATATACATGGAAGTTACTACATAATCCAATTAATACCAATATAAATGATGAGCATGTATGTACAATAAAATACAAATGACTAAGTGCAATAATATATGTACCATCAAGCTATCAAGGCCAAATGAAATGGCCGACAAGGTGCCCTCCTGAATCTGTCTCAACTCCTCCTCGGTCATCAACTGTTAAATAGACCATGTAAATAAAGATTAGTACTTAATATTATCTAGATTATAAATATTCATTTAAAATATAACATGAACTATAAAAATACAAATCTTACCACTACATCATCAATGTATGATGATGGTGCCTCCTCACATCTAACATGTGAGGACTCCCCAGGGTATCCTCCAATCTGTGTCATAACATCTGGTGCATCATGCATCTCATGCACCTCATAATCTTCACTGTCCACAGGAGGATCAACGGGTTGTCCAACTGGACCCAAGCATACGTGCCCACACATGACACAACTATGGGGTGCACATATGTGTGGAGCCGAGGATGACGTGTCAGTACCACCAGATGCACTGCTACCATCAAAAGTAGGCTGAGTTGCTGACACGGCCTGAGAAACCAAAAGACTACTCAAAGAGTGAATAGCCGATATGGTCCGTGACGCCGCCTCACAAATGATATCTGGATGCTACACTGGAGCTGGGGGATCAATAGGAGGAGGGGGGACATATGGGCCCTGGACTACTCTGACTGCCCCAGGTCTATTTTGGGGAATACCTAAACCTACACCCTAGAAAGGTTGGATGTAAAAGTAGTTCACATGTTTGCGTAAAACAAACTCAGCATACAATTTTTTTATGAAATAGAAGGGGGCATCAAGATTGTTGTTGGGTGGTTTGTTGAAAACCATCCACCAACGATCCCAAAAAAAATTCACAATACCATCATTTGTGCACCATTTAATAGAAAGTTTTGTTTTTTGGGAGTCTATGGGTTGACCAGTGTGGGGATTCACAAATAATGAGGCAATATCGGCTTTTGATATCTTGAGATCCTTGATATCCTTATACGACAAGTCGTCCACATATTTTTCCCTCATAGAATCTTGCCACAAAAGGGCAGCATTGTGCTCCTCATTCATGGTTTCCATACTCTTTATGATCGACGTGAGAGGATCAAACATTGGGTTTAGACGAGGGATCCTATGATATACATCTGCAATCCCCCTCAATTCATTCAAATTTTGTGCAATCAAATCCTGAATTGAGGGGGGGTTTGGCAAAGGAGGGTTTGGTTGTTGCAGTTATGGTTCATCAATGTTTTCATTGTTATCCCCCATTTTTAACCTAATTGAATGTAAATAATTGAATTTAGTTAACAAATTTAAACAATTTTGTATTTGATTTAAAAAAAACCTAGTTTTCATGAGAAAAACCATATTTTCAATGAAAAATCAAATAAACATTAACAAAAAATACAAAAAATGAATGAAAATGATTGAAAACAATAAAATTCTCACCTTTTAATCTATTTTTTAGCAATTTTTGGCCAAAACACCGGATATCGGGTACAATCGGATATCGGATTTTTATAAAATCGTGCAGCCCGTGAGTTAAAAATGACTCACGGGTTGTCACAGTCGAAATATAATTATCTCAGAAAATCGGATATCCAATTTTTATACTTAAATTATTTTAAAATAACATTATATTATATAATATAATACGTATTGTATTATATTATAAAAAATAATTATATATTATATAATATATAATATAATATAAAAATATATTATACAATATCTGTTATATAATATATAATATTATATTATATTATATATTATATAATATATATAATATAATAATAAATTATATAATACGTATTATATAATATATTATTATATTATAATATAATATATATAATATAATATATTATATAATTATATAATATATAATATATTATATAACGTATTATATAATATATTATTATATTATATATATTATATATATTATATATTATATTATATAATTATATATTATATAATATATTATATATTATATAATTATATAATATGTATTATATAATATATTATTATATTATATAATTATATAATTATATAATATATTATATAATTATATAATTATATAATATATTATATAATTATATAATTATATAATATATTATTACATTATATATATTATATAATATAATAATATATATTATATTATATAATATGTAATATATAATATTACATTATATATTATATAATATATATAATGTAATTTAAAATTACAAATAAAAATCGGATATCCAATATTATCGGATATCCGATTCGGCTAGGTAATTTACATGCCAAGGAGTACTGACACCCAGGCCAAGCAAAAAGTCAACATGGATTTTCGCATTTTTAGGCGAGTGACGAAGGCTATTTTTTCACATCACCACTTTTTGGCCCCCCATGATCCTGCACTAACCCTAGTAGTGATTCTATAAGCTTGTGTGCATGTTTTTCTCTCATGGGTTATGTAGGAAACGTATTAAATATAACTATGTATGAAGCCCTATTTCTTATCAATGAGAAGTGACACAAAAATCTAAAAGTAGGTGTGAAATTTGACTACCCATGTGAGGGAGAGAGTGACACATACATAATTGATGAATTTGGCCACATGTCATTATAGTAACCATGTCTAACAAACTTCAATCTTAAATAATGTGTAAGAAAAAATAAAAACCCCTAACATAAGAAGAAAAAGAAAACTACACTAACATCCTCCCCCCTTAAGCATAGATTAGGTTGATCTGAAAAGATGGGTCTCAACAAATGAAGTCTAATGAGGTGTCCATCTAGAAAGGTACCCCCTCAAAATAACAAACCTCCATAATAGGAATTACCTCCCACCCCAAAAAAATAGATATTACTTAACATCAATTATGCATTCTTATATCACCTCCTAGATATAGTGCATATGTATCTTAATGTGTTTCAACCTTTGGTGATGATCAAGATTCCTTGAGATTTGTATCACACTATGATTATCATAAAATATGATTATAGGGTTTTAAATGGAATGTTTAACTCAAAATGAGAATATTCAAAAGTAAAATAACCTTATTGATGGCATTAAATACCTCTCAATACTTATTTCTATAGATGAAAGAGAAATTGCAAACTATTTCTCACTTGACCAACAAAATGGACCATAAGCAAGTGAAGGGAAATACCTGAAAGTAGAATTTTAATATTGACAATTTCCTACCCAACATGAATTTATGTGTCCTATAAAGTTAATATCTACACACTACATATTGAATCCCATAATTCTAAATATCTTGAATGTAGAGAAGGATTCACTTTGTTGATTTTCAATGTAACTCAAATGGCTCCTAAATGAATCAAGAGATCATGGCCATAGTATATTAATTATTATGTCTCTTATAAGTCAATTAATGATACTTCCAACAAGTGGTTAGTATAAATTTGCCATCAACCAAAGGTGAAGAACACTTAGCCTCAAGAGTGACTCGTGACAAAAATGGACTAAGTGTAGGCTTACAATCAACAATGTGAAGCCTGTAGAGCATATCAAGAGCTCCAATCAAAATCCCTAATGACCCATGTTTCATCATCGCAAAGGGTTGAAGTCACATTAAGTGAACTCTTTCAAAGGAGCCCTGTCGGCACGATGCATGTCAGCCCCACGGGAAGGTGTAGTTGAAGTACTAAAGAGATCATCAAGGTCTCCTAATTGTTTGGTGCATATCTCGATAGCATTCCTACCATTAGCAAACAAAATGATGCCTCATCATCAAGACATGTCAATCATGCATGCCATTTGAGGAACCCAAACTAAAGAAAGATGCGCATGCATGAAATTTGACAGCTTTTTGGTATTTTGAAATCAAGAGGCCATGAAGATAACAAAAAGTTGTTACCTCTCAATCATGACCAAAAGTAATGGTGTCTCTCATGTCAGCAATCAAGGGAAAACCTGCGACTTAGAACATTCCAGCGCAGAGGCACTTAGCAACACAATTACAGCCTCACCTCTACAAAGGTTGTTACAATTGAAGGTTGATGCTTTTGGGGTGAAGGAAAGAGGTTATGAAAGTGGAAAGACATATTGTGAAAAGGTAAATTCTTTCAAAGTACCCAATTTCATGATCGGATCTCATTTTTCTTAACAATGAATGTTTTTTATGAATAAAGAAGCATTAACTAGGGTGCTAACCCTTAACATAGTCAAAAACTATCAACAGATAACAAGAAACATCAAGAGAGATGATGTTGGCAAAAATAACATCGGCCGAAAGGAAGTTAGAAACAAACACAGTTAGACAGGCAAGGAATCCTATCCAACTGGAGAATAGAAAAGACCCCACTCAAGGCGGGGGAAAGCCACCCAAACCCCAAAGAGGGGGGGTTTGGGGTAGGGGAGAATAATTCCCCTTCCACCTGTGAGAAACCACAATCCAAGTGATGTTGTCATTAGGTCCATCAAAAGAGAGATCAACCGGAAGGGACCCTGCAGGGTTACAAACAGTGGTTTCAACAGGGTACTACAACAGCACAGCAGGAGGCTATTGTAGAGTAGCAGTAGGCTGTTGTAGAGCAACAGCAGGCTATGAAAAAACAACAACAGCAAAAGCAAATCCAGCAGTAGGGGATTGTGGTTGCAGAACAGGAGTAAGTAGAAGTGGGGACTCTTAACAATGAATTTTAAGCTTCCATGAGTTCAAAAGTTTTAGGCATCTTAAGCTAGCTCAAAAATTAATAGTTTGGGAAAGGAAGGAAATAGTACAATATCATTTTGGGTATGAATTTTAATTTGCATTAGAGCCTTGATATTATTTATAAATGGAAAACTGTTCCTTTGTGTTATCATAGGAAATATCTTGTGCCATTAGTAAATGCATATTTCTTTTCATTCTAATTTTTTGTCTCCCCTATTTATGAATTATAAATCATGTATTATATCTACTCTTTCATATTTCGTAAAGATAGGTTCTAGACTATACCACCCTCACCTAAATATATAGAAGGGAAATTTAGGTATTTGCAAGATCATGAGGGGCCAAAAAGTGGTGATATTCTGACTAAAGTCTTGATTGATAGGCTAATTGAAAAATATCTATAACTTGAACAAATAATATCACATTTTTCAATCCAAAGCATGCATCACATTATATTCTTCATATACTATAGGATTAAAAAAATGAATTTCATCAAGTTTTGACCAAGTTCTTGTGGTCAAACATACAAGTTTTTATATTTTTAAAAAGTTGTAGTCAAAAAATTATAATTAATTATTTATTTAAACAAAATACAAAAAAAAATTGTGTCACATCTAGACATGAGTCTTCTACTTATATCTAAGCTCTTGTAGAAAAATATTATGATTTTATTGTGGTTAGGGTGATCAAACAAACACCCACTTTTTATCTTTTTCCTGAAATTAAGTACTACTCCATTGAAATTTCAAATTTTTGCCAAATAATTTGTTTTTTTTAAGAAAACAACTAGTATCTTAGAAACTACACTCAATTTTTTACGAATTCTCTTCTTAAATATTTTCAAAATAATGTTTGTAACTTATTCAAATTTTTTATGTCAAGTTGACTAACTCTTTTTTTTATTTTCATTTCCACTTAAGGGCCTATTTGGCACACCATGATCCTGCACATACCCAATTATTTCTAGAATAATTGAGTTATCAGTCTTTCCCAACCTTTATGAATGCTCCCAAAGCTAGGATTTGAAATATTATGCCTTATGTCTACGTTACTTTGTGTGTTTTGTTCTCTTCCTAAACTGATGGGTCGATGAGATACTATGATGCATGTATGATGTTGAAAATGTTCTAAATGCTCTAAATTCATTGAAACTTTCTCTCCATTCCCTTCAGTCATTCTTCCTCTTTTGTCTCCTTCTTTTAAAAAATGAAGAACCATATTCTAAAATCTCAAAGGTAGATCCACAAGTCACACCAGGTCCCCACACTGTGAAACTTCCTGACAGCCCTCTTAAAGGCGTGAACCTTTTGGGGATCAACAGTTTTTTTCTAGCATGCTCGATAGGATAGAATTATGATTCTCAAATAATTAATGTGCTCTATTATTTTCTACTTCTAAGAATATTTCCAAATATTTGACAAGTAAATCTTAAGAAGCATTGTCTCCACAAATCTTCTGGAATGTTCCTAATGGATTCATTTGTTGTGTCAAGATTTGGGGATCTTGATAGTCTGAGGGAAAGTGACATATTATGTGATTTTCAGAGGCAACTAGAAGTGATCAAAATTGAGAAGCTATAGTACCAAAGGTTGCTTTCTCATCATATGCAAGCACATCAGCCAAAATGGGAAAAACAAATGAGAGCTCAATCACAGGTCTCTCAAGTGATGACATCAAAGAATCAAAGGTTTTCTCAATACCAAGAAGAACCCAAGCCCTATCCTAAGGCAATCATTTTAAGTAAAGATCAATCATAGTCTCTATGATTTGGAAGACATCAATTTCCCCATCTATACTAACATTTCCTACTCCCTAGTGAGTGATGAAGAATGTACCAAGTGCATCTCGAGTGGCATCTAAGGAAAACACAAAAACTAAATAGTCAAGAATAAGCTTGGTAAGGATAGAGAGAATCAACTAAGAGTCTTCTTTTTAAATACCACATTGTTGTAACTTTAATTTAAGAGACTTGAGTTTAGTGAAGAATTATTAGACGCTATTAAAAACTATATTATTTCAGCGAATAAGTTCATTATCCAATTGAAATCGTCTCAAGGTATCCTTCTTCCCAAACAAGGACTCCAACTAAGTTAAGATTTGATTAGGTGTACTGGCAAGATTCAACATGAAAGAGAAGATCAAGACATGTAAACATGCATATGTTGGATTTTGTTGGATTTTGATTAGGATTTGAACTTGATCTATATTATTTATTAAATGAAGGAGTATTCTCATAAATAATTTATCCACTACTCAACCAAAATCATGTCAATATCACCTAGACAAACAACATAAAAAACATCATAAATAATTATGGTCTCCAAAATATATATAAAGCTTCTAAACCTTATTCTTGTAGGGTATGTCATACCCATCAACAATAGCGACATTGAAGCCTTCAAATTCTTCTTCATTCAATCAGGTTTTTACTAATCCTCCATCCATAAAATTGTGAGTACCTCCAGCATAAATTAGCATGATAACACTTTCATTAGAAAGATCCCCACAAATCCTAAAAGGGTGATATCTATGCAATATGGAGAGTGATGTAAGTGTTCCTCCAATATCCTTTTATTTATTATCTTTTGTAAAAGATCCTTAGGATCATGAAACTCTTCTCATATATCTAAATTTGTTTTTTTGTCAAAAGTGATTTCCATGTTGTGGACTTTCCCTCTCCCAATGTATATGTGTTCCAACATTCTCTATAAGAGAAGAAAAGTTTCTTTAGAGCTTAAGATTATTCTTGGTTTCTTCACCTAACTTCTTAATCATAATTGGGAGTGTAGCCTTCTTCTAAGATGGTTTATGTATTTTCTTCTTTTGAAACCCTCCCTTTTGATGCCAATAGATATATTATTTGTTTGATGAAAGAAAATGGGTTTTTTGCAAATATCGCTTCAAGGTTAAAACCCTCTTAGTGGCTTCTTGCAATGATATAAGTGCAAAATCCTTTTAAAATACCTCTAAGAGGCCCTACCAAATTATCAAAAAAATGAATTCAACATGATTCTATTTTCTGAATATTTGGTACATTCTAAAAATTAGCCCCATAAGTTGGCATTGTACTCATCTTCATTATTCCTTTGGAAATGATCTAGAATAATTTGATTCAATTTATCAAATATTTATACTTAATAATGAGCCTATGTGATTACTCCATGATGCCACCAATGATAAGCAACCCTCTCTAATAAAAAAATAGCACACCAAATATCATCTTCTTTTACCATTGGCCTAAGTGTAAAAAGTGTCTCCAAATTTTGAAGCCAAGTCATCAAAATTTTATTATTCCTATTAAACACGTGCACACTCAATTTAACAATTATTGTTTTTAGTTTATTCTTACTCATCATTTTGGTTACCATTATGTTACCATCCTCTTGAAGTTGTCATATCCTAAATTTTTAAATAGATCATAAATGTCACATTTCTTTTAAATTTCTTAAATATATATATATATATATATATATATATATATATATATATATATATATTTCTTGAGGATTATTTAATGACCTTCACCATAAGGATATTAATATGCTTGTTCATCATTACTTTATTTCCTTGGAAACATCAGTGATGCAGGAGCATCCCCGATCAATGAGAAATCTTGCATCAAGCAAAAATATTTGTTTTAATTTTGCTTTTGTTTAGTTTTGTGTTGCACCCTCTGTGTTTCTTCCATCATTCTTTGTATGTTGTTCCTTTTTCGTTGTGGATTGGATTTTTGGCTTCCAGACATGTTCTTATTCCTTATTCCATATTTTCAATTCCTTTGGATCTTTTTCTGGCAAGTTGTCGCTTCCGGATTATCTATTTCTCTATTCCTGGAGCAGTTTTGAGCTTAACGGTTAGTTGGAGATTTCTTCTCTTGCAAAGCGATTTCTTGGTTTGTGGATCTAATTGGCACCATTCTCGATGTTCTTAGGCCCTTGGCCAACCTTCCTTGGTGTTTCGCACTTCATTATTGTCTTTGGTGTAGGAGATCTTCACGTTTTTTTGTCTGACCTATTTACATGTTTCATTTTTCCTATCTTGGAGAACGTAATCTTTTATGGCTAACCCAGATGTGTTTCATATTCTATATATATTGTTGTATTCAATCCTTTGGTATACAAGTGAAGATAGATGAGGATTTAGATTTTTAATTTGTAATTTGAACTCCTCTGGAGGTCCAAATAGATTTTTTTTGTAATGTAAGTTGTAATAAGGCCTATAATCATATATGTTTGTCTGCATGTTGCTGGCTTGATTATAATAAATCTATGATATTGCGGATGTTTATTCTTGAGTTTAATACCTTCTGTGTTGTTTCTTTTGTTGTGTTACTCTTGTTGCATGTTCTAGATTGTTCTCTTTAAGGGCCCTCCGGAACATGGTTGTGTCAATCAGTTTTTGTGGTTTTGAAATAGAATTCTCAATAGATTTACCATTACCCATTGTACTTCCTTCAACTTATAGGGGCTTTCTTAGCTACATATTCTTAAACTCATTTAGGGCCACCACCATTTTAACCATCAGTGAGATAAATTTATCTTACCTCTCATTCATTTTTATTTCATTTTATTGGAGTAAATTCTCTATTTAATCAACATTGGGCCTCCTTTGTTCTCTAGATATTTTATTCTTGTCAATGGAGTCTTTTATTGATTGCTTATTTCTCTCTATTCTCCCATATCCAAGTTTTTTTCGTTAGAATCATCAAAAATTATTTTACCCTATAGGTTGAAAAGATCGTGATCTAATACCACTATATTGTCCTAGAAAAAAATGTGTATTAAAATGGTATATTTACACATAGTATAGATAATAATTCACCATAATCGTATCACACAAACTTACTCCAATGTAAAACCATTGGTATATTAATATAATTCAAAATTAGAGCAAATAGATTGTGGTGAAAGTTATTTCAACAACTACAATCGACAATTACAAATTTGTGCAACAACAATAATTCTTATTACAATAAAAAATACATATAACGAACAACTCATTCAACGTACATTAGTTAATTGACTTTACTAAAAATTCATGAATGTCAAATGCAATTATCTACATAAAAAATCCCTAAAATAAAAAGGGTTTCCATCATCTAATCTTAATAACCATTGAGATTTAATCCATAGAAGAAATCAAAAACAAAGTGCTCCGAAAAATGCATTTTATCTAAAACATAGATCCCTCAAAATGATATGTTCTCTTCAGATTATATGTTAAAAAATGCTCAAAATAAATAACTATTTGACCTAGACCACAATTAGTGAGCTAGGCCCAAAATCTGAATCTCACATTACATCAAGTTAGGCCAATATATTATGGTGAAGCTCTCGAAGTATGTTGATTTTGATGCCACATGGTATGGAAGGGTACCACAAACCTCACTTGGTGAAGTAGATGTTAACTACTCTACACAATGATCTTTTGATAGTGATAATTTTTTGCATACTAATCCAATTTCCCTAAAATATGAATATGATGTTTGTGAATTTTTTTCAATCTCTAATTATTTTCCAAAGTTCAAATTGTGGTAATGTGATAAAATGAATTGGGATTCCTTGGGATGCACTTGGCTTGATAAAGTAAAAATGGGTTAGTTTACATGATAATCTTCTAATAATGATTACTCTCCACCAAATGGTCCAAATCTCTTCATATATGAATGTCATGTGTAGGTTTTGGTATAAATGTCTTGTTCTCTACCACAAGCCAAATTGGTGTTATGAAATGAAATACAATGGGGTTCACCAAAATTCCTTTGCATCAATGCTTTGTCATACTTCCAAAAAGGGTACATGAAAAGATTATTTTAAGGCGGAGAAAACAACTTGGGTTGAGTGATTACCTAGAGAAATAAGGCTTTATGAATTAGTTGGAAAATTATTTTGTTATCACTTTTACCATTTAAAACTTTTTTAAAATGAGCCACATAAGAAAACATAATAATTGTGAATGACATTTTTATGATATATAAAATATGTATAAAGTTTTCACTAATTTTTTTATAGTGGAATTGCACATTCTAGATTTACAAGTTGTATTTCTAATATTTTGAAAGAATCATGTTCTCTTAAATATTTGTTTGTTTTTAGTATTTAACTCTTTTATGTAATATAATAGTACAATTTGAATCTAACTACTAGTTTTTGAGTGAACCAATATTCTAAGTATACCCAAGTTTTCTAGTAAAGAAAATTATGAATAACATAATGTTAATCTTGAGCAATAATTTAGTGGCCCTTTTATATGGCATATTAAAAAGTGGTTTTAAAATTTTGAAAATAATCTAACATCTCACGTGTTACAATTTTTAGTGATGATAGTAGAATGTAGGTTAAGCATCTTTGTAAATGTCCTATTAATTAGAAGGAATGTAGGATTCCAACCCATTTAATATTTGAGAAAAGAATAATTTTAGAATTAAAAAGGCTCATGTTAGAGATAATTTATGTAGATGAAAATTTAAAAAGATATCTTACAAGTTATTTGTTGTGTAATTTAAAATAATGATATATTAAATCTCATTGTCTTCTTTTTTGTTTTAAATTATTTGAAGAGACATAATATAATATAGATATAATACTTCTGAAAATTTAAAATAAATATTATATTAAGTAGAGACAAATTTGTAGATATAATCAATATTTCATCACTTGCAAAATTAGAATTAAATGAAATATTTTTAATATAATCCATTTAGAAATTATCACAATAAACTAATAAAAATAAGAAAGAAACAACACATTTTAAAACATACACACATAATTAAAAGTTAATAAAATCAAGATTCTCATTTTATAGAAAGTTATATCATTTAATAAAAATAATAGAATAGAATAATAATTAAGATTCAAATAACAAATATCATATATATTAATAACGTGAACATATTTTTTACCAAACTATTATCTAACAAAAATAATGATATAAATATTTTTCACATTATACATAAATAAGAATTACAATATTATAATTCAAATACAAAAAATGAAATTAATATATTTTTTTTAATTTTTTTTTTATATTATAAATCGAGAGACCAAAAAAGATGTTTATACAGATGAGTTCAGGGGAGGCAGGGCCTCAACAGTGAAACCAAAAAGAACTAGATGAGTGTCATATACAATGTACTAAAAGAAAGCTCCAAAATAAAGTTGTACTTGCTACCATAAGGAACTAGAGGAGGATTTCATCCTGATCTTCCAGCCATGTAGTCCACCCCTATGGTCCTTCCATCCAGACCACCTTCTTCCTTTCCATGATTTGTATGCACATGTCAACCCTGTTGAAGGGTGAAGCTCTAGTATCTTGGAGTTCTTTAATCAGTTTCTTAACTGCACTCTCAAAGGCAGCTTGATTTTCTATGATCCTTGCCCATTCATAACCATCTTGCATCTCGTATATAAACATGGTGGCTCGGCCTTCTTTGAGGAACTGTAAGAGTTTGTTTCATTCAACATTCATAAGGAAGCAAACCTGTACAGCAATCTTCTAATGTGTTAGTTTTTTTTAAAAACTAGTAAGTTCCCTAGGTTTACCTTGGAACTTCTCCTCATTTCTGAGTTCCCAAATAAACCAAAGGATAAAAGAGGACAAAATTTGCCAAATTAAGTTAGCATCCTTTTTAAGATTATGGACGAAACCAGTAACTATATCATAAGTAAAGACATGCTCAATAATGGATATTCCAAACATTAACCAGATCTCCCTAGAAAAAGGGCAGTCAAGGAAGATGTGTCGAGTGGATTCAGGTTTATTGCATACAGAACAAAGATCATATGCAACTAGATTATTCCTAATAGGCAATCTATCCAGTAAGAGTTGCCATCTGAAACACTTGATCTTAGGGGGGATGGGAGATTTCCAAAGGTTCTCAAAGGTTTTATACCAGGTGGTAGGGCTGAGGTGGACATTCCATAGGGTGTTGACATGGTTGATCATAGAGGTGTCCTGGTTAAGCAGGTTGTAGATAGCTTTGGATTTAATTTTAGGGAGGGGGGAACCATCCTTCCAAAGGAATGAGAGGTACCTGTGGGTGTCAACATGAGTGTTCTTAGGGAGATTGAGGGTGTTACAGGCATTCCTAATCATATTGTAGGTTCGCTTATGCGAAGCAGGGAGATTAAATTCACTACTAAGTTCCTCCCAGGTGATGAGGTTGTCATTTTCTAGGATATCCATAAGATACTTGATCCCCTTATTATGCCAAAATCTAGCAGAACAACCTTGGGTTAAGGCCAGTGGCTTAGAGTTGTGGTGGAGGTTCCACCAAATTGACCTTTCACCATGTATAGTGTCGTCACAGTCAATGCTAGAGTTGCAGATAAGTCTACGCACATGCTCCCAGGCTTTCCAGATGGACTTAAAGACCCAGGTGCCTTGGACAGACACTAAGAAACTTCTAGCAAGTAGATCACTAAGTGGGAGGGCTTTCCATGATTTGGCAACCTTTGGGAATCCATTTTAAATGTTGTTTCTGATAAAAATCTTCCAAGGTTCTTGCCCATCTAGTGCATGAAATATCCATTTGGCGACAAGGGAGATTCCTTGCAGCTTAAGATCCTTAAGGCCCAAGCCTCCAAGTTTTTTATCTAAGTGGCACCAAGCCCATTTTACCACATGGGCCTTTCTTTTTCCCTTACCATCAGACCAGAGAAAGCGCCTAATAGCCTTTTGAATTTCATAAATTTGATAGTTGTTGAACATCCAAACCGAAGAGTAGTAGATATTGTATGAGGATAGGATTTTTTGACATACTTTAACCCTACCTGCTAGGGAGAGGATCCTATTGTCCCACTTGTTGAGCTTCTTATCAATTTTCCCCTTAACCCAGGTCCACATGTCCCGAAGAGAAGGGGAGATAGAGAAGGGGATACCGAGATATTTGGCAATCATGTTGGGTCCTCCCCATGAGTACCCATCTTGTTGTAGCCAATCTGGAGGTTCATCCTTCTAGCCAAGTAAAATAGATTTGGAGCTGGAGATCCTGGATCCAGAGGCTTTACCAAAGGTGTCATTTTTTAGGTTGAGGGAATCTATGTTTTGCCTAAAGAGCTCCAGGAAAAGAGAGGTATCATCAGCAAATTGGATATTCAGCAATTCAGAGTTATCCAGCAGCACGATGCCATGGACTCTAGGAGATAGAGTATCATCTCTAAGGAGATAGAAGAGGGCATCTGAGGCAATAACAAACAGAGCAGGGGCAAGAGGGAAGCCCTGCCTTATGGATCTAGAGAGAGGAATAGGCTAGGATAGGGTTCCTTTAACTTCAATCATGGCGGAAGCATCTTTGAGGAGAATTCGGACATAGTCACAGAACTCGTTAGGGAAGCCAAAAGCTCGGAGCATCATGAGGATGAAATCCCACTTGACTCTGTCATAGACTTTCTCAAAGTCCACAAGGAACATGGTAGTGTCCTGGTTAGAGGTTCTGGCCCATTCTATGGATTCCCAACTAGTGACAAGGTTTTCCAATATGTACCTGCCTTTAATGAATCTAGTTTGGGTATAGCAAATGAATTTTGGAAGAATCTTTTCAAGGCGGGTAGCTAAGGCTTTGGCAAGGATTTTATAGGAGATATTGAGGAGGGTGATTGGCCTCTAGTTCTTAATGAGCGCTTTGTCTCCATCTTTAGGGATGAGTTTAACAATACCTTTATTTATGAATTCCCCAAGAGTGCCATTGTCAAGAGCTTCATTGTATATGTCATAGAGGTCATGCGTGACCCAATCAAGATTGGCTTTGTAGAACTCCATAGGTAGACCATCGAGGCTTGGGGCCTTATTATCCTTGAGGGCTTTAATGGCATCGACAATTTCTTGTATAGAGATCCTGGCTTTGAGGAGGAGAGCATCACCATCAGAGATCCTTTTAGGGATGATGGTACTACATTTGTGTCGAGCCTCTTTCGAGGCCTCATTATCTTCTGAGGTAAAGAGAGTTCTATAGAACATTTCGAAGGCCTCTTTGATATCATTGAGATCCAGGAGTTCCTTGTTGTCTATAGTTATTCTATCAATTTTTTCCTTGTTTTGTTTCTGTTTAAGGAGGTTAAAGAAGATTTTGGAGCCTTTATCTCCGAATTGGAGCCAGTGGTTGCAGGCTCTAATGAAGGCTCCCCTGATTTTGACTTGCTGGTGCTTTCTGAGGATGTCTGAATATCCTGCTCTAGGGATTAGAGGTGAAGGGAGAGAGTTTTTTCTATGGTTCTAGAGTCCTTGGCTTTCTTTTGGCCAACGGTTTGGAGTACTTTCTACCAGGAGGAGACATTCTTTGTCCACCTGAGAGTGCAGGATTGGGGAGGCTAAGGCTGAAGGTTAAAGAACCTGACCACCTTAAGGGCACCTAGAACATCTTGGTCTTTGAGGAGGGAGGTGTTGAGAATAAATTTCTTGCTACAGGGGCTGCTAATGGGGATAGCATTTCTAGTGTTAATGACCGCAAGGATAGGGAAATGGTTAGAAAGGGTAACTGGCAGGACAGCAACCGCACTCCCCAAGTGGTTAGGGGAGAAGGAGAAGAAATCGTTGTTAGCATAAAATCTATCCAGTCTGGACTAAATACGATTGGAGCCTTGTTGAAAATTGCACCAAGTGTACCATAGGTTAGAAGCAGCAGTTTTAGTGCCCTCGAGGGGGTCAAATAACTAGAGTTTTTGTTTAAGTTTGTCCCAGTGGGGTTTTTCTGCATTTTTCCATTCAAAAGGAAGTCCCCCAGCCTTGTCATCTTGATGCTCAGTCATATTGAAGTCACCAGCCACTATCCAGGGGATACTTGGGAGGGAAGTCAGCCAAATCCAAAGGGACACTCTTTCCTTGTAGTCATTAGGTGTGTAGATAGAGCAAACGCCAAAGCTAGAGCCCCTAATATCTAGGGTAGCCCAAGCTGCTCTGTTGCAAGGGGAGATCCCTTTATCCTTAATGTTACTTGCCCACTTGGGGGAGATAAGAAGGCCAACTCCTCCCTTTCCTTTCGGGTGGTTGCTGCAAATTTTGATTGCATCTCTCCAGATAAAGTCAAGTGAGCTGTCAAGATGGAAGCCCACAGATTTAAGTTCTTGCAGCATCAGGAAATCTATGTTCTTGTGGTGGCTTAGAGAGCTTTTGATGACAAACTTCCTATTAGGTGACTCAAGGCCTCTTATATTCCAAGAGATGTATTTCATTAGAGAGGAGGGTTAGGAAGTTCAATTAGAGAGACCACGAGGATCTCTAGACTTCTTTTTATTCTTGGAGCCCATAGGCCTACCTTTTTTTTTGTCAAGGAGGATGCTTTTATAAGGTCGTCCTCATCTTCACTAACTTCAGATGGTTCATTCCTAGTATCTGCAATTCCTCCTATGTCAAACCCAGACATCTGGGAGTCTGGAAAGCCAAGGAGCACTGTGCTAGACCTAATTTCTTCAAGACCCTTATTGGCATAGATTACTTCAATAACATGATTATCTTCTAACTCTTTGAGCATAGAGGCTGTTGAAGGGTTGGTGATGTTAACTTTAGGCGTAAGCCCTGCAGATAATGAGGAGTCTGAATTCTTGGGGGTTTCAGATCTGGTCATCATGCTTGCAGGGTTATCACTGGTGCTAGCAACATCAGCACTTCGACTAGGGTTCTCAAGTTTCTTAACCATTTTCTTTACCACAGAGTTTGTCGGGGTTCGAGCAGGAGCAGGTGAGCTAATATTTGAAGGGAGGGGGCACTCGCAGATGCCCGTTGTCTGGCTGATAGATGGGATAGAAGGAAGGCTTTGATTAGGGGCATTCTAGTTGCCACTTTTCCTCCTACGCTTTCTAGAAGTGACCAACTGAAAACAATCAGAGGGCGATTCTGGAGGACCAATTGATGGGTCAGAGGCTGGACCGAGGTGATCAGAGAAAAGGGACGAGTGATCAATGTGCATGGGTTTTAATTCTGAAGAATTGGTGGTGGGAATAGCGGCTTCTTCATTAACAGGGAGCGGGGTGGATGAGTGTTGAGAAACCTTGGATCTAGGGTTCATGGGGGCATTAGATGAGTTACTGTTGGGTTTATGATTCCTGCGATTAATGATTGTACAATTTTTTCGAAGATGCCCTTCTTTTTTGCAGAGATAGCATGCATTTAATCCACCAAGCATTTCAATAGGGCAGACAAAGGTTTCTTCATTGACGTTTAGAGTTAAAGATGGTGGGATATCAGTCCCTGGCTTGATCAATACAAGCATTCTGGCATCTAGGTTAGGGACAAGGCGGGTCGTTTCATCAATACGAATCATTTTTCCAAAGGGTTCCATTAACTGTGGAAGAAAACGCCAAAGGAAGGGGGGTACATCCTTGAGGATGACCCACCTTAGGGAGGATAGTGCGAGAACCTCATCACAGACCACCTCTACAGACCAAGCTAGGGCACGGAAGGAAGTATTTCCAACTGTCCAGTATTGACGCTTTAGTGCCTCCCTTTGAGCCTCGTGAGAATTAAAGAAAATAAGGTAGAGACCCTTTTGAATTTGTCTACAAAAAGATATTTTAAGCCCTAATTTTAAATTCCAGAGGTTATGAAACCAGTTATCTAAAAATTTCCTAGGTGGGCATTTCTCAACATCAACACATGAAAAGAAAATGGCCGTATTACTTAACCTAGTCTTTTCCAAGGTAATTTCATTCAACATTTCCAAATTGGGCGAAATGCAGAAGGAGCCCGAGATAGTGCTAGGGCACTTACCTGCTTCACCGGATCTTTCTTTGCCATGAGCCTTAGAAAATCGCGCGTTAGGGTTGACTCCATTTGTAGGCAGGGAGACGGCTTCGGCGAAAGATTTCTTTGGCGGAGATTTAGATTGGTCTGCGGATTTAGGGCCGTTAATGGCACCGCCATCCGATTCTGACTCCATAAGGAGCCAAAGATTAATCCGCACGAGCGACCAGGTAGGTGTGGGAGTTGCGAATTAAATGAAGTGTAGAATTAAATATGCAAATAGAAGGAAAGAAAAGAACGGAAGGAAATAGTAGTGGAGAGGAGTTTCAAACCAGGTGGAGGAGAATTAACCCCTCCACAAAGATGTCGCAGTGTCCACATCACCACAGTTGCCTCAATCAGCTTGCAGACAACCAGACTTAGCGCTCGCAGGCCCCGAGGTACGTAGATGTCAGATTCGCAATCGCCGAGTTTGCAGACCCCATCTCCAAATCAAGTCATATTTTGTAAAATTTCTGTCGTTTCTTGAGATCGCTAGGGTTTGTTCAAATGGCTATAGATTTCTCCGCATACAAAAACAGGGGGTTTACTTTCGCAGGTCCATTCAACACCAAACTACCGATTTTAATCTGCACAGCTTTCGTCATATTTCGCACGCTAATATCTCTGCCTCAAACTCTGCCCATTTTGCACGGTTGACGGTAATATTTCTGTCCATTTCGCCATTCTATTTTTGCATCGTTTATAGCATCAAGATGAATTCACTTACTGACATTGCCCACAGATATCCTTTTCTCCTGGTGTATCGCCTTCGCTGTTTTGAATCCCTTTCTCTTGGTGTATCGCCTTCGTTGTTTTGAATCCTTTTCTCCTAGTGTATCGCCTTCGCTAAGTACTGCAGAAATTCAGAGCAATATGCTAGACAAAATCTGAAGTCCTTTTTTTTTTTGGTTTTTTTTTTTTAAATTTAAAAATTATGACTATAATAATAAAAATAATTATTTTAAATATTAAATATATAAATAATAATAAATATTTCCGTAACGTATACCCTAAATTATCAAACTTTGCATCTGGATAATAAATAAACAAATCCCTCTTCACTTGGAGCTCAATTTTTAACATGTCAACTTTAACCTATAAACAATAATATTTATAGGTGAATATCATGAATAACAAACATGTTTAACATATGACAGACTTAAGCTTTTCATCACCAAGGTTCTCTCCATCCTTGTTCAACGTTAAAAAAGATATTGAATAAAACCATCCTGCAAAGCAAAACATTTGTATCTCCATTTTAAATGAAAGCACAACACTGCAATCACGCTGGCAAATCCAACCCCAAAACATAACCCCACAGACACTGCCCACCATCGATCCATTTCATCTGTATTTGGATCTCTGTCTGTAACTCCTGTGCTATTCCATTGTGCTTGCCCCCCTCTTTCACCAGAACCAGACCTCAGTATTCCATTTTTCAAGGGAGGTCCGTAAAGATTGGGGTTCTCCAGATAAGAAGAAGCCTCAAAGGTCGCAAACTGCTTCCCCTGTGGTATTAACCCAGAAAGATTGTTGTATGAAAGATTTAAAACAGAAAGGAATGTGAGATTCACAAGATCTGCTGGAATGTTGCCCCTCAGAATGTTTCCTGACAGATCCAGACACTCCAGGTGAGCCATGCCCCCCAAGGACTCAGGAATATTACCTCCCATATTGTTGTTTGATATGTTGAGAGCAATTAAACCCTTCAGGTCTCCCATTTCGTTAGGAATATTGCCTGACAGTTTGTTGTAGGAAAGATCCATGAATTTGAAGGCATTGATAATCTTAGGGTATGGAGTTGCTCGTCCTTTAATCCAAAGTGTTAATTGATTCACAAACACTATTTGGAACATGGGACCAGAAAGAAATCCATAGTTCAACTCACTCAAGCTCATCTCTATTTCGCCACTTTGTGTCTGATTTGCCATAGCATTCAACTTCCCCAAACTCTCAGGAATGAATCCTGATAAATTATTATGAGTTAAATCTAGAATTTGAAGATTCCTGAGCCTAAGCAACTCCGGCGGAAAATTCCCTTGCAACTTATTAAAGGACAAGCTAAGAATTCGTAACTCTGCTAGTTCTCCAATCCAAACTGGGATGCTCCCCTGAATTTTGTTCTTGCCCATGTCAAATACTCGAAGTTTTGTACAGTTTGCAATGGAAGGCGGGATAACACCTTGCAATTTGTTTCCACTGAGATTTAGTGTCTCAAGTAGAGTCAGATTTCCTAGATCTTCTGGTATCTCACCTTCAAAATAATTTTGAGCCAAATTCAATATTGTTAGTTGAAAACATCTCACCAGATTTATAGGAATAACATCACTTAGGCCATTCTTTGACAAGTCCAAAAATACCAATCCATCATCAGCAGAGCATATAGACAGTGGAATAGAGCCATTGAACCTGTTCTCTGACATGTCTAGATACCACCCACTATAATCTGGAATAGATCCATGTAAGCTATTATTATGCAAATCTACAACTACTATAGACATGGAAATAAAATACGGAAGAGAACCTTCCATTCGGTTATGTGAAAGATTGAGCCTAGTAAGACTGGGAAGCTCCCACAACCAGGTAGGAATATTTCCCACAATGTTGTTTTCAGACAGATCCAAATCTTCTAATGAGAATTGAGTAGACAAAAAAGGAGGAATCTCCCCTTGGAGATTACAAGACCTTAACCCCAGGTACTCCAGTTGGGCCAATTGCGGAAGCCAGCTTGAAGATATATTAAGTGTTAGCTGATTTTCAGAAAAGTCCACTTCCTTGAGATGAGCTGTTTCCAATGCGGAAGGAGAAATGCTGCCAGTTAAATTATTTGAGCTGAGTAACAACTTTTGTAATCTGACAAACTTTGAAATGGTATCTGGAATTGTTCCAGACAACCGGTTGTTACTGAGGTCGAGATGTCCGAGGGAAGAAAGCTTTGAAATGGTACGAGGAATTCTTCCAGACAATTGGTTGTTACTGAGGTCCAGATGTGTGAGGGAAGAAAGCCTACCAATGAATGATCCAAACGGTGGTAAATCCCCTGTGAAATTATTGTATGAGAGGTCCAACGTCTCAAGCATTGAAAAGTTTGCAATGGAGTGAGGAATTACCCCTCCCAGATAGGCGTTACCAGACAAGTAAAGATGTTTCAGGCTTGAACGGTGCAAAAAATCTGAAGGGATGGAACTGTTGAGACCACATAAAGAGAGATGAAGGGACACCAAGGACGAGACATTCTGAAACCAAGCTGGCAATGGGGAACTAAATGGATTCCTTGAAAGATGGAGATGGGATAAGTGAGTGAGGTTTAGGAGAGAAGGTATTGTACCTGAAATTCCACATTGAGCGAGGTGAATCTCCCTAAGATTGGAGAGGCTGTTGAGGGCGTTACTCCAGTCATCATTTGCCATGAACAGATTCACAAAAGACATATCCAGGTATTCCAAGCTTCTCAGATTTCTTATCCATCCTGCAAACCTCCTACTCTCCAGTTCACCTGCTAAGAGTACCCAGCCACGTGGTGGAGGAACCCAAAAAGGTCCTGAAAGATCCAGGTAGCGTAAGGTTGTAATGTTACCCAATTCCAGAGGAATCTCACCTACAAATGCAGCATCTGCCAAGTTAAGAAAAGTAAGCCTCTGGAGTTTCTCCAACTGAGGAGGTATGAGAGTAGGATTGAAGTGATTCATGCTCAAATCCAGGTGCTGCAAAGTTGTAATATTAGTCAACTCCAGAGGGACCTGACCTCCAAATCCACCATGTGCCAAGCTAAGGAAAGTAAGGCTTTGGAGTTTTGCCAACTGGAGAGGTATGGCAGTACGATTGAAGTCATTCCAGCTCAAATCCAAATATTGCAGATGCTGCAGGTTGAAAAGCGCCGGATGAATTTCCCCACTCAGAGATTGCCCTCCATCATGACGACGGTGTTTAAGGTTGAGGGAAACAACATGCCCGGAATGATAGTCACACATGACACCCTCCCATTGGCAACAGTTGAATTGCTGCCATGAGCTTAATCTGCCAGAGAAATCATTGAGCCCACCCCTAAAGTCCAGAAGATAACTTCTTTCATTCTCTTGGCATCCGTTAACAAATGACAAATGCATTATCATCATGGCCATGCAGAACGAAAAGAGAGACATGATTGCTAACAAAAGCAAAGCTGTGGAGATGGAATGAAGGATTGTGAATGATTAAGCAGAGCTTTATAACACTGTCCTAGTGAAGTATATTCGTAAGTTTTGAGTCTGATTTTCGGACATCTTAATATGCGACTCTTCACTGACGTGTCTTTGAAGTAAAGGACTTTCTGCTACTCATCTGGTATGCGTCTCTCTCCTCAAACCTACGCTCTTCTCAATTTTCTTTTTAACTTCATTATCCACGGCAAACTTGCAATGAATAACCACTAAATAGAGAATGCTGTGGGTATAATCGTATTTTAAGATTAATGATTAATAGATATTACAGGAAGAATTTTTTTATCAGTATATTTTGTTTTATTTTTTTTAATAAAATTTATTACATGGTCAATGAGTCCTTGATATGTTGGTGAAGTTGAAAGGTTCTTAATGAACTTATCAGGGATCAAGTCTTGTTGAGTGCATGGCTCCAACATCTAGCCTAAGAGATCTATTGATATATGTCAATAGATACCAAATTTTAAAAATAAACTTGAAGAGAGAAAGTAATCTTTATTTAGCATAGCTATTTACTATTTTTCTTTAAAAATCAAGATAAAGATCACGTGCACAACAAATCTCATGACAATAAAATAAGAATTCTGATTTCTAAACAATTAGCAAAATAATAAAAATAAAAAACAATTCAAACAATTAATATTACTATAATAGTTCAATATTTTTTGTTTGAGTAATGAACTAGAACAATAATTTTAAAGATGATAAAACAAGAAATAAAGAATGTTTTAAAAGTTAAAAAAAATATCATACAAATGAGAGAAATTAATAAACAATACATCATTTCATATCCCTTAAATAAATTTTAAAGAAGTGCAAAATATCATTTGTCTTCTAACAATTTTAATTACTATCCTTCAAAGTCTTCATTACAAAGTTAATTTCTCCTTTTTCAACTTTTTATAGCCATCATATGTAAATTGTAATATTATTTTTAGGCCTTTCAATGACCTTATATGAGATACAACCACAAAGCTAAACCCTATTCTTTCTTTCTATCTTATCTCAATATGAGCTTTTTAAAGAGTCAAACCTTATGATTTATTTATTTTAATTCTCAAGTCAATAAAAGGGATAAACGAATTGTGCTTAAATTTTTACCTTCAAATAGTATATTTGAGTAACTATCAAATCCAAACATAACAAACATTGGTGGCTCTATTGGTGCACTTCAAGGTTTCTAAATTATATTTTAGATATACCATTGAGCTCCATTTACAAGATGTAATTCTATAAAACAAAAATTGATGGTTAACATGGCCATTGTATACTTAGCAAATAATAACTCCACATCAATTTCATCATTTTGATCTCCTTATAGTATAACAACACTACCCATTTTCTTTGAAGGCTAAATGCATTAGGAAATTGAAATAAATACATATTTTGTTATGACTACATATTATCATTTATGGAAAACAAATAGATACCAAATTGTCAAATTCTTTATTGGTTGGCATTTCTATGCTAACACTAGTTCTTGTAATTAATAATGTCCAGGCCCATGAATAATTAGATTCAAACCTCTTTGATTTGTGCGAACTCATAAAAACCTTCATGTTGATTGATTTCTCCTTATTGTCTAAACATCTTATTTAATGTAATAGCTATTTTAACTTCTTACTTAATATAACAATTAGAGTATTCTGAATCATACTTTACTATTTAAGGATTTTTGCAGTTTTAGTCATGAAACCTCAAACTTGATCTTGTTAGAGCAACAAATAGAGTATTTTCAATCGTGCTTTAGTATTTAATCCAAAAGAAATAACACATACATAGATTGGACCCAAATCAGATGTATTTGTATTAATATATCAATATATCAAGTATATTTTGTATGTCTCTATTAAGTCTTATATCTCTTATATCTATGTATATCATTTTGTATCTATGATCAATCTCTCTATTGTAGTGAATAGATTTGTTTCCTATACTTATATCTCCTAATAGGGTGTCATGCCCAAACTTTTGGGCAAAAACGGAATAACAAAAAAAAATTTAAACATCCTAATAAAACTAAATATGCTATAATAAAGATGCAACAATTAAGTTTTGTCTTAATTATAGGTTAACTCAAGAAATAAAAGAGTGGTTTACTAAAGTTAATTTAATTAACTTAAACATGCATGTGATATTAATTTAATGCGGAAATAATTCTCCAAAAAGTGTCATTACCACTTTATTAATTAATAAATTAATTTAACCAAATAATCCTTAACTCATTAGCCAAGAGATATTAATTATCTCAAATAATATTTAATTGCTCCTAGGAATAATTAAAATAATGCTAGCACTTAGATTATTAAATTTAAATATTCGTCAGAACAAATGTAATTAATGCGATTAGATTCGACTATAAAGTTAACTGAAACAATAATAACAATTGCCTAAAAACATTCATTTTCCGAAATGCCAAATTTGATCCCCTACAATTATTAAATACCTATTATTTAATGTTGACCAATATAATCCCCTATAGGCTAAATATTTACAAAAGTCTTTTAATAATTCTCATTAATAAAATCTCCAAAAGGAATTTAACCTAAACAACCATATATATATGTTTATATGTAAACATAGAATTAATTGACTAAAATAAAAGATGCATTAAAACAAAATAAAAAATAAAAAATTTAAAATAAATCAAATATCCACATTAACTAAAATATAAATGGGGTTACCCTATTCAAATTTGAAAAGGGTTTCCCCCCCTTTATATTTACTTAAAATTAAAACTCTATGAAACCTAACTAGGGTTTCATTTTTTAAAAAATCTATTAATAAACCACTTACCCTTTTATTTGTTACTTTTTATTTTACCCTAACCCGAAATTCAGGTTAGGGTTTTATAACTCACATCTAATTTGAAATGGCTTGATTTTTTTGTGTGTGTTATGCAGGTTTGAAAATGGCGGAGGCAAGTTTCATGGGCAACGGCAATGGAAAAGGCCACTGCAGGTCGTGGCCCACAACGACGTCACGGCGACCCTGCGGGGCGCGGCCTGCAGCGGCGCCGCGGGTGCCCCTGTAGGCCTCAACCCACAGTGGCGACTGGGGGTCACCCCTGTGGGTCGCGGCCCACCGAGGGCCTCGAGGCAGCCCGCATGGAGCTTCGACTCCGGGCATGGGGAGGGTTTCACAGCATATATATATATATATGTTCTTATTTTTTAATAAACAGAAATTTAATATTGACTGTCAAATAAATAATAAACCAGCAATATCAATTAACTTAAATATTTCATTTTCAAAGTATAAATCATTTAAATGTATATGCATGTGTTTGGTTTTTAAATACAAGGCATTTAAAACTTAATCCTATTTTTTTAAAAACTTAGCAACATATATTACCCAAGTATATGAATATCTAGATTTATTTCTTATGTCTAAATCTATTTTTTTATTTAAAAGCATTAAAGCGGATTATTTAAAGTAACAGACTTGAGTAAATGTATTTTGTTTCTCTTCTGAAAGGCATATAGTTAACTTTTGAGTTAAATAAATTTAACTAGATTTATTTAGTGCATTTACAAAATGGAAAAATAACATAAATTAATTTATTACAGCTGCAACTAATAATCTCTAAAATCATTTAATCCATAGACAACATGTTGATGCAATATTAATATTCACACTAAAAACCTATTTACATTATTTTGCATTTTGAACAATAGATAAAATAAATGTTTATTTTCTTTTACTAACATCTATGCTTCAACATTTTATTTATTTCCTCCATTTTACAATAGCTATAAGGAAGAAATAACTTTCATTTCAAGAAGAAAATACAAGTAAATAATATATCAATATCTTTAGAAACATATTTCAACTTTTATTTTATTTCTTTCTTTGCAAGATCAAAATCTAATAAAAGAATACATCTTGTTTCATGATAAAACATAGTTTAAAGAATACATTTAATACATCATGGTAAATTTTACAAATAGGTAGATACCAAACTTAGCCTCTCATTTCTACTAAATGAGGGCCTCCCAAATAAATACATTTTTCTTATTACAACTAAATAAAAATAACAATAGGATCAACTCATAGCTTTTTCTTTCCATCATTTCCCAAGCAAACTTGCAATAAAAAGCTTTTAGGTTGTGACCATGGAGACTCACCTCCCAACCTAGGCTTACTAGAAGCCACCCCTGAGCTTGGAGAACCAAGACCTAAATAGGATACACACAAGTAATACACAAAAAGTAAGACAAACTTCACAACATTCACATTCCCATCCCAAGGCTAAAAATCATCACATGTGTGACTTTTTAAATGGGGTGAAGGTAGACTAAGTACCTTGAGGAGAAAACTACAAAATAGGAGAACATATTGCCATTGCAAGGCAACCAAGAACACATCCACAAGTTCCAAACTTGTCCCTACAACTCCTTATGACCCCCAAGGCATACAAGCCAACAAATCTCCCCTTATGACCCCCAACGCATAAACAAATCACTATGTAGCAAGGGTCACAAAAATCCCTTGAGAATCACTCTCTTCCAAAGAGAGCCTCTCACTCAAAGGCTGTCAAACAACCCTTCACCCCAAGGCCACTCTACCCTCCCAAGGGTGATTTTGGCCTTGAAAACTCCCAAAACATAAATATAGAAACTCAACCAAAAAGTCATAGGGAAGAACACAACATCTTCCTACACAAATAAAAACAACGATGGAAGAAACAAATGCAACATACAATATTTTCAAAATTTACAACATACATAAGGTAGTGATTCAACCAACCTTGAATCTGCCAAAAGGATGCAAATGATAGTTTGTAGGAGAGCTGCCCAAATCCACAACTTCTTCCTTCTCAAGACTTAACCAAAATTTCCTATAATAAAATTTCAAAACATCTCAAGATTTTAAGTATCCAAAGATGGAGAGTGGGTGATTACCATCCTAAGTCTCAAACCCTTCCCTAAGAAGGTTCCTCTCACTCTTTCCAACCTCTTGGATAGAGTGTGAGCTCACATTGGTTGGTCTTCCCAGCCTCTTACAGGTTACTAAAACTGGCAATCTTGAAAGAGGGGAAGAGAAAATGGGGAAGAGGGAACTGACACAAGAAGGGAATGTTAACTAACCTAGGTGGAATCCTCCAAGATGGATTTTCGTCCATCTTGGGAAAACCAATTTTTGAGGTGACTAAACAATCACATGGGAGTGGTCACATGCTTAAAAATGCCCCTAACCCATCGGTATACCATATGGACCCTTGGAAAAGCCCTTAAACTAACCCTAGGAGTCAATTTGACCCCTTAGAAACCCACCTGAAGTTTACCTACGGGTAAAACTTGAGTTGACCACTCCAAAGACTCTCTACCCAAGACTAATCTAGGACCACACTCAAATATTTGAAAATAGCATTGGTTGAAATAATTTCCCTCCAAGAGACATATCATTTTCAACACACTTTACAGCACATGTGTCAAGTGACACAATAAATATACATTACTTAATTACAAATGGCAAATGTCTCTTTTTGGATTAAAAAAATTAATAAATACAATTTAACACACATTCAAACATTTACATTTACGAATAAAACACGATACATACGGGCTGTTGTCTTTCCAAATAGACAACCCCTAGCTTTACAAACGCACAAAGGTCTAGGCTTGATTCTCTGTATTATTTCCATGGTCACATGGATAGTTTTCCTGCACATCTCATTTTACACATTAGTAATTCCCAAATAACAACATATAAAAGAATACAATTCAATCACTTTCCATACATTTGCCATCATACAAATCAATTTACCATATATGCAATGCAATCCACATAAAGCAATTCACTTAACGACATTATCATAATCCTCATAAATTTCAACCATTCATAAGACATGCATCCATATTTCTAACATTATAATAAAGTCCTGCAAATCAAAATAAATGACATACACCATATCAATGTTATCCAATCCTGGGATCATATAAAATTCTATATCCATAATGCATAGAAATGCAACATCAATAATAGGTCCAACATGAAAATAACTGAAATGCTAGGATGGGTCGGGGTAGGGCCTCATATAGGGACACATCCCTTTGATAGTATCTCTAAATAACATCTTATCTTCCAATCTATGCATTATGGAACCTTGTTTCCAAATTGCACTCTTATATCTCTAGACTGGTGTCTATATAATGTTTTTCGATGAACATGTGTCATCTAATACTTCAAGTCAAATCTTATCCAATAGTTTGTAAGAATTTTACAAAAGGTGATACACATAAATATTGGTCTCCCTACTTCTTTTATTTATTTAAGTCATAATTTAAGCAAGATCATGTGATCTACTCTTAGGGATCCCTAGAAAACTAAAGGAGAAATATTGCATAGAAAAGTGTGTGCTATCTAATCTACCACCAAAAAAATTAACTAATGATTTTTAGGACATGTAGCCATTGCAATACATAAATGTTCTAACTTACATCTCAACAACAAATTTTAATATTTTTGGCTATTATGCATCATCCTAACTAGGTCCACAACACTAGAATAATAGAGTAGGGTTGGTCACATCTAGAATGTGAATTTCTAATCAAGGTATGGATAAACAATCAAGATCAAAGATTTTTTTTTTTGTATTTGAACTATTATATTATATTCCTAATCAAAGATACTCCTGGCCGATTAAGCTCGTGGCAGCAATTCAACTGCTGCCAATGGGAGGGTGTCATCTGTGACTATCATTCCGACCATGTTGTTTCTCTCGACCTCAAAAACTGTGGTGTGAGCGGGAAGATACATTTGTTTTTGTTCAACCTGCACTCTCTGCAATAATTAGGTTTAAGTTGGAATGGCTTCTGTATGTGGGAAAACTAGTGCAATGAAATAGAGATTATGAAATTCAATGACTTGTCCACACACCAATGAGACTCTTGGTGCAAGTTATGGAGCTATGTAGAATAGCTCAACTTCCCAAGGAGTGTTCCATTTTTCTCTATCTCACAAGACCCCTAAAGCATATGCCTTTGCTCTCAGATCACTGAGCAAAGTGACTTAGGGATGACAATCATGAGAATGAGGGATGCTTTTATTCAATCTTATTATGAATACATCATGTCTATGCATGATTTTAAATATGAACTAAACTAGTGATGATAAGATGACAAGATTAGTAAAATACTATCCTAACATGATATACTAGTATATATGATTAACTAAGATGATAGAAATGCTTCTAAAATGATTATTAGATTATATTTCTATTTCAAAGAGAGACTAAATCCTTTGCTAAAAATGAGTATAAGTGTGATGCTAAAGATTTGGATCTTGAGAATGAGGGATGAGGGCTCTATTTATAGGAAAAATAGGGAAATGGATGGTCAAGATTGGATGATCTTATCAAGGGCCAGGATTGAAAGTTATCAATCCATGTTTACAATTCTCACCAATGAAATGGTGACAATTGTCAACATAAGACTGCTTGAGAGGGGATGTAAGAAGCATTAAATGCTTGAGAAAACCTCATGGTTACCTTAGGAGGTAAGGGTTAAGGTTAGGTTAATATTACCCATTGGATAAAGCTTTTACCCAAAGGATAAACTCTTGTGCAAGGGTTAAAGGGATAACCATGGTCAAAGCAATGAATGCTTGATGAGACCCTTAGGTTAGATGAAGGTTGACTTAGGAAAAAAGTCTCTAACCATGCCACAAAGGGTTAGTTAACCATTAATAGTTTGAAAGACTTTGGGGACAAATTTGTAAGAGTCCTTCCAAATTTGGGGGTATTCAACAAGTTAGCTTGTTGAAGGCATAAAGGCTTTAATGCCTTTGGAAGACTTTACTCCAAATTTGAGAAGTGGCATCCTCAAATTTATGGAAAGGGGATAATTGAAGTTTTTAGGCTAATTGGTCATGATTAGATAGGTTCTAGAAGAATCTAGAAAGGGGGTTTAGGAGGTAAGTGGGAGATGTAGGATTTTTCAAGTGGATGGAGGATAATTTTAATTAAAATAAATTGCTTTATTTCAACAAAATAGATGCATGTGAAGGATTTAAATAAGTTAGATTTATTTATTTGGAGTGAACCATTTAATTAAATATAAATTTAATTAAAAGGAGAGAGAAGGGGTTTAATTAAATAAAATGATTTATTCAATTAAATTATATGAAAGGCTTAAGTGAATTTAATGAATAAATTGAATAATTTATTTAATTAAATAAAGGAATGTGGATGATTTAATTAAATTAGATTTAACTAAATAGAGGAATAAGAATAAAATGAATATTAGATATTCATTTAGGAATGTGGTCATATTTATATGTCTACATGTTTCCCCTCTTTGAAGTGACGTGTGTGCACGTGTTGATTCAAAGAAAATTGATGTGTCATCAAAATTTGATCAGTGTTGAAATGTCGATATCGTGCCCCAGACTTTGATAAATGATGTTGATAATGCCCCCTTGGAGATGAATCTTGCAGCATTATCATTACATTACAAACTGTCCTGGGCTGCCCCCATAGCATTCCAATGTTGAAAAGGGTTATGATCTATTGATATAAAAATTTCTTGCCCATTGTAGGGGAACTTAGTTCACACAGGTGGTAAGTTGAGGGTACTACTTACATTTCATGTATCCAAGGTCGACCTATTAAGATATTATATGTGAGGTCTATGTCTAAGACTTGGCACATAGTGTCCTTTTGTATCGGTCCCACTTGGATTGGCAACACCACTGTTCCCTTGGATGATCTTTCTTCATCATCATATTCTTTGATAGTGATTTTTTATGTGGATCAATAGACTGTTCAGAGAAGCCTAATGCATGGATAAGTTTTAAGGTACAAATATTGAGTCCAGCTCCTCCATCTATTAATACTCTTTTAACTCGATGTTTGTAGACCAAGACTTCAATGTGGAGTGGAGTATTGTGTGGATGGCTCAATGAAATATTAACATGCTTAGAAAATGTGAGATTGTGAGGCCCTGTCATGTGAGCTACCATAGCTTGGAATTTGTCAATATCCAGATCTTGAGGTACATTGGTCTCCAAGAGTGCCTGTTCCAAGATGTTCTTGTGCTTTGGTGAAATTTTCAGCAACTCAAGTATAGATATTTGAGCAGGAGTTTTGCATAGTTGACTAACCAGATCATATTGAATTTTGGGGATGGTGTTTTCTACTGATGTATGCCCCTTCAAGACATATTTTTGAGCTCTGGTGGTTACATTGATCAATTCATGTTCGCGTTTGTCTTTGATTGTAATGACATTTACTTTATTGTTATCTATTGATATATGATTGATGGAGTTATTGTATATGTGATTGATACGAGCTCCACGTGTATCATTTGATGTTGAAGCTCCATCCTTGTTGTAGTTTGGAAGAGGATTTTTAAAGGCCCTATGGTCACTATTTGTCTTGAGACCATCGACTATTAAATCACCTCTATCAATCATGTCTTGAACAATGTTTTTCAGCCTCATGCAATCATTTGTTTGATGTCCTTTGTTTCAGTGAAAATCACAAAAGTGTGAGTCATTCCACCAAGGTGGTTTGACTTGTGGTCCAAAGTTGTTGATTGTTGGTAAGGAGATAAGTTTGTTTGTTAGGAGCTCTTTGAATGCAGACTCCAATTATTTCCCTAATGGTGTGTAAATGCGTTTAGGAAAGTTGTTGGTGTTACCTCGTGAGCTTGTATTAGGTCCTCGATTTGTGTTATTGTTTTGAGCATTGTTGGTGTTGTTTTTGTTGAGATGTTCTGGATTGGTATTTGGTGCATAAGTGTTAGTGCCTTGGTTAGCACCCTTTTTATTCTTGGTAGTCTGAGGATTGCCTGATAAGGCTAACATTGGTTGTTTGGATTTTACATCATTAGCCTCGTTTCCTCCTTCATTTCCAGTATTTTTGTTTCTGGTCCAGAACCTAGATTTGTCTAAGTTGTTGTTGTTGTTCTGGTTATTGTAATGAGAGTTGGGTGAATTAGTTCCTTCTTTGAAGAATTTCAATGTTCCTTTCTTAACAAATGTCTCCTCTACTTGGATGCCATTTTCAATCAATTTGGCAAAAGATGGTATGCATTGGAGCTTGAGTATGTAACTCATCTCGTTGTTCGAATTGTCGATGAAAATTTCCATCTTTTCCTTTTCGGGCACATCTTGAGGATATCTCGAAACCATCTGTCGCCAACGTTGAAGAAATACCATGAACGTTTCATTGTTTTTCTGTTTGGTATTGCAGACATCTAGTATGGTGATGGCATGTTGAATGTTGTACGAGTATTGAGTGATAAATTTGTTGACTAATTCATCAAAGGATCTGACAGAAGGTGTGATTTTGGATTACCATTCCATTGTTTGTCCTCCCAAGCTTCTTGGTAATAGCCTCATCAAATAGGTGTCATCATGGGCAAATTCCAAGCTCATGGTACAAAATTCCCGAACATGATCACGAGGATCGCTTTTCCCATCATATTTATCAAATTTGGAAATGTCTGAATTTGGGGGAAAAGGTAGCATGTTTAACCTTCTGTCAAAAGGATAAGGACAAATTTCATTTAATGAATACTGTACTGTTGATCCTTGTTGCATGTCTTGCATTTACTTTTGCAACATTTGCATTTGCTGCGTGAGAGCAACCAAGGGTACATTTGTTTGCCGAGGGAAGAGTTCTTTCTTCTCATTGTTTCTAGTTTGGGTAGGCATGTGTTGTGGTATGTGTGACTTAGGTATGTTTTTCTCAGGGTCACATGTGTCTTCTTCTCTTTGTTCCTAATAAGTATAGTGTCGAGACCTTGTTCTAAAAGTGTTAGTATCAAAGTCTTCAGGAATCAGAACCCCTTTGCTTGTGAGCATGAGTAGGTATTTTTATTTGTCAACCTCTATGAGTCTTTCCATAAGCCTTTGAAATGAGGCACTTTCTTGACATTCCTGGAGGAGCTCTTCAGTGATCTCCATGTCTTCTAGATTTGGATACTCAAAGGGATTTGATAGTCTTCGCCCCATACTGGACTCTGGTTGTGTTTCAGTTTGTCTGTTTCATTGAGAGCGAGTGACAGCGGGCATCTAGTAGAAACTTTCTATGATAAGGGGGGCCTTGGTGGCTCTACTCGAGGTATGTTGTAAGTAATGAAAACTTCTGGGAAGAAAGCTGGATTGATCTTTCCTTCATGACTCATAGCCCATAGGCTCTACTTCTTCCTCCCTAGGCTCAACAGCCTCCATTAAGCATTCATCCACTTTGATGGTGAAGCAGATGTCTTCCTCATACTTTTTGACTAAATCACCAGATATTCTTATCCTTTGGCTCATCTTGTGTTTGAACTCATCAAAGTATTTGTTCAGTGCTTCCAGATAGCCGGTTCCAACCACTTGTAGGCTCTCCTTGATTTGTTTTGTTAGCGTTTGGTTGGCAGACCACTGAATATTACCTACTCTGGGAAAGTAGCCTTGAAAATAAAAGAACAACCCAACCAGTAGTTGTCCAAACTTGAATCTCAGTGCATTGTCTTGTTTGATTGACTTAAGATTCAACATAAGTTGTCTTTGCATGCAGGTGCATAGATCAAACGATGCATCTTCCTTGATCATCCTGTAAGCGGCATTTACCACTACAGCAGAGATAGAATTAATTCTGCTAGCAGAGAACATCTGGTAACCTATCACCATGCAGGCATACTTGACTAGATCATCCTTGATTGAGTTGATGGTCATGCCATGTGAGTCGCTCACTAAACCGGTGAGCTTGGACATTTCAGTCTTGCTGACCTTCCTTAGGGCTAGCACTTCCCCTATATTGCAGAAGCTGGTGATAGCATGAATCGCTTCCGATGTGATATCATGCATCTGTTCTAGGTACATCTTGTCACTGTGTACCCTGCTTAGAATAATGCGAATGTGATCATCTGAAAATTCTTCAAGAAAGTAAACTGCATTTTGGAGTTTCTTCTTTTCTAGAATATTGAATTCCAGTTTAATCTTCTTGTCCTTTCTGCAAAATAAGCTCAACTGGGAATGGATCACAAGAGACCCTAGGTCTTTGATTTTGCAGTCTATGTAATCAGAAATCCCTTCTTCTACTATAACACCAGTCGGTACTTGAGACAAGGTATTATATTTCGATTTTGGTTGTATGAAGTCCATAGAATCAATAGTTGCACTAGAACTATCATGAGATGCGAAAGCCATGATAAATGAAGAATTATAAAAATACCTTTGCAAATTGAAATTTAGGGCTTTGCAATTTGAACTTCGCTTCACACTCCTTCGATTACTGAAATACTACTTTGCGTTCTTCACTCCTTCAACAGATGACAGCTTTAGATTCTTCTCCAAATTTTTGATAAACTCTTTGAATCGCAGTCTAAACCGCTTTCCTTCCCTCTGTACTTGAAAAACTTCTTCGCTCAAAAAATGATAAGTGAGAAATGATTTCAAAATTCCTTTTAAACAAGTTCTCCACCTACCATAATAAATGCTCCAATATTAGGGTGTAAACCCTAATTTGCCTTTTACCATTTCTGATCTTCTGCTGCCTGACAGGTATCTCATACCGGTTAAGGTCTTTTACCAGTGTAAACTGGGGGTTCTAAGTATTTTGCTGTTTGCTCCCCCTAAGATTTTTTTATGCTTAGTTTGTCGGTTCCGTGATTTCCACACTAGGTGCAGAAATTGGTTCTTCTTGCAACACCGCTGGTTTCTTTTTCTAGGTTTTGTTCATATCCGCTTGAATAGTTTCAATATCAATATTTCCTTTCAGAGTGACCGGTATGTCATCCAATTTGTTCTTTCTTGTTCTATAGAATCTGGCAATGTGACTCGGTTTGTTGCAATGATAGCAGACCATTCCAAGTGCTCTCCAGGGTCCATTATTCATGTTACCGTTCTTCCTCCTGCATGTTGCAGCAATGTGACCATGACAATGACAGATCAAACAGTTTTCTCTCCATCCGGTTGCCGTTTGATAGCCACCACTTCCTGACTGGTGATTAAAGGCATTAAACCGGTTGTGATTCTGGTTCACAAAAGGTTCCAGACTAGCTCCTTGAGTCCTCTGAGGATGTCTTTCAGTGTTGTTCATAATAGACCTGCATTCATATGCTCTATGTCCAAACTTGTTGCATGCATAACAATTACCATTAAACTTATTGGATCTAGGTACATTGTTTATAAAGTAAGGAAAATTATTGTAGGCTTTGCTCCTACACACATTGGCAGTATGTCCTTCTTTAAGATAGTTAAAGCAAATAGGTTTAAACTTTTGCTTACCTTTATCCTTTGATGCCAATTGTTTCTTTGATGCTCCAACATTTGCACCAAAGGTCTCACCTTCCTCATGACCGGAATAGCCAAGTCCATCAGAATTCTTGATAGGTTTGGTAGATTTAAACTTTTTCTCTAGCTTAACAGTACTCTTGTTGAACTTAGCAAGTATTTCCTTTGACTCAGAGAGTTCTTTGTGAATAGCAGTATTTGTTTCCATCAAGTTTGCATTCTCAGAGATGGCCATGTTTAGTTCTCCTTGCATGTCTTCCTTTTCCACTTTGCTCGCATGGAGTTGAGCAATTAGGGCACTGATCTCTTGCTTCAACTTGGAGATTTCATGATCTTTGTCTTTTACCAGATCTTCAATTTTCCTCCGGTTCTCAAGCTCTTGGCACATTCGAATAGTTCGTCCTTCCAACTCTTTTCTCAAGTTGGAATTGGATTCATTCAACTTTTCTACTTCTTGAATCAGGGCTTCCATGTTCGCTTCATCAGAAGAACTATTTTCAGATAGCTCCATCATTTTTTCAGCATGTTCTCTCCGTTTTGCCTGAGAGGCCTTATATTTGACCATAAGATCATCATAGGCTTGCTCAGACTAAGTGAGCCAATGAGTAAGTTCCCACATGGTGTATTCCCTCATATCTCTTTCCAAGTGGTTAGACTTATAGAAAGGTTGGCTCTAATACCAATTGATGAATACTAACAGGGGGGAGAGAATTAGTATGCCAAAAATCACTATACTTAAACACTTTACTAGACTACCAGTAAAATAGTTTAGCAAACAAATCGGCTAGCACACATGCAAACCAAATAGCAAATAATGCATTCACCCATAGAAGCACAAACACCATAACACAAGAGATTTTGACGTGGAAACCCAAATGGGAAAAACCATGGTGAGATGGAACTCACAAGTAACTATCTGCAAAATAGGAACCAGACCGGTTAAGGTCATACAATGTTCTTTACCAGAATAGATCCTATTAGGAATCTCAATCTCTATTAGGAGATAAGTTCGGTTAAAGACTACCTTGCTAGAGGATTTTAGATCCACAGATGTGAACCACCTTGTTAGAGGATTTACAAAGGTCTTTTGGGCCTACCCAGTTAAGGGCTTCAGAATTGTCAAAGATGTGAGTAATCAACAAGTGAGTGATCTAGTAAATAGCATAGATTGCTTGGTTAGATCCTTGATAGCTCATTCCTAATGCATTTCAGCATTACTTCAGTCTTAAACATATTCACTATCTGCCTCTTCTCGCAGACCTAAACTTCTCTTCTGTATTTACCCTTACAAAAACTCATCAACCACCTTAAACCCTAGCAACAACATAAAACCCTAGACATGATGTCCTTACAAAGGAATCTTATTTCATGTCGGTCCAATAGGATTACATTACAATTTCCTAGGTTCAATGCATCTAGACATATTTGGTAACATGACACAAAAAGCACCATTAACGTGTCGGCACCGCCAAACAATCGGTGGATGGTAACTCATCAGAAAACGTCAGTTGGTAACTCATCACAGAGTATTACCGGTTCATACAAAATACCAATTAAAGAAAAATACCGGTTTCCAGTTTTGACAATAATGAAGATTGGGAAATATGAGTTGTGCCACTTCATTCCTTCGTTTTGCTTGAGATCCTCCAACCGCTTGGGATTTTCATACCGCTTTAGATCGGTAAGCGCTTTTTTGCAAAACACCGATAGTCTAAATACTATAATACATCATACCGGTTGGAACAAATATCGATTGAGCTTTAACTTATACATACAAAAGTGATCTTAAATCAAGTTTGTGTCCATCAATGACAATCACAGCATTAATCATCAAAAATGCCAACATTGGTCCTATCTACCTCGGGAATGAGCAAAGTACCTATAAACGATGGAGAACGTGTGATGGGTTATCGCCTCCAAGAAGCAGCGAAGAACGAACGATGGAGAGTGTCTTGAGATTTGTTCAAGACCGTTGTATTCAAATGCAAGTGTTTGATGGTTAGGATTGAACCGACTGAATTGCTCAACCTAAATGTTTAGGGTTTAGGGTTTATATTACCGACCTATCTATTTCCTATAAGGTCGATGTTGTGTTTCATGTTGAAGTTATTGGCAAATATTATGTGTGTATCTAAGTGCAAAGATACATGATTCTTGCTAGACCAAATAAGAGGGTTGATACCTGCAGAGTGTGTATGCAGAAGAAAGGAACTAAAGTGGATCTACATTAGCATTGAGAGCTATTACCATATCATTGTAATACCTATTGATCTCTAACCACTTTAACAGTTGGAAAATCCCTTAATAGGGTAGCTTTAGCTAGCTTGTTGTAAATCCTTTAACAAGGTGACTCAAAGGCATTGGGTTCATCAAATCCTCTAACAAGTTAACCTCTAACAGGGTTTAACCCTTAATCGAGTATTCTAGCCATCCCTTAATCAGGTGATCCCTAACAGGATCGGTTCTTAACAGAACCTGTTGTAACAGTATTTAACCGGACTAAGCTCCTAACAGAGAAGACTTCTAAAGAGTTCAAAAATAGCTTGTGGGTATTCATCCCTACCATGGTTTTTTCTAGTTGGGTTTCCACATGAAAAATATGTGTGTCATGTGTAATGTCCTTTCCATGTGATGCTTTGTTGTTTTCTGTCAAGTGGTGAATCATGTGTATCTAGCATGTTATTATATTTTTTATGTTAGATTACCTATTTATGCACAAGGATAATGTGGAAATGAGGGTGTAGGTTGTGTGGTAAGATCAGTGTTTCCAGTTTATATCTTTCACAATCTCAATGTGCTTAACCGGTAGTAATTTAGTTTATGACCGGTGTTAGTGATTGCCAGTCAAGTTCACTATTTACAGTCAAACCAGTTCAGGAAAAGTTTGTATATCTATACTGATTCACCCCCCCTCTTAGTACCAGTTTGGTACTCACTGTTCATCATTGTGTTGTTAGTTGGTATCAGAGTGTCCTCCAGGTCCTCTATCTACTTGAGGAAAAGATCCTATTGTAATGATGAAGAGGGAAGGTCAAAAGTTCAATAGAGATAATTTCAAAATATGGAAGGACATAATGAAGATATACATCAGAAGCATGGGTGCTCAACACTAGAGCTATGTTAAGAATGCTTATGTTATTCCTACCAGTACTCTCACCGATGATCAAAAAGAGAGAGATCTAGGAGAATGGGCAAGTCATGGAAGCCCTAATCAATAGCTTATCTGACATTGAGTTTATTGATGTCCAGGATAAAGAAAATCCCAAGGAAGTATGGGATACTCTTGAAAATATCTATGGCGGTGATGAGCATGTAAAACAAGGTAATGAAGAAAGCCTTAGGGGAAAGTTTGAAGACATACGGATAGTTGAAGGAGAGACCATTCAAAAATATGGAATAAGAATCAAAACTGTTGTTGGAGATATCAAGAGTGCAAGTGGTAAAATGGAAGATTCCATTGTTGTTAGCAAAGTTTTGAGATCCTTATCACCAGTCTATGCAATAAGGGTTGATGGTATTCATGAGTTGAGGTCAATAGAAAAGACTAAGGTATCCCTAGACTCCATCATTGAAAAGTTGACATCCTATGAGCTAAATAGTTTTGATGGCAGTGTTCAGAAGACTAAATCAGCCTTTAGAGCATCTGTTGCACCATCTAGAGAAGGAAAAGAAGCTAGTACCAGTGGTGAACCAAGACAAAGCAGAGAAATGGATGATGAGGAGATCTTGATGGAATTTGAATCTCTTCTTGCCAAGAGACTTCCTAAGGGAACCGGTAAATATAGAGGTAAGCTTCCTTTGAAATGCTTCTCTCGTAACCAGATAGGACACATTGTTGTAAACTTCCTAATGATGATAGCAAGGATAAACCGGAAAAGTTCAATAAGTTCAAAGGAGGAAACCAAATAAACTATTTTGTAACAGTTGATGAAGGTGTCAATGATGAGGAGTCAAAAGATGAAGAAAATGAGGATATTGTGTTTGTAGCAGTCAAGGAAGATGTGTCAGACAAGAAGGCTCATGTCTCCCACTTTGATAATTCCAATGAGTAGATTATTAACAATGGTTGTCCTCACCATATGATGGTGACCGAAGTAAGTTTCTTTCTCTGGAAGAATATGATGGTGTGTGGTTCGTTTTGATAATGATGCACCATGTATGGTCAAAGGCAGAGGGTCCATATCTCTGAATGGAAAGAGCAGTGCTAATAATGTGTATTGGGTTGAAGGTCTCAGATACAACCTATTGAGTGTTTCCTAGCTAAATGATAGTGGACTCACTCTGGAATTCAGAAATAGAATGTGCAAAATCAAAGAAAAGACTGGTGAACTAATGGCCACCGATATGCAGACCAAAGCTAACCTATTTCAGCTGAATGCAAGTATAAGTACATGTCTTATGGCTAGGTTTGATGATAGAAGGATATGGCATAGGAGACTCTGCCATGTAAACTTTGATAATATTGTGAAGGCCAGTAAGATCAAGGCAGTCAAAGGATTGTCGGTGCTGAGCAAACCAGAAAATCCTTTGTGCAGAGAGTGTCAACTGGGGAAAATGTCTTCCTCAACCTTCAAAGGTAAATCTTTCACTGCAGACAATTTACTTTATCTTGTGGATACTGATTTGTGTGGTCCTATAAAAACTAGGATTGTGCAGGGAGATAGGTATTTTATGATTCTTATAGATGATTGCTCAAGAATGATGTGGGTCACATTATTAAAGGATAAGTCTGAAGCCTTTGGAAATTTCAAAGCTTTCAGAGCACTGATAGAAAAGGAAAGTGGTAGAAGAATCAAATGCCTTAGAACTGATCAAGGAGAAGAATTCACTTCCGGTGAATTCAACAAATATTATGAAGGGAATGGCATCAAGAGGCAATTGTCTGCCCCCCAGACTCCATAGTAGAATGGCTTAACAGAGAGAAACAATTGAACCATGGTTGAAGTGACTAGAACCATGCTAATCCAAGGAAAGGTTTCTCACACCTTTTGGAGAGAAGTGGTGAGTACTACAATCTAAACAATGAACCGGGTACTCATCAAGAAAGGAAAGGATAAGAGTCCTTATGAGTACTGGACTGGTAAGACACCAGTGGTAAGCTACTTCAGAGTATTTGGAAGTAAATGTTATATCAAGAGGAGTGAACATCAGAGCAAGTTTGATGCTAAATGTGATGAGGAAATATTCCTAGGGTATTCCACAAAGAGAAAAGATCTCAAATGTTTTGACAATAGGACTCAGAGGATTATTGAAAGCATCAATGTTAGGGTTGATGAAAACTATGAGAAACTTGAGGAAACTAGTAGAGATCATGTAGGAGATAAATTGGTAGTAACCTTCTAGGAACCAGTTGCACATCAACCCAGTACCAGTAATTGTGCTCCTACATCGGTGGATGTTGATGCTGATGAAGATGAGGATGAAGAAGAAAAGAAAGAGAAATCTGTTAAGAATATACCTAGGTATGTCAAGCTCAATCATGATCCAAAGTAGATCATAGGAGACAAATATGCAAGAATTCTTACAAGAAGAAAGGTTAGAGAAATCTCATGTATGATCTCTAAATTTGAGCCTAAATCATTCAAAGAGGCACATAAAGATGAACACTGGATCAAGGCAATGGAAGAAGAACTTGACTAGATAGAGAAGAATGGTACATGGTCTTTGGTACCGAGACCGGAGCATAAAAATGTCATTGGAACCAAATGGGTCTTTAGAAATAAGCTGAATGAGGATGGCACAGTGGTAAGGAACAAGGCCAGACTAGCATGTAAAGGATATGACCAAGAAGAAGGGGAAGACTATGGAGAAACCTTTGCTCCAATAACAACATTGGAAGGAGTTCGTATGTGTCTTGCATATGCAGCTTTTAAAGGATTCCAGGTATACCAAATGGATGTAAAATCTGCATTCCTAAATGGAATACTTAAAGAGGAGGTATATATAGAGCAACCAGATGGGTTTGCCCTATCAGAAGACAATGACATGGTGTGTAAGCTACATAAAGCCTTGTATGGACTGAAGCAGGCACCTAGAGCATGGTATGAATGCTTGCACTCCCATCTTGTGAAGATTGGATTTGAAAGAACAAGTGAAGATAGCAATATCTACTTGAAATTAGAAGGAGATCTGATTCTAATCTGTGAAGTATTTTTTGATGACATAATCTTTGGTAGAGATGACAAGATGAGTCATGACGTTGCAGAGGATATGAAAAAGGAGATTGAGATGTCACTCGTAGGGGATATTAAGTTCTTCATTGGACTGCAGATTCAAAAAATCAAAGATGGAATCTTTATTACTCAGTCCAAGTATGTCAAAGAGGTGTTGAAGACCTTTGGCATGGAAGATAGCAAATCAGTTGGTACACCAATAGTGACCAGTTGTAAACTATCAAAAGAGGATGACTCAGCATTGGTAAATGAGAAGGAATACCGATCAACAATTGGTAAGTTGCATTATGTAGTGCATAGTAGACTGGACATTGCACATGCAGTGGGTATTAGCACTCTGTTTTAGCAAAGCCCAAGAGATTCCCACTTGGTAGCAGTCAATCAGATTCTTAGATATCTCAAGGGAACTATTGACTATGGATTATGGTATCCATACAATGATGATTTCAATCTGAAAGTGTTTACAGATGTTGATTGGGCTAGTAATGTGGATGACTGGAAGAGTACAACCGATGGTGCATTCTTTCTCGGTGGTAGACTGGTCTCATGGATGAATAAAAAGAAGAGTTGTATCTCTCAGTCTACAGTAGAAGTGGACTATGTTGCAGCTTTTATGAACTTCACCCAGACTATTTGGATGAAGCATGTACTGAATGGCTTCAAAGTTCCTGTATCTGAACTAGTAAGTATATTTTGTCACAATACAAGTGTAATTAACATTTCCAAGAATCCAGTTTTACATGCTAGAACCAACCACTTTGAACTCAAGTATCATTTCTTGAGGGAAAAGGTTCAGAACAAAGAGGTAGTATTGGAACATGTTTCCAGTAAGGAGCAGTTAGCAGACATATTCACCAAGCCTCTACCGAAGGCTACTTTTACCTATCTGAGAGGTGAATTAGGGGTGCTGCCCCTTCAAGAGGTAAACTAAAGTTTTGTGCTCCACATCAGTCAGTTCTTACTTTGCTATATCTTTTTAGGATTGATGTGTTGAAGGATGCTACTCCTTAAGGGGAGCAGCATAGTGGAATAGGGAAACTTGTGCCTCCACTTTGGCATTGTTGTCAAAGGGGGAGAAGATGTGAAACGAAGAAGATATCTGCAATATTAAGGAGAAGATGTGATGCAGAAAGAGAGATATCTTTGTATTGTTTGTATATTGCCATCAATGCCAAAGGGGGAGATTGTTGGCATATGTGCAGAATATGTTGACATGATGATATTGTGTTGTCATTGATGTCAATATGCTGAAAGAATGAACTGGTAATATGCTCAACAGAGAACCGGTAATATGCTCAATAGAGAACCAGTAATATTATGAAAGAGAACTAGTAATATGATGAAGAGTGAATAGGTTTATTGAAGTTAAGCAACTGGCAAAGTGAACCGGTAGAATGATGAGAACTGGTATATGTGCTAAAGGTGAAGCGGTTTAATATGGTATGACTACCGGCTGGTAGTCTCAGCTTCAGCATTTTCGGTTGAAGTGTTTCGAGCCTCTGTGATTCAACCGATGGCATTGTGTGATGAGTTAGCAGTGTAATGGAGATCAGATCATGTTGCCACATCAGCCTCATGCGCGTGAAGGATCTTCAATGAAGGGGATTGATCCTATCTACCTCAGGAATTTGCAAAGTCCTTGTAAATGGTGGAGAACACGTGATGGGTTATTGCCTCCAAGAAGATGTGAAGAACGAATGATGGAGAATGTCTTGAGATCTGTTCAAGACCATTGTATTCAAATGAAAAGTGTTCAATGGTCAGGATTGAACTGACTGAATTGCTCAACCTAAATGTTTAGGTTTTAGGGTTTATGTTACCGACCTATCTATTTCCTATAAGGTTGTTTCATGTTGAAGTTGTTGGCAAATGTTGTGTGTTTATCTAAGTGCAAAGATATGTGACTCTTGCCAAACCAAATAAGAGGGTTGATACTGCAGAGTGTGTATGCAGAAGAAAGGAACTAAAGCAGATCTGCATTGGCATTGATTACTACTACCAAATCATTGTAATACCTGTTGATCTCTAACCACTTCAACAGTTGGAAAATCTTTTAACAGGGTAGATTTAACCAGCTTGTTGTAAATCCTTTAACAGGGTGACTCAAAGCCATTGGGTTCATGAAATCCTCTAACAAGGTAGCCTCTAATAGGGTTTAACCCTTAACCAAGTATTCTAGCCATCCCTTAACTGGGTGATCCCTAACAGGATCGGTTCTTAACAGAACCTATTGTAACAGTCTTTAACCAGACTAGGCTCCTAATAGAGTGGACTTCTAAAGAGTTCAAAAATAGCTTGTGGGTATTCATCCCCACCATGGTTTTTCCCAGTTGGGTTTCCACATGAAAAATATGTGTGTCATGTGTGATGTCCTTTTCATGTGATGCTTTGTTGTTTTCTGTCAAGCAGTGAATTATGTTGATCTAGCATGTTATTATATTATTTAGGTTAGATTACCTATTTATGCACAAGGATAATGTGGAAATGAGGGTGTAGGTTGTGTGGTAAGATAAGTATTTCCGGTTTATATCTTTCACAATCTCATTGTGCTTAACCGGTAGTAATTTGGTTTATGACCAGTGTTAGTGATTTCCAATCAAGTTCATTGTTTACAGTCAAATCGGTTCAGTAAAAATTTTTATATCTGTATTGATTCACCCCCCCCCCTCCCAGTACCGATTTGGTACTCATTGTTCATCATTGTGTTATCAGTTGGCATCAAAGCATCTTCCAAGTCCTTTGTGTTGTAAACTTAATTGCTTGAGGTAAAGATCCTATTGTAATGATGAAGAGGGAAGGTCCAAAGTTCAATAGAGATAAATTCAAAATATGGAAGGACAGAATGAAGATATGCATCAGATGAATGGGTGTTCAATGCTGGAGCTATGTTGAGAATGCTTATGTTATTCCTACCGTTACCATCACTGATGATCAAAAGAGAGAGGTATAGGAGAATGGGCAAGTCATGGAAGCCCTAATCAGTAGTTTATCTGACATTGATTTTATTGATGTCCAAGAAAAAGAAAATCCCAAGGAAGTATGAGATACTCTTGAGAATATCTATGGCAGTGATGAGCATGTAAAACAAGCTAAGGAAGAAAGCCTTAGGGGAAAGCTTTAAGACATGTAGATGGTTGAAGGAGAGACCATTCAACAATATGGAATAAGAATCAAAACTATTGTTGGAGATATCAAGAGTGCAGGTGGTAAAATGGAAGATTCCACTATTGTTAGCAAATTTTTGAGATCCTTATTACCGGTCTATGCAATAAGCATTGTTGCTATTCAGGAGTTGATGTCAATAGACAAGACTAAGGTATCCCTATACTCCATCATTGTAAATTTGAGATCCTATGAGCTAAATAGTTTTGATGGTAGTGTTCAGAAGACTGAATCAGTCTTTAGAGCATCTGTTGCACAATCTAGAAAAGGAAAAGAAGCTAGTACCAGTGGTAAACCAAGACAGAGCAGAGAAATGGATGATGAGGAGATCTTGATGGAATTTGAAGCTCTTCTTGTCAAGAGACTTCCTAAGGGAACCAGTAAATACAGAGGTAATCTTCCTTTGAAATGCTTCTCTCGTAACCAGATAGGACACATTGTTGTAAACTGTCCTAATGACGATAGCAAGGACAAATAGGAGAAGTTCAAGAAGTTCAAAGGAGGAAACTGGAGAAACTATTTTAGATCAATTGATGAAGGTGTCACTGATGAGGAGTCAGAAGATGAAGAAAATAAGGATATTGTGTTTGTAGCAATCAAGGAAGATGTGTCAGACAAGAAGGCTCTTGTCTCCAGCTTTGATAATTCCAATGAGTGGATTATTGACAGTGGTTGTTCTCACCATATGACTGGTGACCAGAGTAAGTTTCTTTCTTTGGAATAATATGATGGTGGTGTGGTTCATTTTAGTAATGATGCACCATGTATGGTCAAAGGAAGAGGGTCCATCTCTCTAAATGGAAAGAGAAGTGCTGACAATGTGTATTGGGTGGAAGGTCTCACACACAACCTATTGAGTGTTGCCCAGCTGAATGATAGTGGACTCACTCTAGAATTCAGAAATGGAATGTGCAAATTCAAAGGAAAGACTGGTGAACTGATGGCCACCGGTATGTAGACCAAAGGTAACCTATTTCAGCTGAATGCAAGTATAACTACATGTCTTATGGCTAGGTTTGATGATAGCTGGATATGGCATAGGAGACTCTGCCATGTAAACTTTGGTAACATTGTGAAGGTCATTAAGATCAAAGCAGTTAGAGGATTTTCGGTGTTGAGCAAACTGGAAAATCCTTTGTGCAGAGAGTGTCAACTAGGGAAAATGTCTTCCTCAACCTTCAAAGGTAAATCTTTCATTGCAAACAATTTACTTGATCTTGTGCATGCTGATTTGTGTGGTCCTATGAAGACTAGGACTGTGCAAGGAGATAGGTATTTTATGATTCTTACAGATGATTGCTCAAGAATGATGTGGGTCACATTCTTGAAGGATAAGTCTGAAGCCTTTGGAAATTTCAAAGCTTTCAGAGCACTGGTAGAAAAGGAAAGCGGTAGAAGAATCAAATGCCTTAGAACTGATCAAGGAGGAGAATTCACTTCCGGTGAATTCAACAAATATTGTGAAGAGAATGGCATCAAGAGGCAACTATCTGCCCCCCGGACTCCACAGCAGAATGGCTTAGTAGAGAGAAACAACCGGATGGTGGTTGAAGCGGCCAGAACCATGCTAATCCAAGGAAAGGTTGCTCACACATTTTGGAGAGAAGCAGTGAGCATTGCAGTCTACACAATGAACCGGGTACTCATCAAGAAAGGAAAGGATAAGAGTCCTTATGAGTATTGGACCAGTAAGACACCAGTGGTAAGCTACTTCAGAGTATTTGGAAGTAAATATTATATCAAGAGGAGTGAATATCAGAGCAATTTTGATGCTAAATGTGATGATGGAATATTCCTTGGGTATTCCACAAAGAGAAAAGCTCTCAAATGTTTCAACAATAGGACTCAAAGAATTGTTGAAAGCATCAATGTTAGGGTTGATGAAAACTATGAGAAACTTGAGGAAACTGGCAGAGAGCAGGCAGGAGATGAACCGATAGTAACCTTCTGGGAACCAGTTACAAATCAGCCCAGTACCAGTAACTGTACTCCTACACCGGTGGATGTTGATGCTGATGAAGATGAGGATGAAGAAGAAAAGCAAGAGGAATCTATTAAGAATATACCTAGGTATGTCAAACTCAATCATGATCCAAAGCAGATCATAGGAGACAAAGATGCAGGAATTCTTACAAGAAGAAATTTCAAAGAAAGCTCATGTATGATCTCTGAATTTGAGCCTAAATCATTCAAAGAGGCACATAAAGATGAATACTGGATCAAGGCAATGGAAGAAGAACTTGACCAGATATAGAAGAATGGTACATGGTCTTTGGTACCCAAACCAAAGCATAAAAATGTCATTGGAACCAAATGGGTCTTCAGAAATAAGCTGAATGAGGATGGCACAGTGGTAAGGAACAAGGCCATACTAGTGTGTAAAGGATATGCCCAAGAAGAAGGGGAAGACTATGGAGAAACCTTTGCTCTAGTAGCAAGATTGGAAGGAGTTTGTATGCTTCTTGCATATGCCACTTTTAAAGGATTCAAGGTATACCAAATGGATGTAAAATCTACATTCCTGAATGGAATACTTGAAGAGGAGGTATATAGAGAGCAACCAGATGGGTTATCCCTATCAGAAGACAGTGACATGGTGTGTAGGCTACATAAAGCCTTGTATGGACTGAAGCAGGCACCTAGAGCATAGTATGAACGCTTGCACTCCCATCTTATGAAGATTGGAATTGAAAGAACAAGTGAAGATAGCAATATTTACTTGAAATTAGAAGGAGATCAGATTCTGATCTCTGAAGTATTTGTTGATGACATAATCTTTGGTGGATATGACAAGATGAGTCATGACTTTGCAAAGGAAATGAAAAAGTAGTTTGAGATGTCACTCATAGGGCAAATTAAATTCTTCATTGGACTGCAGATTCTGAAAATGAAAGATGGAATCTTTATTACTCAGTCCAAGTATTTCAAAGAGGTGTTGAAGACCTTTGGCATGGAAGACAGCAAACCGGTTGGTACACCAATGGTGACTGGTTGTAAACTATCAAAAGAGGATGACTCAGCATTGGTAAATGAGAAGGAATACCGATCAATGAATTGTAAGTTGCATTATGTAGTGCATAGCAGACCAGACATTACACATTCAGTGGGTATTATAGCTCAATTTCAGCAAAGCCCAAGAGAATCCCACTTGGTAGCAGTCAAGTGGATTCTTAGATATCTCAAGGGAACTATTGACTATGGATTATGGTATTCATACAATGATGATTTCAATCTGAAAGTGTTTACAGATGTTGATTGGGCTAGTAATGTGGATGACCAGAAGAGCACAACCGATTGTGCATTCTTTCTCGGTGGTAGACTGGTCTCATGGATGAGTAAAAAGTAGAGTTGTATCTCTCAATCTACATCAGAAGCGGAGTATGTTGCAGCTTTTATGAACTGCACCCAAACTATTTGGATGAAGCATGTACTGAATGGCTTCAACGTTCTTGTGTCTGAACTAGTAAGTATATTTTGTCACAATACAAGTGCAATTAACATTTCCAAGAATCTAGTTTTACATGCTAGAACCAAGCACTTTGAACTCAAGTATCATTTCTTGAGGGACAAGGTTCAAAACAAAGAGGTAGTATTGGAACACGTTTCCAATAAGGAGCAGTTAGTAGACATATTCACCAAGCCTCTACCGAAGGCTACTTTTACCTATCTGAGAGGTGAATTAGGGGTGTTGCCCCTTCAAAAGGTAAACTAAAGCTTTGTGCTCCACATCAGTCAGTTATTACTTTTCTATATCTTTTCAGGATTGATGTGTTGAAGGATGCTACTCCTCAGGGGGAGCAGCATAGTTGAACAGGGAAACTTGTGCCTCCACTTTGGCATTGTTGTCAAAGGTGGAGAAGATGTGAAGGGAAGAATATATCTGCAATATTAAGGAGAAGATGTGATGTAGAAAGAGAGATATCTTTGTATTGTTTGTATATTGCCATCAATGCCAAAGGGGGAGATTGTTGGCATATGTGCAGAATATGTTGACATGATGATATTGTGTTGTCATTGATGTCAATATGCTGAAAGAATGAACCGGTAATATGCTCCAGAGAGAACCGGTAATATTCTCAAGATAGAATCGGTAATATGCTGAAAGAGAACCGATAATATGATGAAGAGTGAACAGGTTTATTGAAGTTAAGCAACTGGTAAAGTGAACTGATAGAATGATGAGAACTGGTATATATGCTAAAGGTAAAGCAGTTTAATATGGTATGACTACTGGTTGGTAGTCGCAGCTTCAGGGTTTCCAGTTGAAGTGTTTCGACCCTGTGTGATTCAACCGATGGCATTGTGTGATGAGTTAGCAGTGTAATGGAGATCAGATTATGTTTCCACGTCAACCTTGTGTGCATGAAGGGGATTGATCCTATCTACCTCAGGAATGAGCGAAGTCCTTGTAAATGGTGGAGAACGCGTGATGGGTTATCGCCTCCAAAAAGCGGCGAAGAACGAATGATGGAGAATGTCTTGAGATTTGTTCAAGACTGTTGTATTCAAATGCAAAATGTTCAATGGCCAGGATTGAACGGACTGAATTTCTCAACCTAAATGTTTAGGGTTTAGGGTTTATGTTACCGCCCTATCTGTTTCCTATAAGGTCGATGTTGTGTTTCATGTTAAAGTTGTTGGCAAACATTGTGTGTGTATCTAAGTGCAAAGATACTTGATTATTTGCTAGACCAAATAAGAGGGTTGATACCTGCAGAGTGTGTATGCAGAACAAAGGAACTAAAGTGGATCTGCATTGGCATTGAGTGCTATTACCAGATCATTGTAATACCTATTGATCTCTAACCATTTCAACAGTTGGAAAATCCCTTAACAAGGTAGCTTTAACCAGCTTGTTGTAAATCCTTTAACAAGGTGACTCAAAGCCATTGGGTTCATGAAATCCTCTAACAAGGTAACCTCTAACAGGGTTTAACCCTTAACCGGGTATTCTAGTCATCCCTTAACCAGGTGATCCTTAATAGGATCGGTTCTTAACAGAACCTGTTGTAAGAGTCTTTAATCGGACTAGGCTCCTAACAGAGCGGACTTCTAAAGAGTTCAAAAATAGCTTGTGGGTATTCATCCCCACCATGGTTTTTCCCAGTTGGGTTTCCACGTGAAAATATGTGTGTCATGTGTGATGTCCTTTTCATGTGATACTTTGTTGTTTTCTGTCAAGCGGTGAATCATGTTGATCTAGCATGTTATTATATTGTTGATGTTAGATTACCTATTTATGCACAAGGATAATGTGGAAATGAGGGTGTAGGTTGTGTGGTAAGATACGTGTTTCCGATTTATATCTTTCACAATCTCATTGTGCTTAACCGATAGTAATTTGGTTTATGACCGAAGTTAGTGATTTCTAGTCAAGTTCACTATTTACAGTCAAACCGGTTCATGGAAAGTTTTTATATTTGTACTGATTCACCCAATTTCAGTTTGGTACTCACTATTCATCATTGTGTTATCAGAAGTTTGTCCCTAATATCTTTTTGCAAATTAGAAATGAAAATTCTTTGAATATCATTATTAGGCACTGGAAAAGAAATTTGAGAATACAAATACTTATATTTATCAATGAAACCAGTCACTTTTTCTTTAACGCCTTGTTTACAATGCATTAAATCAGTCAAAGTGATTTTAGAACCTATGTTGTTTTGAAATTGTTGAATAAAAGCATTTGCTAATTGTTGAAAGGAAGTAATATTAGAGGAGGGAAAAGAGCAATACCATTTTAAAGCCTTATCTCTTAGTGTTCTAGTAAACAATTTGGCAAGCAATCGTTGATCATAAGCAAAGTCAGTACACAAAGTTTGGAATATTTTGACATGTGTTAAAGGATCACCTTTTTCCATTATAGAGTTCTAGTTGAGGGACTTCGACGTGTTTAGGAGGGACAACTCTAACAATATCAAAAAAAAGTGGGATCATGACATCAAGTGTGGGCACACTAAACTTGGATTGACTCATACAAGCAATTTGTTGTTCCAATGATGACACCATTTGGGCAAGGCTATTAATGGTTGCCTCGGTTATAGAATTTATATTAGACATGTTTGATTGAGAAGGTAGTGTGATGTTATTGAAACAAGGCATTGATTGAGAATAGGGTGGTGGAACACTATGGTAAGTAGGCATAGGTGATGATTGGGTAGGAAATGGGACACTAAAAGGAGGAAGAGAATGATTGGATGAATTGCCCCCTTGTGTCACATTGATTGGTTGATAGAAAATAGGAACACTCATTGAACGCATAGATAAAGATGGAGGATTGAATGAAGAAGAGTGATTTCCCCCATGACTAATGGTTATAGGTATGATATTTTGATTTGATGTAGCCATGATGTTTGAAGTGAAAGTAGGAATGATATTCATTGAAGTGGTCAAAAGAATAGAATGATTGATTTGTGTAGGAGGTTGTCAATAACCTAATTTCTCAACACAAATCTTTATAGGCATGACATTAGAATCAACAATGTGAGCAATACCATGCAATATATCAATTATATTCTTATCATTTTGAATCATTCATTTTAGACCTTCAATTAATGGAAGAGCTTCACTACTAGGATATTCTTGGGACATCCATTGTTGAAAGTTGTCAAATTGATTATCCAATTTTGAAATTTGATCTATGGAAACTCTAGTCAAAGCTTCTTCTCCATCATTGGAATCATTAATTGGGTAGATAGGGATGTTATTAGGATGGGAAGAATTAGCCATATCATCATTAAAGAAGTCACCCAAATTAGGCTCCATCTCCTCTGGAATTAAACCTTGGGAAGCCTTAATTCTAATGGGGATAGTATAGGTAGGACTAATAGTTGTAAAACTCATGTACTAGAGGGATAATTTGAATTTTGGGAACAAAGTTTGCAAAATTGAATAATACAATGTTCAATAAAATGATGATTATACAATTTAAACTTTGTGAAAAGAGGAAATGACACAATTTCCAAGATAATGATGAATGAAAATAAATTAAAATTGAAAGTTAGGGTCAATGAGATACAACTTAATTTTGACAAAACTAGGATTTTTAAAATCAGGGAAGATTATAATTAACCACTTGATTTTAAATTTTTCCTTGAAAGTTGTGATGTTGAAATTGGGAAATATTTTTTATTTTAGAGGGATCAAAATTTGACAAAATCAGCCAAATTTCTGGATTTAAGCAATTAAATATAGTCATAACAATCTCTCAAAATTTCAAGAAAAAAGTCAAGGACCAAGTTGAAAATGCACCTGGTCCGCCCAAATTTTTTGAAAATTTTCAAGGATGATATTTTCAATGATTTTAGAGCTAACCCCAAAAAAATTGTTAATTTTATGAACTTTAGACAGGTGAAATTGAGGTTTGAATGTCAAAATAGGACCCTATTAGTGTTTTGAAAAAGATGAAAAATTGAATTGCAAAAGGTCAAACCTAATGGATAGGGCCACCTTGAATGATATTTAGAAAACTAAAATTGATTTAAATTTGCACAAAATCCAAGCAAATTTGAAAATTAGGGTTTTAGGGCCTAACCACTGAATTTTAAAAATTTGAATTTTGGAAAAAGGAGGGAAATTGAAATTTTAAATTTTAGGCAAGAAGACAAGTCTGAAAATAGTCCTAAATCTAAAAATAAAATGCAAATCCAATGTTTGCACAAATTCATGTTGATTTTTGAAAATTAGGGTTTTGACAATTAACCTCTTAATTTTGTAAATTTGATTTGCAAATTGAACAAGACAATGAAAGAATTGAATTTGAAAAGTAAAGTAATTTTCAGAACTAAGACAATAGATAGCAATTTTTTGCAAAACACAACTTCAATTTTGACAGCTAGGGTTTTGAATAAATTAACCACTAATTTTTGCAAGAAAATTAAACTTGTTAGTGAAAAATATGCAATAATGTTTAATGTAAAGCATGTTAAAAGACATCGGGTTCACCAAAATGTAACGTGATGAAAAGTGATGAGATGAGATCAAGTGGAAAGCTTTACCCTCCTCAACAAAGGAGTGCAAGTTTCACAAAGGATTCCCTTCAACTTCTCATGCACATTACATTTAAAAGAGGGGAGGTCAAATTCATTAAATCCAATCTCAAATGGAAAGAGTTTGAATGTGAAATGAATTGACAATGATTTGGCAAGTAAACTAACCCTTTTTAAAATAGACAAGTTGAATTAAATGAATTGAAACTAAGCATGAAGATGACAAAGAAATGGTTATAACTTGAGACAAATATGCGTGATGAATTTGTGCAAATAGAATTAGCAATAAAATGTTGAGACGAAGATCCTCTGCAAATTTGAATGAAAGTTGTCGAGACCGGGTTGAAAGTGTACTTGGTCCTCCAAAAAATTTGCACGCCGAAAAGGATTTTTCTATCTCTGAAAATGAAGCCTTTAAACCTGCAATTATAGTTGCGCACCTACAACCTACACACACAAAAAAAGAGGAAATTTTGTTGGGATTGGGGGTTTGCCTTCAGGTCAAACCCCATTTTGGAATTAACCAAATGATGAAAAATACTTGCAAGTAAATGAAAGGAAATGTCTGAAGTAGAATTAACCTCAAGAGAGGATGTAATTGAAATATAGATAGAGTTATTTGAAAGGATATGTGGAATTGAATGTCTTGAATGTGGGTAGGGATATCCTCTTCAATGGTTGAATCCTTGACTTAAATGCAACACCTAGCCTTGAAAGGAGACTTGAGATGCTCAATGGATGCTTGAATGCTTGCACTTGATTTCACTTGATTATACTTGATTGAACTTATTTTCACTTGATCATTTTTTATTACATATGCAAATAGGAGGAGAAAATGTTCCTTATATACTTGCCAATTAGGGTTTTTAACTGATTTTTTGTCTTAGGCTGACATAGGAAAACCTTTTCCCACTCGCAATTGACAAGCCCAATGTAGGATAGGACCAAGGGGGGCCCAAAATAGGGTGGGGACAAGGGTGCCACACCCCTGTCCTAGGGGGGACAAGGGTTCCACACCCTTATCCAGCCCTAATTTAGGACAGGTTGTGAGAACAGGCAGTGCGGGGTGCAAGAAAATGCAAGTTTTTGATAGTATGAGCATGTCTCGGGTATCTAGTCAAGCTCAGGGATTCATCTGCCAATGCGAAGACCCAAATGCAGTCAAAAATTGCAAGGTCATAATTTTATGATGCTACAAGATCATATACTTGAAATGGATGTGGATGAATTGAAACATCTCAGTGAACAACCTAGACATACTAAAAGGAGGTGGAATGAATAAAATTGTAAAAGAAATAATTTCTCATTTCAATAATCTTGATACACTAGAGAAAGCCCAATTGTTATCAATTGTACTTACTCATAATGAGTTAATAGATGCATTAAAATTGTTGGGTATAGGTACAACAAATAAAAAAGGGAACGCTTCTCAGCTACAAAAATTTACTGTTGAAAATGTTAAGAAAGTTTTGGTGAACATTGGGAAAAATTTGTGATCAGCAGATAAGACCATGTCAAGAAAAGTGATGTTGACATCCGTACTAAATGAAAAAATGCCCCAAAAAAGATAAATCTCTTCACTATCATCTAAGTTTGGTTTTAGTAGAAGTACAATATCTCCTAAAATCAAACTCATCATAAGAGAGTTGGTCAATTATGTGTAGAGATCCTCGTTCTGATAGGATTGAAGATGTTGTTAGGAACTTGGTGTCAAATTTTTGGAATGATAATAATTGTCCTTCATCAAAAAGTAGAGATGTTATCAAATGTAGGATTGGGTCTGATCATTATGATCTCCATGTAAAACATTGGTTATACAAAATAAAATATAAATTGTATGTAGTGTTTACTAATTCAAACCCTCATATAAAGATTGGATAGAGGATGTTTGACAATTTAAGGCCATATTATGTGAATACCATATTAAATTTGATCTCTACTATTAAGTGTTTCGAAAGAGAAGAGAAGATGGTGATGGTTATGAAAATTCTCCTCCTAAATGAATAAGTCAATTCATAGCATCCATCTTATCTGATAAATCATATGATAATGCAATCGAACAAATAGATTGTATAAAAGGAATTTGTGAAACATGTTGAGAGTTGACTAAATTGCCTTTGATAAATTAAGATGTTGACATGACGAAGATGATAAATTGCAAGAGTTACAAGTACAAAAAGTTTGAAAAAAAAAATTGGAAAGGAATCCACAAGGTTAGATTATGTAGAAGAGGAGATACCTATTGGAACATTTATGGAAAAATTTCATAATTTGATTCAACCATACATACGCCATAGTTTTTTTGCCAAGTGGAAAGCACAACAGTTTCAAACATTAAGAGACACTTTTCCACCTAGAAATATTTTATCAGTAGTGGACTTTGCAAAAAAATACTCTTTTGTACATCAAAAAGAGGTCCAATCAAAGTATTACTTTTCAAAGCATAACACTATTATGGTGCATGTGTGTTATCGACATACACAATTTGATTTGGATGGTGTGGATTGTACATTTGAAGAACGTGACATTAAGAAATAATACCACTTCTATAGTAATGAGTATAAGGAGCATGACACACATTTTGTAGAACATTGCTTTAAGAATTTTTTTGAATATTTGGCAAACAGAGGCATAAAAATAGATAAGCATTTTGTTTGGTTTGATGGATGTGTATCACAATTCAAATCATCAAATCCATTTTATGAACTATGTAGATATTATTGAAATGATAGAATACCACATGTTTGGAGTTTCTTTGAGAGTGGATATGGAAAGGGTGAGCATGATGGTGCAGGAGCTTGTATCAAACGTGCTCTAAGAAAGCATCAAATGAATTATACATGAGATCGTATAGATGATGCACATGATTTTGTTGAATGGTGTAATAAACACTTTGTGCAACCAAATGATTATGGTTCATCATCAGGAACAAACAAGCTCATTCCATATAGAGTGTTTTAGGAGATATCAGGTATGTGATCTTTTCAAAAACAATTATGCTTGAGTTAAATCAAAATATAATAAAAAAGGAAATTTTAGTATTAAATTAAATATTTTTAGTTCATTTTTTATCACATGTGTATGTACATTTTGCAGGTGTCGATAGAAGAACAATCCATGGATGCAAGAGGGTGGAGAAGACGAGATCTCTATATTATGTCATGAGAATAGATAATCGCCCATAGACATTGTACACAAGGGATTACTCATGTTTTTGTTATGACTACATTTTGGAAAACTATGATAATTGCAACAATCAAGAGCTTGGATATGTCAGTGAATGGAATTTGGTGCCACTAGTTGTTATTGACACATAAGATGAATATGAGGATGAAAGCTATTAAGACATTTCTTTTATTTCTAGTGATTATGACCACATTTCAAGATTGATTAAAAAAGGTGTACATGCACTTGACTATATAACTTTAAATATCTTTAAAATGTTACAAATTCTTAACAAGTAAATTTTATTTATGTTTTAATTTGTCATGTAAATTTCTTGTCTAGAAGATATTTTTGCAGTCATAGTAGAGGTTGGAAATGTAGAAGGTGTTAGTTATTATTTATTGCGTTGCACAAAAGAGAGAAATAAGTTAACAAAAGCTTAAATGAGTGATGGAATGTCATTTCCCACAAGTTTGAAATGATTCATGCATTTTAATTAATTGAATTTATGCATGCATTTTAAATTTTTATACACTTTTTCAAATTTTTGAACCTCAAGGAATTTTTTGTTTCTTATGCAGGCTCAGCTGAGGTGCAAGGGACATATTTCAAACAAGTCAAATTGTTCAACATGGGACTCATTTTACTGAATATCAAATTGACAACAAGGTATATCTGTTGGGAAAAATGGTGTCTCAACCTTGCATTTATGTGAGGTTACTATTTATAGTAAGTTTTCATTTGAGCACGAAATGGTGCGAAACTCTCCCTGAAGCTTCTGGTTGGCTAGATAAGCATTCCGGTAAAGTTGCGTCGCAAGGTCACAGCTAGTTTTGAAGATATTAAAGTTTTCGTCTTGGAGGGGTGCAATAAAATATTTAAACTTAATTTTGGGGACTTTAGAGGCTCCGAAACGCCCTGAAAAGTGACCATAACTGGTGAAGCGGGTTACGAGGTGATAGAGCACTTCGTGAGCTTTCCGGTGCTTCAAACGGTTCGTCAATCGGACACCCGGTTCTCAAGTTATGGCCTCCGGAAGTTTGTACTCCTGAAATAGGAAAAATAATTTGTATCGGATACATAAATGAGCTGTAAAAGGGAGCGACACGTGTTGATATGTGCTTTAACATGTCATAGAAGGGAGATAAGGTCGGCTACACCTTATTGGGTGGTTATAGCCCATGGTTTTGTAATACCGTTTGACGGTTTCTTGTATTGTATCTCCTATTTATGAGGTGTGTGAGATAGAGGTTGTGTGTAAGAGTCTCATGGCTATTGAGTTGCCTCTGAATCTCTGATTAGTGGTACTCCTGTGAAGAGCTTGCTCTGCAAGTATGTTGTAATCTATTTTTGATTGCTGAATAAAATATTGAGCTGCTTTTGGAGGGTGGGGTTTTTCTCCCGAAAGGGTTTTCCCCACATAAATCACTGTGTTGTCGTATGAATGCTATTATATCTATTTCTATTTTCTGTAACTGTTGTAACGATTTGAAAAAGTTTTGCATTACCCTCCTCTCAAGGTTAGCGTAGGAAGTTGTTTCCGCTACTTAACTTCCTTACAATATCAATCTAACCACCTAGTCATTGTTGTCAGCCTAATTCTTCATACAGTTCCACGTTCACATGTGCAGTCTCAAAGGTGGAGACTAGATAAGATCGAGTTGAACCACTTGATGTAGTATGAGTATTTAGTAGTCATAGTACTAGTACATTTGAACTCAAGATTTTAGAACTTAACTTGTTTGAACTCATAAATTATTATGTAGTGTTTGAAATTTTCACGTGATATATGGCTCATATGTTGTATTGTTTAGTTAAATATAAAATTTGAACATTTGATATATGGATTATATGTAAATTATGTATGCATTTAATTAAACGCATGTGTATGTTATTTAAATCAGGATGTACGTGTAAATTTGAAAATGTCTTAAGGGGATGTAAAATTAGGATGTGTGTAAAATAGACGCACATGTGTGTATGATATTTAAATGAGGATAATGTATATGTAAAGTAAATTAGGATGTATGCATTTAATAAATGCATGTGTATGATATTTAAATTAGGATGTATTTAAATTAAATTAGGACATGTATGTGTAAATTATAAAATGTCTTAAGGGGATGTGCAATTAGGATGTATGTAAATTAGATGCACATGAGTGTATGATATTTAAATTAGGATCATGTACATGCAAATTAAATTAGAATGTATGTATTTAATTAAACGTGCATGTGTATCATATTTAAATTAGGATGCATCTAAATTAAATTAGGACATATATGTGTAAATTTGAACATTTCTTAAGGGGTGTACAATTAGGATGTATGTAAATTAGACATGCACATATGATATTTAAATTAGGATCATGTACATGTAAAGTAAATTAGAATGTATGCATTTAATTAAACGTGCATGTGAATGATATTTAAATTAGGATGTATCTAAATTAAATTAGGACGTGTATGTATGAATTTGAATATGTCTTAAGGGGATGTACAATTAGGATGTACGTAAATTTTGGACATGCATATGTGTTTATGATATTTAAATTAGGATAGTATGTGTATGATATTTAAATTAGAATGTATCTAAATTAAATTAGGACATGTATGTGTAAATTTGAAAATATCTTAAGAGGATGTACAATTAAAATGAATGTAAATTTTAGACATGCACATGTGTGTATGATATTTAAATTAATCAATTGAGTTTATAAAATAATGAATTGATATTATAAAATAATGAATTCATCAAGTTTATAAATTAGCATAGATATATAAATTTGCATACTTAATCTATTTAAACATGGACCCAATATCTAAGAGATATTTAAACAAATAATTTGTATAATTAAATAGATTTTGACATATATATAAACATATTTAACATATTTTTAATTTACATGCATGTCTTTAAATTATGATATATATAATTAAACATCTAACATGTATATATAAACATGTCTGATGGTGCATGCATACACATGTATAAACATCTAATCTATATATAAACATGATAAATCCAAAGTAAACATCTAGAATCTATATGTATAAACATCTAATCTATATATAAACATGATATTTAAAGTAAAAATCTAGAATCTATGTATAAATATCTAATCTATATATAAACATGATATTCAAAGTAAACAACTAAACTATATATAAACATCATATTCAAAGTAAACAACTAATCTATATATTAAACCTGATATTCAAAGTAAACATTTCATATACATGATCTCTCCATATATCAATAGATCTAGATATATATAAACATCATGAAATAAACACATGTGCCAATATTTATAAATCTCATAAAATGTAAAGTATGACATGTCTCGTCAAACATGGATAAATATCAAACACATGTATAAATGTAAAACATAAAGCATATCTAATGTATATATAAAGGTAAATTGTAAACATGTATGTGAAAGTCTATATAAACCTGTAAACAACAATGTGTCTAAGAAAGTCCAAATATATACAGATAATCATGTGTGTACACTTCAAGGGAATGTGCTCTAAGTGGCAGATCGGTCATCTGATAGTTCTAATACTTAATGTAAGTACAAATCCAATAGCCAACAAGATGAGAAGGGGGGGTGAATCATACAAACTCAATCTTTCATAAAAACATCAGATTCAACCTCGGTAACATATATTTCAGTAATATAACATAAACTGTCAAACATGCAAACTCAAAAGCATATAAACATCATAAACCTCATAATACCAAATTTAACGTGGAAACCCAAATAGGGAAAAACCACTGTGGGATTTTGGACCCACTAAGAAATATACTCTTCTAGAGTATGCTCGGTTAAAAGCAAATCCTGTTAAAGATTACAAACGCATTGCTAGATGTGACCTGGTTAAGGGATTTCCCTTAGATCTGTTAGGATCTTCACCTTGTTAGAAGTGACCTTGTTAAAAGATTTCAAACACTCAATCAGAATGTCACCTTGCTAGAGGGTTTTACAAATAAGACTGTTAAGTCCACTCGGTTAAGAGATTTTCTGTCACTTTCACAAAATAACAGTAATAAAATCTATCTACAACTTCACATCTAAAATGCTAAAGAAGATTCTTATTTGTTCAATACAATCTAGACATAGAACTAATCTTGTCCATCTGGTGGGATTCTATACTCTGTTATTCAAACAGGTCTTCAAGCTTCTGTGCTCGGTAATCACTATGTAGCATCCTTGTGCATACACTTGCCTGCATACTTTGTTTATCAAACAGTTTCCTATTTATAAACAATTAGGTAACCGCTTAATCTCCTTGATCACATTTCCCATGATCAATCATAGCCATCAGATCTTTGATCTTGTCCAGGTTCAATGCATCTTTCGATCTGAAAATGTTTTACCCTGCCTTGGAACTTGCATACATTTCTTGGAACTTGTGCCAAGGTATTACGGTTCAATCTGCGTTGTAGATCTTCATGCCAACTTTCCATTGCCTTATATTCTTAACAAACTTCATGCATGGCATACCAATCATTTGATCCGTTCCAGCTCATCAGCTTCCTTCATTAAATAATGCATCCAAACATTTAATGCATTCTATTATAGCTCGATTACAACTTGGTAAATACTAAACTTCACTGGGTAGACATTCCGCCTTCATTAACCGATAGTGATAACCTTAGGGTTTATCGACTAGGTTCTTTGCTTGATAACATAGTATAGTATTAACCTTTACAATTTACAACATATGTATGATGTTAAAACAATATAAACATCATGATCTCATCATTGTCTGACTCGGTAATAGTTGCCCATTGAATACCTTATTCATCCCCTTATTCATCATATTCTTTCCTGTGTCTTTTACCGACATCTTTATATTCTTCAAATCATACTTCTCAAGATATGGCAACATCATACTGAATTAGAAAATCAATTTCTTGACATCAATGACAAAATAATAATATCAAGATAGTAAACATCTTTAATCAGTTATATCCATAATCATCAACAACCTTCTCAATATCCTTATGAAATGCCAACAATCTTTCATTGTCTGTTATAATGCTATATTGCCAACAATCTCCCCCTTTGGCATTGATGGAAAACCCAATTCATTTGACCTTAAAAGATTTGGATTGTTGTGATTCTGAAATGCTGAAATGCTCTCCCCCATACATTAGACTTCTCCTCCTCTCTTCAGTCTTCTTTCCAATTTGTAGTCTTCTCAGTTTTCTTTTAGTCTTCTCCCCCGATATTAGTCTTCTCCCCCTTTGACAACAATGCCAAAAAGTAAAGAATTATAACATAATTTCTATCTGTATGAAGTGAGTTCCTGTTGTTGTGTATCAATTCAGTCTCGGTCAGAGCATTTTGTCTTCAATTCCTGTTCCCTGTATTATTTCCTGTAATATTTCCTGTACACTTTTAAAAAACATCCTAAAGTGTATAAATCAGCATCAACTCCTCAAATATATTTGATAAAGTCATCGGATTGATGCTTTCACCGAACTCGGTCAGTAAGTAGAAGATAGGCATAGGACCCCTAACTTACTCTCGAGATATTCAAAAGTGTCCCTTGGTAGTGGCTTGGTGAAGATATCTGCTATTTGTTCCTTTGTGCTAACATACTCCAACACCACTTTCTTCTCTTGAGCTTCTTCTCTAAGATAATGATATTTGATAGAGATGTCCTTTGTCTTAGAGTGCATAATAGGATTCTTTGAAATATTAATGGCACTAGTATTGTCACAGAATATAGTTACTGGCTTGGTAACTTTTTCATTTATACCTTCCAACAATTGTTTGATCCATGCAATGTTGGTACAATTCAATGCTGCAACAACATATTCAGCTTCTGTTGTTGACTGTGAAACACATCCTTGTTTCTTGCTAAGCCAACTCACTAGTCTTTTTCCTAAAAAGAAAGCTCCTCCACTTGTGCTTTTTTTGTCATCAATGTTGCCTGCCCAATCAGCATCAGTATAAACTTTTAAATTAAAACCATTTCCTTTTTAATATACTAAGCCATAATCCTCAGTGCCTTTCAAGTATCTAAAGATTCTTTTGATTGTTGTCATGTATGTTTCCTTAGGATCTGTAGAGAATCTTGTAGGTCCTGGGGACAACTGAGAGGGGGGGGTGAATCAGTTGTCTAATAAATTCAAACCAAAATCTTATTAACCAACTTATTGCTTAGTACCGGTAAGATAGTTAAGTATGCCGGTAAACAGTGTTAACAGAAAATTGCTATATCGGAAAGAATTAATGCATGAAACATAAACATGAAGTCATCCACAACACATGACACAAATATTTGTACGTGGAAACCCTGTAAGGGGAAAAACCACGGTGGGAAACCTTACCCACAATCAGATGATACTACTGCAGATAGTAAGTGTATAAAGAGGGGTCTGCACATGCAGAAAGGCCAACAGCCTAGAGCTCACTGCTCAAACACAAATGGGAGTCACACTTACTACAATTGGATGGTTAAATCCAATGAGAATGTACTGCACAAAATAGCATCTTCATATGCTGGATTCAGTACCGGTGTAATGCTGATATGCTTCTACAAAAACCTAACTTCACCTTCAAATGATGTTTTCGTGTACATTCCTAATTGATCTCGCATATACCCTTCCTTAAATCTTTTTCGCATTCCCCACATGATCTTACAAGTAAGATCTTACATTTATACCATACCCTAAGACCAATTTTAGTAGGTCGGCTCTACAAGATATTACAATAAAACATTTACAAATAATATAATATCCGATGCAATAACTGATTGAACATGTCGGCTTAATGCATTTACAACAATAATAGATCATCTCCATAGCATGCCATGTTGATCAAGAAAAGATAAACCTGTCGATGTAACCCTAGATAACCTGGACCTATTTGCCGGTAAAAGCAAATATGCAAATAAGAATATGCCAATGATTATTACTTCAAAGAAAAGTGTCCACATGATGTCTTCGACATTACCAAGTGTCTTCCATGTCAATGCAGGTACCGATGAACATTATATCATGTCGGTTAACCATATACCGGTGATTGTTTTGAACAGTTTACTGATTGTCGGTGAATGTTGCTGGATCTCCAAAGTAGGTGTATTTAGTAGGTGTTGACATCAATAACAAAACCATACCAAAATACCAACAAATCTTGCAACTATACCCACTGCATGTGCTATGTCTGGTCTATTGTGAACAACATATTGTAGTTTTCTAATCATGGATCGGTAAAGTGTTTCATCAACAGATGCAGATTCATCATTCTTTGATAATTTACAGTTGGTAGTCATAGGAGTACTTACTAGTTTTGAATCCTCCATTCCAAATTTCTTCAAGATTTCCTTTATATACTTGGATTGAGTAATAAAAATCTCATTTTTCATTTGCAGTATCTGTAAACCTATAAAATACTTTATCTCACCAATTAATGACATCTCAAATTCTTTGCTCATTTCATTTCCAAAGTTTTTGCATAAAGAGTCATTTCCATAAAATATAATATCATCAACAAATATGGCTGAGATCAGTATTCCATATTCATCATTCTTCATGTACATATTATTGTTCTCACTTGTCCTTATAAACCAATCTTCACCAAATAAGAGTGCAATCTTTCATACCATGCTCTAGGTGCTTGTTTCAAACCATATAAAGCTTTGTTCAATTTACATACCTGATATTTATTATTGTCTTCAACAAATCCTTCAGGTTGTTCAATAAAAACTTCTTCTTCTAATATTCCATTCAGAAATGCAGATTTGACATACATTTGATATACCTTGAAATTTTTGAAAGCAACATATGCCAACAATGTTCTTACTCCTTCAAGTCTAGCAACAGGTGCAAAAGTTTCACCATAATCAATTCCTTCTTCTTGAGCATAACCTTTGCAAACTAGTCTTGCTTTGTTTCGAATGACCTCTCCTTTTTCATTTAGCTTGTTTCAGAAAATCCACTGTGTACCGATTACATTTTTTTCCTTTGGTATTGGGATTAGTGTCCATGTGTCATTCTTCTTGATTTGTTCAATCTCTTCTGTCATAGAATTTATCCAATCTTCACTGTTAAATGCCTCTTTCACTATTCTCAGTTCAAATTCAGATATCAAACATGTGTTATGTCTCAGTTTGTTCCTTGTCATCACTGGATCATCCTTATCTCCTATAATCTAACTTGGTGCATGATGACTTTTGACATACATGGCTAATACAGGCTCAGTAGGCTTTGTATGATCTTCTTCATCACTCGGTAACTGGATATTCTCTTCATTTTCTTCAACAGTCTTCTCGGTAAGACTTCTCGGTTGAACATAGACAAATTCATCATATTCTTTTGGTTCCTTGGAATTTCCTTCATCATTTCTTTTTGCAAATTCATCAATTTTCACATTTGCACTTTCTACTATTTTGTTAGATGATTTGATCAGACATTTAAATGCTTTTCTTCTAGAAGAATAACCTAGAAATGTTCCTTCTTCACTTTTCTAATCAAACTTGTCATTTCTATCATCTTTGTGAACATAGCATCTACTTCCAAAGATTTTAAAATAACTTACGTTAGGTTTCTTATCATACCATATTTCATATGGTGTCTTCAAAGTACCTTTCTTCAATTGTACTCGGTTCAAGGTGTAAACTGTTGTGCTTATTGCTTCTCTCCAAAATGTTTGTGGCACTTTCTTTTCAATCATCAATGTTCTAGCACAATCCATAATAGATCTGTTTCTTCTCTCAGCTATTCCATTCTGTTGTGGAGTTCTCGGTGCAAAGACTTGTCTTTTAATACCATGATCATTGCAGAATAAGTTGAATTCATCAGATGTGAACTCTCCTCCTCTATCTGATCTAAGACATTTCAGTTGTCTTCCTGTTTCATTTTAAACTCTTGCCTTGTACCATTTAAACATTTGAAAAGCTTCATATTTTTCTTTTAAAAACATTACTGACATCATCCTTGAATAGTCATCCACAAATAATATGAAATATTTATCACCATAATAACTTTGAACTTTCATAGGACCACAAAGATTAGTGTGCACTAAATCTAAAATTCCCTTAGAAGTGTAAGACTTACTTGTAAAGCTTGATCTTGTCATCTTACCCATCTGGCATCCTCAACACACAGCATTCTCAGGTTTTTCAGGACTTGGTAGACCTCTTACTCGGTGCTTCTTACTTATTTCGATCAGATTATCAAAATTTACATGACAAAACCTTTTATGCCATAACTAGGTATCATCTAACTTTGCATACAAACACTTAATTCGAGTTGAGTCAAGGTGAAATGTGTTACCTTTTGTTTGTGTCCTGGTAGCAGCTAACTTTCCATTTTTGTCATGAGCTTTGACAATTCCTTTCTAAAATTCTATTCGGTAACCTGTGTTGTTTAGCTATGCTACACTTAACAAATTGTATTTCAAACCTTCAACCCAATAAACATCATTGCATCTTGCATTGTCAAGAAGTTTTATAGATCCTTTACCTTTCACCAGACATGGTGCATCATTACCAAATCTGACATAGCCTCCATCATAATCTTCTAATATAACAAACTTGTGTTTATCTCCTGTCATATGATGTGAGCATCCACTATCTATGATCCAAGAATCATTAGTGTTTATGTGAGATATTAGGGATTTTTCTTCATACCTTTCTTCATCTAATCCATCTTTGATAGCCACATAAACTACTTCCTTTGTATCAGTCTCATCTAATTTATCATCATTGGATTCCTCATCAGCTATGAAGCATGTCTTTCTATCTCTTCTTTTGAAGTCTCGGTGTCCTCTGTAATGATTATCTTTCTGTCTGTCATCTCGGTAATCTCTCTTTTCAGTAAAATCTTTGTCAGGACAGTTAGAAGCCATATGTCCTATTTTATCACAATTGAAACATTTCAAAGGTAGCTTTCCTTTATACTTACCTTTGCCTCTTGGTAACCTTTTGGCTAATAGTGCTTCAAACTCTTCTTGCTTTCTGATTTCTTCATATAGTTTGTGTACTACCTCCATGTTCTTATGAAATCTTTCACTTGCTCCACTGTGATATCCTTTAGAGTACTTATACTTTCTTTCATTGTAATCATTAGATTCATCAAGATGAAAAGAACTAAATGCAGATTCAACTTTATTTACCGAAGATCCACTGTTATCAAAGTTACTTAATTCAAATGCATGTAGCTTACCAATAGTAGCATCTAAAGAAACTGACATATTAGGTATAGACCTCAATTAATTGATTGTAAAGACTCGGATTGCATAATTTGGTAGAAGGGTTCTCAACAACTTACTTGTTATATCCTTTTCTTCAATAGTTCCACCTGCTCCTTTGATTTGATTGACAATCTCCTTTAGTCTTGTACTGTACTGAGTTATGTTCTCACCTTCATTCATCCTCATAGATTCAAGTTGTCCTCTTAGACTATCTACTTTTTCTCTTTGAACATGTTCATCTCCTCCATATACTTATATGAGCTTATCCCACATTGCCTTTGCATCATCGTAGCCTTCTAGATAATTAAACTCTGAATCGGTCAATTCAGATGTTATTTCAATCATTGTTTGAATATGTTCTTGCTTTTCCTTTATCTCTTCCATAGTCAATGGATAGGTGCTCAGTGTAACAAAATCATTCTCCAAATAGTATACAGCATATTCTCCAACTCTTGATAGATGTAGCTTCATCCTTTTCTGCCATGTAGAGAAACTTGACTTGTTCAGCTTCGGTGCATCCCTCTTATATATCTTTGGATCTTTAACTCAAGTGCCTTTAAACTTTTCTTCTAGAGACCAAAGCTCTTATACCAATTGATAGGTCTGATACTTAATGTAAGTACAGATCCAATAGCCAACAAGATGAGAGGGGGGGGTGAATCATACAAACTCAATCTTTCATAAAAACATTAGATTCAACCTCAGTAACATATATTTCAGTAATATAACCAAAACTATCAAACATGCAAACTCAAAAGCATATAAACATCATACACCTCATAACACTAGATTTAATGTGGAAACCCAAATAGGGAAAAACCACTGTGGGATTTCGGACCCACTAAGAAATATACTCTTCTAGAGTATGCTCGGTTAAAAGCAAATCTTGTTAAAGATTACAAACACATTGCTACATGTGACCCGATTAAGGGATTTCCCTCAAATTTGTTAGGATCTTCACCTTGTTAGAAGTGACCTTGTTAAAGGATTTCAAACACTCAATCAGAATGTCACCTTGCTAGAGGGTTTTACAAATAAGATTGTTAAGTCCACTCGGTTAAGAGATTTTCTGTCACTTTCACAAAATAACAATAATAAAATCTATCTGCAACTTCACATCTAAAATGCTAAAGCAGATTCTTATTTGTTCAATACAATCTAGACATAGAACTAATCTTGTCCATCTACTGGGCTTCTATACTCTGTTATTCAAATAGGTCTTCAAGCTTTTGTGCTCGGTAATCACTATGTAGCATCCTTGTGCATACACTTGCCCGCATACATTGTTTATCAAATAGTTTCCTATTTATTAACAATTAGGTAACCGCTTAATCTCCTTGATCACATTTCCCATGATCAATCATAGCCATCAGATCTTTGATCTTGTCCAGGTTCAATGCATCTTTCGATCTAAAAATGTTTTACCCTGCCTTGGAACTTGCATACATTTCTTGGAACTTGTGCCAAGGTATTGCGGTTCAATCTGCGTTGTAGATCTTCATGCCGACTTTCCATTGCCTTAGATTCTTAACAAACTTCATGCATGGCATACCAATCATTTGATCCATTCCAACTCATCAACTTCCTTCATTAAATAACGCATGCAAAAATTTAATGCATTTTGTTATAGCTCGGTTACAACTTGGTAACAACTCGATAAATACTAAACTTCACTCGGTAGACATTCTGCCTTCATTAACCGATAGCGATAACCTTAGGGTTTACCGACTAGGTTCCTTAGGGTTTACCGACTAGATTCTTTGCTTGATAACATAGTATAGTATTAACCTTTACAATTTACAACATATGTATGATGTTAAAACAATCTAAACATCATGATATCATCATTGTCTGACTCGGTAATAGTTGCCCATTGAATACCGTATTCATCCCCTTATTCATCATATTCTTTCCTATGTCTTTTACTGACATCTTTATATTCTTCAAATCATACTTCTCAAGATATGGTAACATCATACTGAATTAGAAAATCAATTTCTTGACATCAATGACAAAATAATAATATCAAGACAGTAAACATCTTTAATCAGTTATATCCATAATCATCAACAACCTTCTCAATATCCTTATGAAATGCCAACAATCTTTCATTGTCTGTTATAATGCTATATTGCCAACATCATCATGTGATAGGCTAAGAACGGAGTGACCCTCGAGAGTCCTAGTCTGATGGATGTCAAATCAATCCCTATAAAAGTATAACAAATTATTAAACATCTTGACATGGATATATTATCAAATAGATCATTAAATGTACACAAAAAAAAAATAGATACATATAGAATCCAAAACCCACCCATCCACTAGTAGGTGTCACATCAAAAGAATCTTGCCTACGTACACACTTTGTGCTCAAGCTGGGAGTAAAATGAGGAATCTGTTACATGTGTCCATTTTAGAATTAGTTCAATATAATTGATACTAGTCAAATAAAAATTGTAGATTAAATATAAGCATAGATTATTTATCATTTATTACACATGTACCTGGGTATTAGGAGCTATAGTCTAGTCATCAACTATAATCATATCTGCAATAGCAACTAGGTGTAAGGGGCTATGTAGATGAAAGGACATCGATGAAGTGTTTGATCCTAGTAGCATATCTACAAAACCATTCTAGTTAAAATACTGTAAATTTTGTTGATATGAATCCAGGCCCTCTGGTGTGATATGAACCTGATTAGCCTATATCTCCTCCTTTGCAATGACAGAGTGATTTGAAGGCGAGTCACCTGGAGCATATGTAGAGTGATGTGAATTTTGTGAATGTCCCGATGTATGAGTCGATGCTCCAGTGTTAGAGTCTCTAAGAACCTCTTGTCTAACCTTGACCAATGGTATTTGAAGTTTAGATGAAATGAAATAGTATGCATGTAAGAGGTCCTCGACTAAATACTGAGAAATCTATACATGTCAAGCAACTCTTGATATAGCTTCTACGAACTCTAGTGAGGGGATGTCAGCAATCGAATAGTGATCACCGCCATCCCCATGAATAGAAGATGCACCTATGGATGGTCTCTAACATGGATGACTCATTATATATCTATCCATTCTATCAGAGGAAATAGTAGATGTCATAGCTGCAATATCTTCAATGGTGTCAATCGCTTCTCTATAAGAAGCAATCACTATCTAATATATTATGGGGCCGAGGGATCGGGATATCATTGGAAATCTATGACCAAAAAATTGTCTGTGGAAATGCCTTTCTATCAACCCTATGATATAGATCTTGATTAGCCACTCTACCTCACCCTTGTCCAATATATCTTGGAGGGTCAAGGTAGTTGACCTCCATACCCAAGTGGACCTTGGCGTACACCTGTTAAGCAAATTATAATGGTATCTAGTCCTTATTAGGATAATGACCATGAGCATCTAAGAAATGAGGGTATATTTTTTTAGCCACTTCCTCATCTATGCATCACATCACCTGATATCCTCTAACCTTGTTCTTTTCCTGATATTGAGGAGATAATTATTATTTAATAATTTCCTTGGGGACTTCCCTTTGGACTTCCTCTAAGGAAACATCATCAGTGATACCAAATCTCAACTGCCTAAATATGGCATCGACCACATGGGGAGCATATAATGTATGATTCCCTAGAGTCTCTCTAAGGGTCTCTAAACTCTTCAAAATGGATTGGCATGTACTCTTGTACACACCATCAATGTGAGGATCATCTAAAATAGCTTTCAACTTATGTATTTCCTTATCATAGTGGTGAAAAATGGCATCAATATCAAAAATAGCATCCTAATGTGTACATTGTGCATTTGGAGCCTGGTCCTCCATCTATCTATTAGACAATTCAAATAACCAGAAGAAAATTGAGAGAGGGGATTGAATCAATTGTCACAGATTACCAGAACTATTAGCAATTTAAAACTTTAATACTGGAACCCAAAACATTAATACCGGAATAGCAGTTAAATAAAATAAGAATAAACAATAATCATAGAATAAAAACCATCCACATGACACCAAGATTTATATGTGGAAAACTCGGTAAAGGGAAAAACCATAGTGGGAAGCCTACCCACAGTCAGATAATACTTCTGCAGTATGTGAATTACAATTGAGGGGCCTGCACTTGTAGGAAGGCCAATAGCCTAGAGTGCACTTCTCATCACAAAAGGAGCCTCGCTAGCTATATAGAAATCCAGACTACAATCCAAAGAAATGTTGAACTGCAAAAGATAGCATCTCCTATACTTGAGTACAGTTCCGATTAAGCTCAATACCGGAGGAATAAATCTTCTTAAATAAACCGAATTCGATCTCCAATGATCGACCAAATCCTCTGGCTAAATGATATTACATTATTCATACATTATATTCCCTGACCATGACCTCTAACATAACCATGATGATCTACAATGAGATCTTACATCTATATATACAAACCCTCGACCATAAACAATTAGGTCAGCCACCAGATAATAAACCAATTACATAATTACAAACCATGTCGGCCTTAGACAAAACAAGTAATATCCAACACATAAGACATCCCGAAAACACATCGAGAGGTCCAATCCATACGTTACATTAAAGTCGGTCCATAACCTAGATCAACCAAGACCCAGTATAGGTTGACACGCTACAGCAATGATCTCCATCAGCCAAGTCTCGAACATGATCACCAACGGCATCTTGAAAATCCACTAGAAGTTGCACCAACACCACTTATGCAATTCATCAAGGATCTTCATCAAAAGCTATGCTAGTGAAACCCTCGTTGGAACCAGAAACCAAGCTTCTAAACAAGCAGGATAGCATCCAATCACCAGACCAAAACCAACTTACTCAATATGAGCATGAGTATCATGAACAAGCCAATTTCATCACCAAACTATACCGGAGCCTACCGGATCATGCCGGACCCAAATCAACCAGAAACTGTAATACCCTAAAAATGGTCATCTAAACCATAGGCCCCGTAATCTCGACAACGTCACCAAGGTCCTAATCAAAGGCAATTAAATAAATCTTGAGCACACAATTAATTCTTTAATCATCAAATGTCACATGGCAAATCAATAACTCAATATTAATTAAATATCTATTTAATTAATTAAATCATTCCAAGTAAATCATTTTAAACAATTAACTTATTTATTTTAATTAAATATCTTTTGCATATTTAATTAAATAAATCAATTTGTCATTAAATCATCAAAAAAGAGGAATTAATTTGAAAAATAAATTAAAATTGCCATAAATCTTCAAAAAAGGGAAACAAATCAAGAAAGAGGAATTGGAAATTATGAGCACAAATCTTCAAAAAAGGAAACAAATAAAAAAAGGAATTAATTGACAAAAAAAGAATTAAAAATTTGAGAAAAGAAATCAAATGGAGATAATCTTGAAAATCAAATTAAAAATTGATAAATAATCTCAAAAAAGAAATTAAAATAATTAAATATTAAAATTGAATGAAATAGAGAATAAATCAGTTTTTTCTTATTTTATCTTAATTTTAGTTCAATTTCCTTTAAAACTGAGAAAAGCATCCAATGACATCAATTCACCTGGATTGTGCTTCCTCTTGGAAAATCTTGACCGCTCATCATCATTTGATCTCAGCCTTTGGTTTCTTTCTGAATTTTCTATAAATTCAGGCTCTCATCTTTCATTCAAAGATCGTGGAGAATATATTGTTATTATGTTGTTTTTTCTCTAGGTTCATTGAGAATTTGCATTGAGATATTGCATATTAGTTATTTCATATTTCTTATATCATTTAGTTTAAATATTCATATATTGCTTAAATCATGTTAGATTAACCTTACATATCTAGCTTAAATCTTGCATCCATCTAGCTTAAATCCATGCTCATATAGATTAAAAATCCTTTGTTTAGGTGTTGTCTAGTCACTGGATAGCTTATCAATCTGAGAGCAATCTAAACTCGCATCTACTAGAAGGCAATGGGTCGCTTTGTATGGTTTATTATTCATTGATTGTTGATTTACTAACCATGCATCTAATGACTTAATTGAAGTGTTGTGTATTTCAGATACAAATACAGGTTCACTTTTCACACACACATTTTTGGTGCCCACCGTGGGGCTTGAAGACTACTTTTTTCGACCTCAAAGTCATTTTTTTTTTATCCTGCAGGTTTCGTTGGTACAATCTCTATGAAATATCATACGAGTAGTATTACTACATCATATGACATTTTGTCGAAGCCTTTTATTTGTCGTACGAATCAGAAAATAGTATTGTACGACATTCTGTTGGTGTAAATAATTATTCATCATGGATATTATTACACTTACTTAAGTTTACTTAGGATAATGCATCTCATAGTAGTTTGGATATGAGACACTTGGGTGTTTGTGCCTCATTGGGATAGTGTGTGTAGGAGAAATTCCACCTCTTATGGTGTTGATCTTGTTATTACACTATCATATCCACTTATTATGGAGTGATAATTCCACCTTCGGTGGGTGATCCACCTCATGTGGAATATTATATTATTTCTCCTACCTACCCACACCTATTTCCTACCTACCCTTGTTTCTCATTGAGCCACTTGTCATATTTGTGTGCTCATACATCCATATGGCCTTGCCTATATATGCAGGCCTCTATTCATTGTATTGGTTAATCCAGTTGATCATTTTATATTGATGAGAATACAGTTTGTTCTTTTCATTCTATTGTCTCTTTTATGCTTTTCATTGTGCCCTTGATCTTGGCAAAATCCAACATGGTATTAGAGCCATTGGGGCTTCGTTGATCAGTTTTTGGAGACATTGTGGAAGGCTTCTATTTCCGGATTTGGGGATCTTCATTTTTTGAAGGCATCATACAGCGATTTGGACATCACCGTTGAATCCGGGAGGCCATTTCCATAAATTTCGACTATAAAGTCGACCTATTTTGGTAAGGAAAAATTTTTTCCCCAATTTTGCCATATCATACGGATTTTTGAATTTTATATATATTTTTTTTCAAAAAAAAAAATTTTCATTTTTTTTTCAAAAAATTGTTTTTGAAAAATCAAAATTAAAAAAAAATTGAAAAAAAAAAATCGAAAAATTGAAAAGGCAAAAAAAATCAAAAAAAAAAAGGGGAAAAATTTGGTTTGGGGGTCCGCAGACCCCCGTACACCTGTCATCCGCAGGCTTTTGCAGGTTCCATACCCTGCCGACCTCGTGACCCCGACCGCACCGCTTCCGTCTGATCTGCGCCCGACTGTACCTGCCACTGCTCGCGTTGTACCCGCGCCGCCGCAGGCTCCCTGTCCACTTTGGCGCCGCAGGAGCTCACGACCGCCGCGCTCGTGCACCGCCCAGCACCCCGCGCTCAGCTTCGGCTCCTCCCCGCAGCGCCCACCAGCGCCGCTTCCACCCGCGCCGAAGCCCCGCACTCAGCAGCCGAAGTCAGTGCCGCTCCGGCCTCCGCTCCTAGTTCCGCCACCTCCCGTGAGCGGCCCCCGCAGCGCCCAGCTCCACCACCCTCGCTTCCCTGGCTTCGGCTTCCGTCCGCTTTCGGCAACAGCGCGGCCGCCGGCCTCAGACCTCCGGCAAGGCCATGTCACCCTGCCCCAGCCATGTGGACCGCCAACAAGCAATTCGTACACAGCCACGCGATTATCCGTACTGTACGATCACACAGCCACGCGAACATTCCGTACGGTGCCACGTCAACAGTACGGACTGTACAGTCATCTAACCGCGTCATCCGTCCGTACAGTACGGACGCCCAGTCAGCCAGGCAGGCGAAGTTTTCACGATGGTCATACGGCCGTCAAATTTAACACAGTGTTTTGCTGACGTCAGCGCCACATCAGCATTTTTTGAAAATTTTTAACCCCTCTCCATTGGGCTTTTCAGTTTTGCAGTCCAACTTTGGAAGGCCATATCTTGCTCATTTTTGCTCCTTTTTTGGTGCAATTTTTTTTGAAATGGGCTAAAATTTCATGATCTTCGCAGTGGTGTGGTTATTTTCTGATTTTTATGCACAGGTTTTTCAGAATTTTCGGATTCTCTCAGCTGTACCTGTCCAATCCCCAATTCTGCAACTTCAAAGGCCTCGTTTGAGCTCATACGACCTCCTTTTCAGGTGCCGTTTTTTTTGAAAGTGCTTATTTTTTTGTCTACTTTTAGAATCTATGATCAGATTTTAGATATTTTGAGTGAAAATTGTACTTTCAGATATTGGTCTTATTTGGCCTATTAGGTACTTGTAAATTGCTTGGATCTTAGTTAGATCTCTTGCATTATCAGTTTGAGTCTCTTTTGGCCTTCTTGAGGCAGTTGTAAAATTGTAAATCAGAAGTCCACTTTGCCATTTTGTGCAAGTGGCCCATTGTATACGCACTACTTATAAAGTGTCAAAATCATCACATTTGGGGGGGTTCTTTGATTGAGTGAATTTGGGGGGGTGTCTTGTGTGATTGTGCCTCTTTTGTGCTCCTTCCATTCTTGTTGCAATGAGTCCTAATAAGTTTCCACCATTAACTCCACATAATTATGCATCATGGAAAATTAAAGTATGGAGTAAACTAATGGAAAAGGGTCTCACACACTACATAGATGGAACAATAACAGCACCACCTGATCCTAAGGCTGATCCAAATGCTCAATTCGAATGGCTCACTAAGAATTGCATGGCTCTTGGAACCTTACGCAAGTATGTATCAGATGACCTCATTTTCCACATTGAGAAGTGTAAAACAATTAAAGAGGCTTGGGATATGTTTCAGAAATTGTATGGACAAGTTGATTAAATCAGAGGCTATCAGATTGATAATGAGCTCACCAACTTAGATCCCAAGAATTTTGATACAATCCAAGATTATGTAACCAAAGCAAATGAGCTAAGAGCAAAGCTAAAGGATTGTGGAATAGACAAAAAGGATGCTCAATTGATATTCAACTTGTTGGACAAGCTTGCACCAGAGTATGCAGCATTTGTATCTAGCTTCCAAACTCATCGTTTTACAGTGGGGAGTTCTTATGTTATGCCTTCTTTTGAAGCTTTCACAGAAATGTTGATCTTGGAACAATCTAAGTTGTTGAACATGGGGTTTCTCAAGTCTTCAAAGTCCAAGGCTTTGGTAGCAAATCAAGGAAATCAAGGAAGTCAAGGCAAAAATTCCAACAAGAAGAAGAAGCAATCTCAGTCTCAACCACAACAGGAAAAAGGACAATCATCCTCTCCATCACAAGGCAATCAACAATCCTCTTCCAAGAAGGGGACACCACCTAAGAAGGATAAACCAACTTGTGCATATTGCAAAAAGTATGGTCATGATGAGCATCGATGCCACGCAAAGAAAGTTGATGAGTTAACCAATCTTCTCAAGAAAAACAACATCAACTTGCCATCCGCCTACACAAAGAAGGATTCATCTTCTTCTTCTTCCTCACAGTCTAAGGGAAAAGGGCAAGCATTTGTGGCTACAACAGGTTCTTCACAGCAATGGATACTTGACTCGGGTGCCTCCTATCACATGGGTTCTACAAAGGAGCAGTTTTCTTCATTAGAGCCATCTAAGGTACCTCACATTTACATAGGTGATGATACACAAGTAGAGGTTGAAGGGAAAGGTTCAGTTGACATGGATGATGGAACATTTGAGAATGTTCTCTATGTTCCTAACTTGTCTACCAACCTTCTCTCCATCTACCAAATCACTCACTATGGGAATGGGAAAAGGGTTGAGTTTACACCAGATTCAGTTGTGGTAAAGGAACTTGATGATGATGCCTTGGTAGCAGTGGGACAAGTCAATGACAACTCAAGACTTTATTCATTTTCCCACTTTGTGCCAAATTCACCTTCTAGGGCCTTGCTTACTCATTCAAATTCAGAAAGTAAGCTATGGCATGAGCGGTTTGGTCACCTCAACTACCGCTATCTTCAGCAGCTCAGCACTAAAGACATGGTCACAGGTCTTCCTCGAAACAGCTTTTCAGAGGGTGTATGTTCAGGTTGTTCCATGGGCAAGCATCCCGAAGAGAAATTTGATAAAGAGAAAACTTGGAGAGCTTTGGAAGTTCTTCAACTTGTTCACAGTGATGTAGCAGGTCCATTTCCAGCACCTTCATTTAGTAAGGCCCGCTATGTTCTTACCTTCATTGATGACTACTCCCGCTTCACTTGGGTCTACTTTCTCATTCATAAGAGTGAAGTATTTGACAGATTTCAGGACTTCAAGACTCGTGTAGAGAAGCAATCAGGGAAAGTGGTCAAGATTCTTCGTACAGATAATGGCAGGGAATATGTGAACAAGAGACTTGAAGATTTTTGTACATTTGAGGGGATTGATCTTCAGCATTCTGTTGCATACACTCCACAGCAGAACGGGGTTGCAGAACGCAAGAATCGAACTCTCAAAGAAATGGCTAGCTGTATGATTCATGCACGTTCTCTTGATCCCGCTTTTTGGGCAGAGGCTATCAGTTGTGCCACACACATCCAGAATCGGGTTCCTCACAAAGCTTTACAAGGTATTACTCCTTTTGAAGCTTGGGCTGGTAGGAAATAGATTGTGAGACATTTCAGAGTCTTTGGGTGTCCAGCATGGGCTCGCATACCTCCACAGAAACGCAAGGCATTGGAACCACAGAGTCGGCCTTGCATATTTGTTGGATATCTTGAGGGTGTTAAGGCATACAGATTGATGGATCCAGAGACACATGAGGTATTCATTGAGAGGAGTGTTCACTTTGAGGAAAGCTCTCCTAGCTTAGCCTCTCTACCTCCTCCACCTTCCTCCATTGTGGATAGTGATGTTAGTGATTCAGATGATGAGACTCCCTCAACTCCGACTCGCAGGGTTACACCTCCGCAGGGTCCACTTGTAGTTGAGGTGCCTCGTTCTCCACCTCCACCTAGACCTCGTTGGGCTCGACAGACACTTGAGTCCGTGGGTTCTCTTGTTGGGGATCCTTCGGATACATGGAGAACTCGATCACAACATCAGGATCTTCCACATGCATTTATTGCTACCGCTTCCGATCCACAGACATTTAGGGAAGCATCAGGGGTTCCTGAGTGGGACCAAGCTATGGAGGAAGAGTACAGTTCCTTAATGAGGAACAACACATGGGATCTAGTCCATCTCCCTAAAGGGAGAAAGATGGTTCGATGTAAGTGGATCTATCGGACCAAGTTTGCAGTGGATGGTAGTGTGGATAAGTATAAGGCTCGGCTTGTTGCCAAAGGTTTCTCGCAGGTTGCAGGTGTTGACTATACTGAGACCTTTGCACCCGTAGCTAAGATGAACTCCATTCGTTTGACACTTGCTATTGCTGCAGCTCATGGTTGGGTTGTACATTAGATGGATGTGAAGAGTGCCTTTCTTCATGGTGACCTTGATGAGGAGATTTATATGGAGCAGCCATAGGGTTTCATCCAGGATACTTCCTTGGTTTGCAAACTAAGGAAATCTCTCTATGGCCTTAAGCAGGCCCCCAGGGCTTGGTATGCCAAGATGGATTCCTTTCTTCTCTCCGCAGGTTTCACCAGGTGTCATTCTGATCCGAATGTCTACATTTTGCGACAGGATGACTCTCACTTGATACTTGTGCTCTATGTTGATGACTTGATCATTACAGGGAGTACTTCATCCATCATTAGCAGGGTCAAATCTGCTTTGCATGACAGATTTTCTATGACTGACTTGGGTCTTTTGCACTACTTTCTTGGGATAGAGATTTCACAGTCATCTTCCAGGATTACTCTATCGCAGCCTAAGTATGCTCTTGATCTACTTGCACGCTTTCATATGGCTGATTGTAAGCCTGCCCCAACTCCCTTTCTTTCAGGAGTCAAGCTTGAGGCTCAGTGTACTTCTCCACTAGTTGATGCCACTTTGTATCGTCAGCTTGTGGGTAGTCTCATCTACTTGACTCATACATGCCCTGATATTTTATTTGCAGTTGGCATGGTTTCCCGCTTCATGCAGGAACCACATGAGCTTCATTGGAAAGCTGCCAAACGCATTCTACATTACATCCAGGGTACACATCACTATGGGATTCACTATGCAACAGGCACAGGACTTCGCTTGGTTGGTTACACAGACTCCGATTGGGCTGGTGATCTAGTTGATCGTAAGTCTACTTCTGGTTACAGTTTTCACCTTGGTTCGGGCCCCATTTGTTGGCAGAGCAAGAAGCAACATGCTATTGCTCTCTCTTCGACTGAGGCTGAGTATCGAGGCACTGTTAACGCAGCGACTGAGACCATTTGGCTCCAGCAGATTCTCACAGAGTTTGGATTCACTACTCCACGGCCGACAGTCCTATATTGCGACAATCAGAGTGCCATTGCCATCTCGAAGAACCCGATCCAGCACCAGCGGACCAAACACATCGAGATTCATATGCACTATATCCGAGAGCTCATCCAGGAGCAGGTCATTGATTTGCAGTATTGTTCTACAGCAGAGCAGGTTGCTGACATATTCACCAAACCTTTCACCGAGAGTAAGTTCCAGCAGTTGCGAGCTCTCTTGGGGGTGCGGGATGTGTCGTTAGGGGGGGTCAGCTGACTTCTCCTTCCTCTCTTATGGGGGGGACTTTTTCCTCTTTGAGGTTTTGTCCTTCTTCCTTGAGATTCTTTTGCACATTCATCTCTCTTTTGGGGGGGAGTTTTTTTCCCACTGGGTTTTCTCCCTTTCTCCGTTTGTGAGAGATTGCATTGCATTGTTTTGCTTGCATTTGCATGATGTACATGGGTACCTATCATGGCCTTGTAGCCGTGACCCATCTTGCATTGCTTAGTTGCATTGTAGACTTAAGTGCATTCCCCTAAGTTGCACTTAAGGGGGGGTGTTGGTGTAAATAATTATTCATCATGGATATTATTACACTTACTTAAGTTTACTTAGGATAATGCATCTCATAGTAGTTTGGATATGAGACACTTGGGTGTTTGTGCCTCATTGGGATAGTGTGTGTAGGAGAAATTCCACCTCTTATGGTGTTGATCTTGTTATTACACTATCATATCCACTTATTGTGGAGTGATAATTCCACCTTCGGTGGGTGATCCACCTCATGTGGAATATTATATTATTTCTCCTACCTACCCACACCTATTTCCTACCTACCCTTGTTTCTCATTGAGCCACTTGTCATATTTGTGTGCTCATACATCCATATGGCCTTGCCTATATATGCAGGCCTTTATTCATTGTATTGGTTAATCCAGTTGATCATTTTATATTGATGAGAATACAGTTTGTTCTTTTCATTCTATTGTCTCTTTTATGCTTTTCATTGTGCCCTAAATCTTGGCAAAATCCAACACATTCTACTTTGATTATCTGATTTTGTCTTATGTCATCCTATGCTTATTTCTAACTCGTATGATAAAATTCTTTTATCATTTTACTCTATGATAATTGTCGTACAATGTTGTATTTTGTTGAGTTAAAACAGGTTTTACTTTTTAGGTTTTCTATATTTTGATTACGCTAACGCTAACCCTGAATTGTCTTTTGTCTGCCTAAGATTTTCACAGCCTAACCAATTTCTTGCAGGATGCTTGTCAAAGAATTTATCAATCAAACATATGCCTGTCAAAGAATTAAAAAATTAAAAAATACATATGACTACTGATACGTTGTTTTTGCAGGTTGCCTAAAGAGAATCAACTAAACATCGTGTATTCTTTAAATTCATTTTTAGGCACCTAACTTGCTATCTGGTTAATGAACAAATCTGTCTTTCGTGTTAATAACGAGCTTAAAAACAATCAGTCTACAATGAGCTTAAAACTGGACATCATCCCCCTAAGCATAAACAACCTTGATAGTGTACCCCTGTCATTGTGTTGCACGATTTTGTCGATCATATTTCAGCTAGTTCAAACAAACATCTTATCAAACCTAAGTTAACTTAGATAATGTCTTACACAAGATAGATCATTCCTAAAACCAGACTAGATCTTAGTTACTTCACTCAATCACTACATTAAACGAACAACTAGCTACAATTTGATCTTGACTTCTGCATCACATCTAGCTCTCGGTCTCAACAATTGTAAATGCATGTTCAAACCAGAAGCTCTTCTAAATTTTTTGACAAAAGTAAGAAGGTCATGGCTCCCTTAGCTCCAATTCCCATGGCTACCTTGGCTCAAATGCTTCAAGATATCAAGAAAGAAATATATGACATGAAATCCAACAAAATAAATCAATGACTCCATTTGAAAAACAAATGCATGATATCAAGAGTGATAAACTTCAAGGAATGCTAGAACAATTATATGATTTGACAATCAAAAGACAACAAATAATTGACAATCAAAAGCCAAATCTCAAACAAGCTCACAATACACCTTCACCAAGACATTTCCTCCAAATATCCTCTAGATAGATAGTTTACACTTTTCGGGCAATCTATTGAGCCAACTTTGAAAGAGCTTATTGAGAATAATCTTATCATATTGCCTAAAAAGACCACATGGGGAGGTTAATTTTTGAGTGGGTATTGTGCATATCATAGACAAAATGAACATAAGACTTTGAAATGCGTGGAATTAAAACATAAGATTCACGATCTCATTGATAGTGGTGTCATTGAAATTGAATATCCTAATTACTCACCTAAAGAAAAAGAAGGAACTACTTATAAGCATGATCTAAATCATGAACCCATGTCTAGAAAGGCTCCATATGTGGCCTCCATCCCTTCCATGATGAATTCATCTCCTAAAACTTCTCAGCAACAATCCATACCATCTCCTTCAAACAATGAAGCTTCTCATGTTTACCTTCAAGGGCTATCTCCTATGGAAATCCAAGTTAATGTAAATATTGATTCAAGTTCCTCTAAAGATTTAAAAATCCTAGATCCTATGCCATCATGCACTCCAATTTGAAATGTACCCACTCTAGAGAGTCCCACTCAAAATGCTTCCCCATCATGCCAAAACATGAACACCTTCCAAGAATCCTCCATGCATATCAACAATATTACCCCTTCCTTAGAAGTGACTCCATGTCAAGAGGATAATCTAAACAATAAAGAAACAAGTCCTACCATAAATAAAGATCTAGACACCAAAACTCCTCAATCCCATCTAATGATTGAAAAATATCCTATTTCACTAGAATCCCATGATGATCACCTTATACCTTTCCATTTCTTCCAAGATGATCCCTTTCCATGTCAAGAGAAAATTATCCTTCCAAATCCCATTCCTAATCCACTTCCTAAGAAAGATCATGATGCCTCTTCCACCTTTTCAAACGATCCTATTCAAAATAAAGAGTCAAACACCCTTCCTACTTTATCCAATGGTCCTCTTCCATGTAAAGATCAAAGTATCCCTTCGTCTCCTTGTCATAATCCTCCATTTTCACCTCAAGGATCCATCATGCCTACAAATCCCCTTCATGATCCTATCATTCCTTACATTCCACCTCCATCTCATAATGGACTCGCGTCTTCTTTCCAAAGCAAAGTATATCCTACAAGTTAAAATATTTATAAAGGCAAAGGGGTAAATCTCAAAAAGCAAGAACCCCTCCATATTAAAGAAAATGTTAAAGGTCATGCCTCAGGGACATTTCTCAAGATGTTGGTATCCCTCATAAATCCTACATTTTTCCAGTTAAATCCAAATCCATGCTTTCCCCATCATCCCTTCCATCCATTCTAGGTCCCTATATCCCTCCATCCCTTGTGCGGGATCAACAAAGGAACACATCTTCAAGTACCTTCCATCCATCTAAAATACCTCCATATCATTCCTATCTATCCACGCATCTCCCTCCAAGCAATTTGGATGCCAAGCATAAAATTCATAAATCACGCAATCCACATATATTCAAGGATCAACATGTCCCATCTAATCAACATGTCAAAACAAAGCAAAATACGATCCAAAAAGAAAAAGCAAAATACACAATGCCACAAAGGCCCACAAAGAAAGAAGAAAATTCAAAAGTTATATGGGTTCTTAAGGTACTTATACAAGCAATGCGCTCTAAGGAACTACAAAAGCATGAAAAATCAAAAACCATGTGGATCCCTAAGCGACTGCTTGAAGCACAAAAGTCTAAAGAAAAATAAAAATTGGCATCCAAAATTGTTGTTCCTCCATCCAAACCTTCTGAGTCTATTCCTCCACCACCTCCTTCATCCATTTTTGGTTCTTATGCCCCAAAATCTATAACCTTTCCTCCATCCAAATCTCAAAATCTAAGATTCACTTCTCTTCCATATGTCCACCATCCCTCAAGATGTGTAACAATGTTGATCTTTCTAAAATTTCCATCTATCCATACACAACTCTTCCAACATACCATCCATTATCCAACACCTCTTTTTCACCCTTCCATCCCTCTTATCCAGTCCTTTGCATAAGTCCTTACCTTAGTTTCATTTCATTATCTTGCCAACATCTCTGAGCATACCTTCATAGCCATGGTCTATTGCAACTCATATTCTAAGGGTACCATCCAAAGAAGCAACACATTGGGGTCCTTCTTCCATCCCCTATCATGCCTCCATTATCTTCCAAAAGAAAAAAAATGATGAAAAAATGAAAAAAAAAAAAAAAAAAAAAAAAGTAAAGAGAAATAATTTCGTATACAAGTGAAAACCACTTCTTGTGGCACCTTGAGCAAGTACCATGATGAAAACCTGGCAAACAGGCGTCATGCGTAATCCATTATCCTTTTGCACTTTACACTGGGGGCAAGTTTCATCCATGTACATCCATCTATTATCCTTCTTCCTCCATTATCCTTCATCCTCCATTATCCCTCATTTGCTCTATCTACATTCATATACCTTTTCCACCTTTGATCTTGACAAGGTTAAGGATCTTTACAGGTTTTGTATGTCCTATATATTGCACTTGATCCAAACCCTTTGGCTCCTATCCATTGCTTGCCTACATCCTTCATTACCACCTTTGATCTTGATTATCCTATCCACCTCCTATCCAAATCTATCCCTTAATATTGATCAACACTATGGACAAAATGCAAAAACATATTTTCCACAAACCTCTTGACATGGCCATTTCTTTGGACCATATAGCTTCGTTACGCTAAAATCCTTGGTTTACATCGCTAAAATCCTTGGTTTACATTGCTATATCTGGACCCTGTGCTTGGATTAATGTTGTGAGATAGTCCTTGAAAGCGTCCACCATCATTCATTTATCCATTCATGTACTCAAAATCCCTTTGCCTTGCTAGACACTAGGAGCAAACATCAAACTCCTAAAATCATAAAAAGTCCTGAAGAAATCATAAAAGTCAGAAAAAGTCCTGAAAAACTCCTAAAATCATAAAAAGTCCTGAAAAAAAATCCTAAAATTTAGATAAAGTCCTGAAGAAATCAAAAAAGAAAAAAAAAAGTAAAAGAGAGAAAATGCCTTGGTGAAAATCTGGTAAACAGGCACCTCATTAAAAAAAAAATGAATCTTTGTCAAGCAGGTGAAAACCTGGTAAACAGGCGCCTCTTGTAATCAAGCGCTCCATCTATCAACGCAATGTTGGCATTCCCACTTTCCTGCATCTTTTATTTCACTTGTACATAGCTTTTAGTCACTTTTGTGACATCCTGGTTCTTTTGGAACCCTCATGGCTTGAAATCGATCACTATCCTAGTCTTAGGGTAATCGACTGAGCAATTTACATGTCCTAAGCAGTATCAATCAAGTCATCTTTCAGTCAGTGATACCCGGTCATCCACTCTGAGTCAGTCACCTATCTCTTGACTACTGAAGAGTTTTTATCACTGAGTAAACAAGCAAAACAACATAACGGAAAACAATAATTGAACAATTTGAGATATGCATGAAATTTTCATTGTGTGTTGTCTTTTATATTGGTTTTCAACTATTATTCCCTCTGAGTAACTCGAGTAAGTCTATCTTGACTAAGAAGAGCAAGGATTGGGGGCATAATACTTTTCTTTGTTTTTTGCTTGTAGGAATGATTCTGATGATCTGGAAACATCTAATCAACTAGGTGTCTGTGATAAGTTCCTTCACATCAAGGTGAAATCACCACACATACCTCGACTCCGCTTATTTGTATGCTACAGGGAGGTCGGAGTCATTTCTTTGTCTATTTTGAAGGAATTTCTTAAATGTGCAATCCGGATGCATGTGTAATCTGTCCAAGAATATGAACAAAAAAAGGGTCATTGCAGACAAGATAATTAATATTGCATATGAAAAGTAAGGAACTCTATTTTGCCTGCTATGTTTGTAAAATGCTCAGTGATGAAAATTAAGCATTCCAAATTGAGTGACTAGGTTTAGGTTGCATATCATTTTGCATTTTTTGCATTTCGAGTGATTTATGTGTGATAACAATAATCTCTTTATCTTCTGAATGAGAGTTTGAAGTATCATCATTTCTCAGCTAAGCGGTCTCTTTTTCATCATCGTTTCTCCGATCGAGTACTTGTGTATTGAGATGTTAGCTGCATACATTAGCATCTTCTATAGACCCATACATTTTATTTTATACTTATTTGCATTCATATTATTACATGAAGAAAAATAAACATTTGCATTACTAGTTACTCATTCTCCTCATTTATTTGCATCATAAATTATTTGCATAAAGAAACAAAAACAAACATCCATATTCCATTTGCATTCATTCATCTATACTGAAAAGATATGCATACATATAGAATAAATAATATAGAACAACATCTCATAATCAATCAACACAAGTACAATGAAATCAAATCAAGAGCTCATAAATCGGTTGTCCTGAGTCCATTTTTAGGATTGAAATTGAAATCTAATGTCAATTCTCTCATTGAAATTTCACGACGTTGACCACTTAGCACTTTCATCAGCTACTCATTCTTTTCTTCAATTTGCACTCAATTTCTCGTTAATCAATGCTAAATATCAATTTAATTCTCACATTAACTCTGATTTTAATCTTCAACCATAATTTTTGTGCTCAAATAATTTGTCATCACTACAAAAAAAATTGCCTACAATCACTGCACAACCCTTGCTATCTTTCGATTTCTCTCCCGAGTAGGCATACTCATGACCTCAAAGTCAAGAATTTCTTTCAAAAAAATTCATTGCAAGTCGAGTAGCTAATATTTTCTAAACATCAAACAAGACCTCATCGCTAGGGGCATCTCAACTTCATCGCTTTATATCAAGTTGAGATTTCTCGATCATCTGAATCAAATCAATCATTAGGGGCATATCAATTTTATCGCTTCATATCAAGCTGACATTGTCTTTGTCTGAATCAGTCTCTTAACGTTAATCTGTTTCATCACTTTTCATCAAATTGATTATTCGTTTAAACTCAATCAAGGGTTTAAAGAGTATCTTCGATCACACACTCAATCTAAGTAGGTGTTCAGTTTCATCGCATCGAATCAAGCTGGACAGTTTATCTTCGCTCATCGTATCTTGATCAATCAATTTCAAGATCGATTGTATTTTCACTCACTGTGTCTAGTTCAATCAAGTTCTAGATCAGTAAGATCTTCTTCTTGATCAATCAAGTTCAAGTTCGGTATCTTTGCTCTCTATTTTTCCTAGTTCAATCAAGTTCAGGATCGATATCGCTTTAATCAACTCTCTTCAGCTTCATCGCTTCAAATCAAGCTAAACACCTCGCTCTTCATCTGGTTCGTGATCAATCAAGTTCAGAACTGGTATCTCCTAGACATCAAATTTTCTTTGAACCAACGTGTTGCTCGCACATTAATTCAAAGAGGGGCAAATGTAATACCCTAAAAATGGTCATCTAAACCATAGGCCCCCTAATCTTGACAACGTCACCAAGGTCCTAATCAAAGGCAATTAAATAAATCTTGAGCACACAATTAATTCTTTAATCATCAAATGTCACATGGCAAATCGATAACTCCATATTAATTAAATATTTATTTAATTAATTAAATCATTCCAAGTAAATCATTTTAAACAATTATCTTATTTATTTTCATTAAATATCTTTTGCATATTTAATTAAATAAATTGATTTGCCATTAAATCATCAAAAAAGAGGAATTAATTTGAAAAATAAATAAAAATTGTCATAAATCTTCAAAAAAGGGAAACAAATCAAGAAAGAAGAATTGGAAATTATGAGCACAAATCTTCAAAAAATGAAGCAAATCAAAAAAGGAATTAATTGACAAAAAAAGAATTAAAATTTTGAGAAAAGAAACCAAATGGAGATAATCTTGAAAATCAAATTAAAAATTGATAAATAATCTCAAAAAAAAAATTAAAACAATTAAATATTTTTTTTTTTATCGGTAAGAGGTCATAGCCAAAAAAATTTATTAATCAAAATTAATTTTTTACATCACTCCACTCGTGCGAGTGCTGGTAGGAAAGAGTGGAGGTGAGAAAACCTCTGGCCTTACCTGGGACCGTAGTCCAGATAGTTTCTACATCTAATTACAATAAGCATAGATTCCAAATAATACAATAACATCCCGGGCTAGGGTGAGCAAGTGGGAAGATATTTTCTTTCCCTTACAGGCCCATATTACTATTTTCCAATTAACATTGTTCTCCTTGTGCTTTGTTTAAGAGTTTGAGTCTTGATTGCATGTAGTCTTTTGGCATTTTAGCAGCTTTCATCTTGTCATTTGTTAAAGATGGCCCTGCACCTCCTGCATGGTTAGTTTTCATAACACTTGCCCACATTGTTAGTCACATGTAGTATACTAACGTGATTTGACATCCTTCTCTAATGTTTCTAAAATCTTAACCTCATATATCTGAAATTATAAAGTCATCAATATGGCATATTCATAAACAGAGTTTCTAGATAATTTCCAATTTGAGAAGTGATCTTCCATAGTTATGAATCACTTGTTTACCACCTCTTGCTTATGTACCCGGATGCTATCCCTGAACATGGATGATATCCAGGATACAATAACAAAATGGGGTAAATGGGACTTCTGTCTTGCCTGAGTCTAGCTGAGGGTAATAGAGGTAGATGAGTTTTATGGCAGAATTTATACTACATTTTTTACTCAAAATTTTTGCATGCAAGCCACATATTACCCACAGTCTATAGAGTGACAGATAACCATTCAATTATAGAGAGCTTAGCAGCAAGTATCAAATGATTATATGGCAGGGCACTTGGGGGTTACACATTATTTTCGCAGTTCCTATAGGCAACACTGTTCGCAAATGCACACTCCAATGAGACATTGTAGGTGATTGAAGGTTTTTTCATTGATGGCAACCTTACAATCCTATGACACCGGCAAGCCAATTCATCAGCACTAGCAAGATCAGATTCTACACCAGCACACAGACACTGGCACCAGCAGTGAAAGGAAGCATACCAGCATAGAAGCTAACAGGAATTTTGTTGATAATATATTTTGTTTATTATTGTAAAATCATTGTAAGCGGACTTGGAAAGTTGTAAAATGACTCTTATATAAGAGAGTTCATTGTAGAACATTGTAAGGAGATTAATGTATGTATGGAGGAATGTAATTAGGTGAAATAAGGTAGACCTATTATGTGAATTATAGGTTAAGGGTTTATGTAAGAAGCAGAGCTATAAACCGGTACTGGATCTGGCATAGTAGATGCTATTTTGAAGCAGTACATCACATTGGATTTATATAATCCATTTTGTAAGTCAGAGAGACTTCCCATTTTGTATTTGAGCAATGAACTCTAGGCACTTGGCCTTCCTGCATGTGCAAGCCCCTCTTGTAGCAGTAATATTCTCTTATTGGCCAGTAAGTGAATATTGTGGGTCACAAATCCCACCGAGGTTTTTCCCACACCAGGTTTCCTCGTTAAACTATTGTGTTATGGTGTGTTTTTCATGTTGTTATTTCTATCTCTGTTTATTGCATTACTTTATGTTTACCGATACATGGTTTTAATTTGCTCTACATGTTTTAAGTTAAGAAATTTATCTAACCAGTTAGATACTGATTCACCTCCCCTCTCAGTATCTATGGGAATCCTAACAATTGGTATCAGCATTTGGTCCTCTATTTTCAGAAGCCTAACAGCTTGAGGAAGATCTTGACACCAGTAGAGATGGAAATTTTGATGAAGCAACTAGAAGTAGCTCTCTTAGACTATGATACAAAAAAATTGAAAAATATCAAACTTGAAGATGATCTAAAAGCAGCTCAGGATATTATTCAAGCACTTCAAGAGAATTTTACCATTGCAAGAAATAAGAGAAGAAAACTTTGTGAAAAGATGCAAAATGAGAATGATGAAAAGGAAACTCTTAATGATCAGATAAGCAAGTTGAAACAAGAAAACATGACAATAAAGAATGAGATGCGGGATATGACTATGAGATTTTGTAAGGAAATTGAAGATAAAAAGAAGAATGAAGAAGATTTGACTAGAAGACTAAGTGATTCAGCAAATGAGAACACCAGACTTAGCTATGAAAATGATTTGTTGAAGACAGATCTGATGGATACATAGAATTACTCAAATGAACTTATGAAGCAGAAAGAGCTCTTAGAAAGAGAATTGGATACTGCAAATCAGCACAAAAAGAAATTCAAGAAAATCTCAGAAGAACTTGCTGACTTATTAAAAAATCAAAAACCTAATGGTGACACTTGTGGACTTGGCTTTGAAGTTGGTGAAAGCTATGGTACTGCAAACATATAGGATCATAGCGAACCGATAAGACAACCTACTGCTTATAAATTCAATAGAAAATTCTTTAACTGTAATAAGTATGGTCATAGAGAAAATCAATGTAAATCTAAAAATTATCAGAATACCAATACACCCACCAGTCAATGTTCAAAATGCAACAAAGTTGGTCATAATTCTAAAAATTGCAGAATGAATGTGAGATGTTATGTTTGTGGAAGATTTGGACACTTATCTAATCAATGCAAAACAAAAACCGGCATAGGTTATGGAAAGGCTATTCAAAAAAATAATGTGACTTGTTATGCATGTAACAAAATTGGACATATTGCTAAATTTTGTAGAAGCAAATCCTCACCGGTAAATAACAAAGGTCCTAGTTTGAAAGGAAAAGAAAAAGTTGAAGAAGTTAAGCATGAATTTTCAAAACAATGGATTAGGAAATCATAACTGAATGTGGACAGGAATACTCCTCCACCGGCAGAACAGAGTAGTACTTCACTAGCAGGAGTCTCTTCATCCAATTGAAGAAAATTCCCTTGAGGGTTTGGCAATCAAATGTGAAATATGCTATTATTCCCTTGATTGATGGTATGAAGTTGAAATTACTTCTATACCGGCAAATAAAGTTAAGTGATTACTTAACCAGCAAGCATTAAATGTGGTAGTTGGCAGTTTGACATTATAAATCAGTGTTTTTGGCTCCATTTTACTTCACCGAGCATTCAAACATTTGAAGAGCGTGAAATTTCTAGAGCTAAGACATTTAGAGCAAAGAAGCAAAGAAATTCAGCAATCAATCTTTCCAAAGACAGAAAAAGGTATTTATAATCATGGCATCTTCCTCTGTACTTGAATTCATAGAAAACCCTACTGTAGTGGAAGTAATCAAGCACCTTAGGCCCATTTTTCAGTTAGTTCCCAAAATAGAAAAGAAGGATGATAATGTTGGTTCTTTTTCTCAAATCCCCAAAGGAGTAGTCTTTGTAGAAGACCCTAGGATGTATATTCATTGCCACATAGAAGAATTAGGTGATGAAGAAATTAAGAACATGTACAAGACTATCATTTTTGATGATTCCGGTAATGTGAAACCTGAACACAAAATAATTGAAACCCTGGGATTCACTGAAATTCTCAGCATTCCGGATTTCCCTAAGGAAGTTATAAGGATAGTATTGAGTAGGGTACATGGTGCACTCTTTTGGCTAGATTTGGTTCACAAAATTACTAAGGAAGCTGTAAAAGTTGTAACAGGGTTACCCTCCACTGGTAATAGACCTGACAAGACAAAGAAGGTCTCAAATGACCTAGTAATGAACCTAACAGGTGCAAAATTTGACAAAAGGTCTTTAAGGGTGAATGATGTAACCAACATCAATGTGAGATTCATTAGCATGATTTTAGGCTACAAAACAACACATACAAACAGACTAAATTCAGTTTCTAGCTTATGCATAAAAAGTGCTTATGACATGATCAATGATAGTGTGAAAATTGATGTGTGTAAATGGTTGAAGGATGAACTTATAGACGATCTGGGAAAGATTAAGAAGGATAAAAAGGGGACATTTAGATTTGGTAATTTGCTTGTCTGTTTAATGCTACATATAACAAAATAGGTGCCCGGTATAGGAAATAAGAATCTTGGTTTTGACATACCGGTAGGCAAACAACTGTCTGACTTATTGAACAACATGGGTGAAAACAAAGAAAAGAATATTAATGAGTACTTTCAAGCACTAAATGCCAGAATGAACACTAGAGTCAGATTATCACAAGAAATTGTAAATAAATATAAGGATGACATATGTTTTATCATTAAGAAGGATGAGATCTGGATGGAGGTAGTTATCCCAAGAAAAATTTGGGTTACTGAAATGGGTTATGAGACAGATGATCACATAATTGAAACATATGCAAAATCCCTTCTGGAAGCACCCAAGGAAACTAAGGAAGAGGTATTTGGCAATGCTGAAACCATTGAAATTAAAATTCAATCTAAGAAGAGAGTAAAGAAGGTAGAAGCAACAGTGAGAAGAGGATCAAGGCAGCCTAAGGCTATCAAAGAAGATGTACTCAAACAAACCGGTATCATTGAAGATGAGTTAGAAGCATTACAACCTGAAACTCACCTTTCACCGGTAGCAACTTCTTCAGAGAGTGATATGCCAACCGCATTTAAAAGAGTTGTGAGGAAAAGAGAACTTTCACTGGCAACTACACCTTCACCTAGAAGAACCAGACAAAAACAACAGGCAGTGAGGCCCCCGGTTAATAAAATAACTCCTAAGAAGAAAAAGTTAACACCAATGAAAAGGACTCAACAAAATATTGCTCCAATTGATAGACTGTTGGATGAAATAATTGAGGAAGGAAAGCTTAAGAGCATCAACAAATTATATGATTCACTATCAGTTGATGACAAAGAAAAGGTTGAAAATAGTGTAATTATACACTTGGATATCTACAAGAAATTCTTGATGCAAGTTGTCGATGAATTACCAGTTGAACTATTTAAGAGACTTGAAGCAAGAAGGCAAGCTGTTGTAGAGCTTGACAAGAAAATGAAAGTAGAAAAACTACTTGTTGTTTACCTAATAAACTCACCAAAGGAAATAGATGATCTAACTGCAGAGGCTAATTGGTCAGTATTCTCTACTGCACACCGGCATATTGCATTGATGGTTGGTAGAGTAAATGAGGTTGCAGAGGAAACTGCAAATGCATGGGACATATTCCTTGTTGAGAAGGAAAAACGGGAAGAGTATAGAAACCCCAAAAAAATCAAAGTATATCAAAAAGACAAGGATAAAGGAAAAGGAAAGGTTGGTGGACCTTCAAGCATCAAAATAATAGATAATCTACCCCCACCACCTCTAGATACTCCACCGGTAGCAACAACTGAAGATCAACCAGCTGATGAGAGTATTGATATACCACAAGAGGATACAAATCCTAATTTTGAGGTATTGTACATAGTTGATATTGATACTCAGAAATTTAACATTGTGGTAGATAAGGACACAACCGGTAAGATAGATATGGCTAGTGAGCCACTGGTAACAGATAAAATAGATAACACAGAAGGAAAATCGGCAGATGGTATAACAGAACAACAAACAGAGCAACAGGCTCCAGCACAGCAACAGGTTAATACAGAATCAATGCCACCGGCAACAGCTGAACAAGACAAACCATTGCTTAAGGAAATGGAAACACGGACTGACCTACCAGAGGTCACCATAAGCAAAGATATTGCTCCCACTGGTGGAATTTAGAGTGTTGGCTCTTCAACTATAGGATTCAAATCAACAAATGTAATTGAAGTTATTTTAGACTCCATAAAGAAAATAATAGATTGTAGCTCTCAGGTATACAAGGCTATAGATGATACAATTCCAATTTTGAAGATGATAGCTCCAAAATGTAATGTAGATAATAAGGATTCCTTGAGTCAACTCGAAACTTTGTCTAAGTATATTACTGACAACACTATGATAGTTGAACAAATAAAAGAGGAAGCATTCAAGGAGAGGTTAGAAAAGGAAAAACAGAAATTCTTTGAGGAACAAATAAAGAAGTGTACAAGGCAGTTTGACACACTTCTACCGGAACTGTGTAGCACATTAAAGGAATTCAAGACTTTGTACAAACACACTTGTAAGACTAACTTTTTAACAATTGATATTGATAGAAAAATGAGCAAGATACAGGAGGAAATTAATAAACTAGCTGACAATTTCATTAATTCATCTGATACATTATCAATTTTTGAGCAGAAGATAACAGGTGATTGAAGTTTTTGTCATTGATGGCAACTTACAATCCTATGACACTGCCAAGGCGATTCACCGGCACTAGCAAGATCAAATTCTACACCGGCACACAAACACTAGCACCAGCAGTGAAAGGAAGCATACCGGCACAGAAGCCGATAGGAATTTTGTTGATAATATATTTTGTTTATTATTGTAAAATCATTGTAAGCTGACTTGGCAAGTTGTAAAATGACTCTTATATAAGAGATTTCATTGTAGAACATTGTAAGGAGATTAATGTATGTATGGAGGAATGTAATTAGGTGAAATAAGGTAGACCTATTATGCGAATTATAGGTTAAGGGTTTATATAAGAAGCAGAGCTATAAACCAGTACTGGATTTGGCATAGTAGATGCTATTTTGAAGCAGTACATCACATTGGATTTATATAATCCATTTTGTAAGTCAGTGAGACTTCCCATTTTGTATTTGAGTAGTGAGCTCTAGGCACTTGGCCTTCCTGCATGTGCAGGCCCCTCTTGTAGCAATAATATTCTCCTATTGTCCAGTAAGTGAATATTGTGGGTCACAAATCCCACCAAGGTTTTTCCCACACAGGGTTTCCTCGTTAAACTATTGTGTTATGGTGTGTTTTTCATGTGGTTGTTTCTATCTCTGTTTATTGCATTACTTTCTGTTTACCGATACACAGTTTTAATTTTCTCTAAATGTTTTAAGTTAAGAAATTTATCTAATCGGTTAGATACTGATTCACCCCCCCCCCCTCCTAGTATCTATGGGAATCTTAAAAAACACATGCAAAAAATGAGGGCTTTTATTTTATTGAAATGGTACACCTGTTGAATCAAAGAAACCTATTGATGTGTCATCGCTAAGATGATATATCGGATAGACTTGGGCATCAATGAAATTCAAAATGGACTTATCGCAAGCATTATTTTACATCGATAGAAGGTATATTGAAGAAACCAAAGGAGGTTCTGTCGATGAAGCAAGCCTACCAAAGAAACTTCAGTATCGGTAGGGAAGTAATAAATTCACCGAAGAAGATAGATCTTTTGAAAAGATGAGATCAAAGAAACTGGGGAAGGTTTCATCGATAGGACAATTCGAGAGAAGAAGGGTGTCAGCAAGATACTAAAGTTATTGGCCAACAGAGACAGTTTCATTGAAAGATAAAAGGTCGATAAAACATAAGGGAGTTTCATCGATATAAAAAGGGTATGAAAGGAAAGGGGACACCAATGAACCTAAGAGGGGCTCATCGAAAGCATAGATTCCACCGAAAGAGGATATCGAAGAAAGCAGAGAAGGTTTTCATCGATGGGAAAAGGCTTCCCAGGAAATAATGCCATCGACGCAACATGAAGGAAACTTACCAAAAGAAGCATTCTTATCGAAAGAATGATCATGATCAGACAAAAAGATATCGATAATAAAATGAGTTTCAAGGAGGCTAAAAGGTTTGTTATCGATGAGTGTGGTTTTACCGAAGCAACTTTATCAAGGAAGATTACTAATGAGCTCATCAATGAAAGATGATAGTGGAGGCAAATCAGCAAAAGACAGATGGCCTCGATGAAGCAGACCCATTCATCGAAGGAGTGTAGTGATGTCGATAGAAAAAGTGTTTCGATGGGAGGATAAAGGAAGTTACAAAAGCCCAAGGTTTCTTTGACATGAGACCCAACGATGTCTCATCGATATAAAAGGGAATTGAAGAAACCTATCGATGTTTCATCGATAAGATGATTTATCAAATAGACATGGACCTCGATGAACTTCACAAGGGACTTATCGAGAGCATTATTTTAATCAATAGAAGGTATATCGATGAAACCTAAGGAGGTTCCATCGATGAAGTAGGGCTACCGAAGAAACTTCAGTATCAGTAGGACATGTAATGAATACAACGAGGAACATAGTTCTACCGAAATGATGAAATCAACAAAACTGGGGAAGGTTTCATTGATAGCGCTATTCGAGAAAAGAAGGGTGTAGAAGAGATACTAAAGTTATTGGCCGACAGCGACATTTTCATTGAAAGATAAAAGGTTGATGAAACATAAGAGAGTTTCATCGATATAAAGAGGGTAGCGAAGGAAAGGGAACACCGATGAACCTAAGAGGGACTCATCAAAGCATTGATTCCAACGAAAGAGGATATCGAAGAAAGCAAAGACAGTTTTCATCAATGGGAAAAGGCTTCCAAGGAAATAATACCATCGGTGCAATATGAAGGAAACTTATTGAGAGAAGCGTTCTTATCAAAAGAATGATCATGATCAAACAGAAGGGGGATACATCGATAAAAGATATCAATAAGAATATGAGTATTGAGGAAGCTAAAAAGCATGTTACCGATGTGTGTGGTTTACCGATGCAACTTTATCGAGGAAGATTACTAATGAGCTCATCGATGAAAGATGATAGTGAAGCAAATCATCAAAAGAAAGATAAACTCGATTTAACAATAGACCCATTCATCGAAGGAGTGTAGTGATGTCGATAAAAAAAAGTGTTTCGATGGAAGGATAAAGGAAATATCGAAGCCCAAGTGTTTCAAAAGAAAGGAAGCGCTGATGAACTTCAAAAAGGACTCATCAAAGATAGTAATTCCATTGATAAAAGATATCGATGAAAGTGGAGATGGTTTTCATCGACAGAGAAAGGTATTTGAGGAGATATTACCATCGGTGCATAGGGACTTACTGAAAAAATGTTCACATCAAAAGAATAAGGTTAATCAGACAAAAGGTAGTTTCATCGATTAAAGATGTCGATGAGGAAATAGGTTTTGAGGAGGCTAAAAGGCATGTCTTTGATATGCATTGTTCCCCTGATACAACTTTATTGGTGGAAGAAGTATTCGGTGAGACAATAGATCCATTCATCGACGGGTCATTGATATCGATGGAAGAAGTATTTCGGTGGAAAAATAAAGGAGGTCACCAAAGCCCAAGGTTTCATCAACATAAAACCTGATGGATATCAGATAGGAAGTGGTGAGGAGACAGCCTTAGCGACCGAAAATAGAATATCGATGAATGAAGGAAAAACATGATCGAAGTGATATTCAAAACAAAAGTGTTAGTTAATGGTTATATGTTGAGGAGCCAATATTTAAACTAAATGTTTGTCTGAGTATCTATACGAGGGTAGGAAGAGGAATAAATAAGGGGGTTAAAACAGAGTCTGGGAAAGATAAACATAAGGGGGTGACAACTTAGGACATGAAAACAAAAGAGGGGTTTTACTTAAGGTGGCACAGACAAGAGATTGATGCCATCAGCTCCCAAGTTGGCCATCTCATCTACTCTTTTATTGCCCTCCCTATTGATATGATTGACTGTGAACCTATCAAAATCTCTGCATAGGTCAAGAGATTTTGACGGCAAAGTATTTAGTCTCCAATTAGGCATACTACCTTTCCTCAGAGCATTGACAATTATAGCCGAATCTCCTTCAATTTCCAAGTTCTTAACTCCTAGTTTCCTGCATAAATGTAGACCCTCAACCAGGGCAATAAGTTCCACCCAATTGTGGTGTTGATGCCAACCAGAGAGGCAAGGGTTGCTAGTTCCTTTCCTTCCCAATTATGAACAACACATCCTATCCCTGCTTGCCCTAGGTTGCCACGAGATGCCCCATCAAAGTTTAGCTTCATCCAACCTTCGCCTGGGGGCTCCCACCTGCATGCATCCCTTGATCAAAGACTTGCAATAGGACCAACTCCTACATAGGGAGGAAAGGATAAGCCTTCCTAACATTTTTTTCATTTTTTCATCCCAATAAGTGATAGAGGCATTCTTCAATGTGCCTGATGATAGTCGATTGTTCGTGAGCTCAGTGATAGCTGACTCCATCTTGTTAATGATTATGGGAGCCTCTAGCTTTTCATTCTTAAAGAGACATCTATTTCTCTCCTTCCATAGTTCCCACATTATGGAAGAAGGAAGAGTTGTCCATAAACCTTCAAAGAGATAGCCATGCCTGAGGAGGGGCCATGCCTTGAGCATTCCAAAGATGGTATGGGGGAAGGCTGCTGACCATTCAAGTTTGTTGGTGAGCCAAATCCAACATTTATGAGAAAAGGGGTAGTTAAGAAGGATATGATTAGTGTCTTCCTCATCTGCCTTGTAAAGAGGACATCTACTAGAGCCCTCATACCCCATTCTTCTAAATTTGTCTGCAGTTAAGAGCTTGATCTGAACCGCAAGCCAGGAGAAGATACCTGCCTTAGGCAAACAATATTTATCCCAGCAAAGTTTCAAGGGAAGCTTAGTCATAGGTCTTATAAATGATTTGGAGATGAGAGAGTACCCATCCTTGGAGTTGTATTATCCTCTGAGGGAACCATCCCAGACAAGCTTGTCCTCATTATGACCTAAGGCAATATTCCTTGATTTGAGAATTGCCATAAGTTTTTATTTATCCCTTACTAGGATATCCTCATCTTCCTTCTCGATCCACTGCCAGTCGGCCCCATCTGCTGAAAGGGATATATATTTATTTAATAGGGGTCCTCTACGTGATTCAAGAAGGATACAAGTAGTACCAAAGTCATTGATATTATCAATAGCCTTATATCCACCCCAAGAATCCGACCAGAAAAGAGCTTTATCCCTGGACCCCAAGTTAAATATTAAAATTGAATGAAATAGAGAATAAATTAGTTTTTTCTGATTTTATCTTAATTTTAGTTCAATTTCCTTTAAAACTAAGAAAAGCATCCAATGACATCAATCCACCTGGATTGTGCTTCCTCTTGGAAAATCTTGACCGCTCATCATCATTTGATCTCAGCCTTTGGTTTCTTTCTAATTTTCTATAAATTCAGGCTCTCATCTCTCATTCAAAGATCCTGAAGAATATATTGTTATTATGTTGTTTTTTCTCTAGGTTCATTGAGAATTTGCATTGAGATATTGCATATTAGTTATTTCATATTTCTTAAATCATTTAGCTTAAATATTCATATATTGCTTAGATCATGTTAGATTAACTTTGCATATCTAGCTTAAATCTTGCATCCATCTATCTTAAATCCATGCTCGTATAGATTAAAAATCCTTCATTTAGGTGTTGTCTAGTCACTAGATAGCTTAGCAATCTGAGAGCAATCTAAACTCGCATCTACTAGAAGGAAATGGGTCGCTTTGTAATGGTTTATTATTCATTGATTATTTATTTACTAACCATGCATCTAATGACTTAATTGAAGTGTTGTGTATTTCAGATATAGATACAGGTTCACTTTTCACACACACAAAAACCACTCAACCTACCGGGACCAGAAGGGTGTCGGTAAAGCATCCAAATAGCTAGTGTTGGTATCAATGATAAAACATAAATGCAACACATAATCAATTCCACCAAATGGCCAACAATCTCCCCCTTTGGCATTGATGGCAACACTAGATGTGAAAAAACATCTAAGTACCAAGAAATGCCAAACAAGTCTCCCCCAATGGAAGACAACCAACAATCTCCCACATACAACTCTAAATGTCAATATCTCTTCCCTTTACTTTTCTTATTCATATATCTCCCCCTTTGACTTTTTCTTTTTCCTTCTTTGTCTTTTTCACATCAATATATCTCCCCCTTTGACATCAATACCAGAAATATGACAAAAATATCAAAGCAAAAATATAAAACATTGAATCACAAATCTAACTACTCCCCCTGAGTAGTAGCATCCCACATCAGTGCTAAAATGAATAGTATCTCTGATAATGCATGTTGGACTAATGTCAAACCACATCAATCAAGTCTCTATCGGAGAGGCAGAAACTCCCAATCTATCTCTCAGGTACTCAAATGATTCCTTGGGCAAAATTTTAAGGAAAATATCTACAATCTGATCTTTAGTGCTCACATAAACCAGTCTAACTTCATTTGCTCCCACCTTTTCCTTCAAAAAGTTATACTTGATAGATATGTGCTTTATTTTAGAATGAAATACCAGATTCTTTGATATATCAATAGCACCAAAGTTATCACAGTGAATAACTACCGATGCATCACAATTCACCTTTATATCCTTCAACATTTGCTTCATCCATAAAACTTGTGTACAGTTAGTAGCAGCAACAACATACTCAGCTTCAGCAGTAGATAGAGAAGTACATGATTGTTTCTTGTTGATCCATGAAACCAACTTCTTTCCAAGAAAGAAAGCTCCACCAGAAGTATTTTTCCGATCATCAATATCTATATCCCAATCAGCATTTGTATATGCACATAAAGTAAATTTATCATCCTTAGGGTACCACAAACCATATTCTGATGTACCTTGCAAGTATCTAAAAATCTTTTTCACCGCAATCTCATGAATTTCTCTAGGATCACTCTAAAATCTTGAAACAATACAAATAGCATTCATAATGTCTGGCCTAGTTTGTGTCAAATAAAGCAGACCACCAATCATAGATTTGTATCTTGTAGGATTTACCGGTGCAGAAACATCTTTTCTTGTCAATTTCTCACTTGTAACCATATGAGTACTTACCAATTTAGAATCTCCCATACCAAATTTCTTCAACAATTCCTTAACATATTTAGTTTGATAGATGAAAATACCTTTGTCAGTCTGAGTAATCTGCAAACCTAAGAAAAATTTCATCTCACCAATCATAGACATCTCAAATTCTTTCTCCATATTCCTAGAAAATTCTATGCATAATTTATCTTCACCTCCAAAAATAATGTCATCAATAAATACTTCAATAATCAGTATATCATCATCAGTGATCTTATAATATAGATTACTGTCAGCACTACCCTTAGTAAAACCAAGCTTCAAAAGATATTTATCCAACCTTGCATACCAAGCTCTAGGTGCTTGTTTCAATCCATATAAAGCTTTCCTTAACCTGCAAATCATATATGTATCATCTGATAGTGAAAAAACATCAAGTTGCTCAATATAAACTTCCTCATCAAGACCCCCATTCAAAAATGCACATTTAACATTGATCTGATAAACTTTGTAGTTTTTATAAGTAGCATAGGGAACAAATAATCTTACAGCTTCAATCCTAGCTACAAGTACAAAAGTCTCTCCATAATCAATTCCTTCCTTTTGAGAATATCCTTTACAAACAAATCTAGTCTTATTCCTTATAACTTGACCATCCTCATTCAATTTATTCCTAAAAACTCATTTAGTTCCAATAACATTTTTATTTTTAGGTCGGAGAACCAAGGTCCATGTATTATTTTTCTTAATGTGATCTAATTCTTTTTCCATAGCTTTCAACCAATATTCATCTTTACATGCCTCAATTACTGATACCGATTCAACTTGTGAAATTAAACATACCTCATTAGTTGTCAGTCTTCTTCTTGTCATCACTCTATTGCTCTTATCCCCAATTATTCGCTCTTTTGAATGATTCAATCTCACATACCTAGGAGTCTTCTGACTTTTTGTTCCTCTTCCCTATTCTTCAGTTACTGTAGAGTTATCTGATGTTTTTGGAGTAACTGGTTCAACTCTCTATTCTGGTAAAGGTGCTACTGCTTCAGATATAATCATTTCCATTGTTAGTTCCTTCTCATAAACTTTGATTTGACTTATGTTCATCTCATCTACTTTGACATTAGCACTCTCCACCATTCTCTGCAATCTCTTTTTATAACATCTATATGATTTGCTTTCATTAGAATAACCAAGAAATATGCCTTCATCACCTCTAGGATCAAATTTCCCAATAATATCATCTCTCTTGATATAACATTTACTACCAAAAATTCTGAAATACTTAACTGTAGGTGTATTTCCAAACCATAATTCATAAGGTGTCTTACTAGTTTATCCTTTGATATGTACTATGTTGAATGTATAAACCATTGTACTCACTGTTTCTCTCTAGTAGATATGAGGTAGACTAGCTTTCATCATCATTGTTCTAGCAACATCCAAGATAGTTTTGTTCTTCCTTTCCACAACTCCATTCTGTTAAGGTGTTCGAGGAGCAGAAAATTATCTTCTTATACCATGCTTGTCACAAAAGTTATTAAACTTACCATATGTGAATTCACCGCCATGATCTGATCTCAAACATTTAATCTTCAATCCTGTCTCAATTTCCACTTTAGCCTTAAATATTTTAAACTTTTCAAATTCCTCATATTTTTCCTTTAGAAAAGTAACCCACATCATTCTAGAATAATCATCAATGATTAGCATGAAATATCTATCACCTTGAAAACTTTTAACTTTGGTAGGGCCACACAAATCAATATGAATAAGATCAAGAACATCATTTGATTTATCTTGTATAGTCCTAAAAGAGGTTTTGACCTATTTATCCATTTGACATTCTTTACATAGTGGATTATAGGGCTTCATAATCTTAGGTATATCCCTAACTGCCTTAGTTGAACTGATCTTCACAATGCAATCAAAATTTGCATGACACAACCTTTTATGCCATAGCCAACTCTCATCAATCTGTGTAATCAAATATGTCTTCTCACCGGAGTTTAAATGAAATATATTACCTTTTGTCTCTGTACTATTTGCAATCTCTAAACCCAATCTAGTAATGATTTTGTATTTTCCATCCTTGAACTGTAATTTAAATCCCTTATCTACCAATTGTCCTACACTGAAAATACTATGCTTTAAACCTTCAACATAATAAACATTGTCAGCATTGTTCTTACCATCCAATGATATAGTTCATTTTCCTTTGATCATACACGCTTTGTCATCTCCAAATATAACTAGATCACCATCGAATTCTTGCAAAGATAGAAACTTCCCTTTATCTCTAGTCATATGATGTGAACAACCATTGTCAATTACCCATTCATCCTTGTCTTCAATTTTAGCAGTAAGTGCCTTCTCTTCAAGTACATTCACTTCCAATGCCAGATCATCTTCCTTGATAGCCAATAACACCCATTCCTTCCCATTGTTGGAACCACTAGTAGAGTCTTCTGCTAGTTCATCATCAGAATCATTAATGTCTTCCTCATCCGCTATGTAGAATGTTTTGTCTCTATTTTTCTTGTACTTGTACTTGTTTTGATATCCAGGGTTAGGTTTAAATGATCTTCTAGCTCTTTCTTCAAATCTTTAATTCCTTTTAGGACATCTAGATGCAAAATGACCAATCTTATTACATGCAAAACATTGAAAAGGTGCTTTTCCTTCATACTTACTTCCTACCGGTCCTTTAGGTACTCTTCTAGAAAATAGTGCTTCAAGTTTCTCAAACTCATCATCTTCTCTCTTCATATCTTCTAGTTCCTTTGCATACAAAGCTTTCTAGTCTTTCTTACCGATTGTAGATGTAGATGCATGAAAAGCAGGTTCAGACTTCATAGCTCAAGAAGGTCCAAATTATTCAAGCTCAAAAGTAGATAGTTTATGAACCAAAGTATCTATGTTGACAGATGTATTAGCCATTGTTCTCAACTCATTAATAGCAGTAGCCTTCATTTTGTAAGCTGGTGATAGGGCTCTCAGGACTTTAGAAACAATTCCATCTTCACTCAGAGTTCCACCACAACACTGAATTCCCATAACAATCTCATTTACCCTTTCCATGAATGTAGTAATCCTTTCATCTTCTTCCATCTTCAAGTTTTCATATCTCACCTATTAACCATAAAGTTTAGCAATCTTCACTCTAGGTTCACCTTCATTAAGAGTCTCCAACTTATCCCATATATCCTTTCCAAATGATTTGTCGGTTAATCCTATTATTTGTTGATCAGAAAGTACACACAAGAGGGCTTCTCTTGCTCTATAATCATTATTAAGCTCCTTGTCCAGGTTTGTCGAAGGAGGATTGTCAAATCCTAGATTATAAGGTGTGAAACCATTCTGTGTGATCTCCCAAATCTCCTTACCAAGACATCTCAGATGAGTCTCCATTTGAATCTTCCATACTGTGTAATTTGTTCCATCAAGCCTTGGAATATCCCTCTGAAAGATAGCTCCAAATGAAATGGATGAACTTGAATTGTTAGTCACCATAGGATCTTCCTCAAGTGGTTAAGCTTTTTATAGAGAGGACCATAGCTCTGATACCAATTGTTAGACAGTTCAAATAATTGGAAGACAATTGAGAGGGTGGGGATGAATCAGTTGTCATAGATTACCGGAACTATTAGCAATTTAAAACTTTAATACCGGAACCCAAAATATTAATACCAAAATAGTACTTAAACCAATTAAGCATAAATAATAATCACAGAATATAAACCATCCACATGACGCCAAGATTTATAAGTGGAAAACCTGGTAAAGGGAGAAACCATGGTGGGAAGCCTACCCACAGTCAAATAATACTTTTGCATTAAGTATGTGAATTACAATTGAGGGGCCTGCACTTGCAGGAAGGCCAATAGCCTAGGGCGCACTGCTCATCACAAAAGGAGCCTCACTAACTACATAGAAATCCAAACTACAATCCAAGGAAGTGTTGAACTGGAAAAGATAGCATCTCTATGCCTGATTACAATTTTGGTTAACCTCAATACCAGAGGACCAAATCCTCTTACATAAACCTAATTCAATCTCCAATGATCGACCAAATACTCTCGTTGAATGATATTACATTATTTGCGCATTACATTCCCTGACCATGACCTCTAACATAACCATGATGATCTACAATGAGATCTTACATCTATATATACAAACCCTTGACCATAAACAATTAGGTCGGCCACCAGATAATAAACTAATTACATAATTACAAAAAAAGTCGACCTTAGACAAAACATATAATATCCAACACATAAGACATCTCGTAAACAAATAGAGAGGTCCAATCCACACGTTACATTAAAGTCAGTCCATAACCTAGATCAACCGGGACCCAGTATAGGTCGACATGCTACAGCAAAGATCTCCATCAGCCAAGTCTTGAACATGATCACCAATAGCATCTTGAAACTCCACCAGAAGCTGCACCAATACCACTTATGCAATTCATCAAGGATCTTCATCAAAATCTCTATCGATGAAACCCTCACTGGAACCAAAAACCAAGCTTATAAGCAAGCAAGATAGCATCTAATCACCAGACAAAAACTAACTTACTGAATATGATCATGAGTATCATGAACAAGCCAGTTCCATCACCAAACTATACTAGAGCTTACCCGATCATGTCGGATCCAAATCAACTAGAAACCACTCAACCTACTAGAACCATAAGGGTGTCAGTAAAGCATCCAAACAACTAGTGTTGGCATCAATGACAAAACATCAATGCAACACATAATCAATTCCACCAAATGGCCAACACTATCTAGGTGTCATAAAGTTAGAATTTGTGCACACATGTGAAAAGCATGAAAATTTACTTAACAAAGTTAAATTAAAATAATATACTAAACATTAAAAATACCAAAAAAAAATATTTTTTTAATAACACTAAATTCAATAACTACTAAACAAATACTATTTTTTTTAATTTAAGTTGATTGAATTTAAGCACATGCTAAGATAAACTTTAAGGGAAGAGAGAGAGAGAGAGAGAGAGAGAGAGAGAGAGAGAGAGAATCTATACTAAATTAAAATATTAAATGATAAATATATTTTAAATTTCAACATTAAATTCAATAATTACTAAACATTAAAACTTGACTAGTTAAGGGGGGAGAGAGAGAGAGAGAGAGAGAGAGAGAGAGGTCCCAAAACTTGTCTTCAGTGGAGAGAGAGAGGGGGGTCCTAAATCTTCAATTAAGGGGAAGGAGAGAGAAAGAGAGATCAAGAGAGAGATAGGTCCTAAAACTTGACTTTAAGTGGAGGGAGTAAGAGACAGAGAGCCTGGTCCTAAAACTTAAATTATTTAAGGGGAGGGAGAGAAAGAGAGAGAGGAATGTCCTAAATTTTCAATTAATTAAGGGGGCGGAAGAGAGAGAGAGAGAAGTATACTAAATTAAAACATTAAATACTAAATGTATTTTAAATTTAAACATTAAATTCAATAATTACTAAATATTAAAACTTGACTTAATGGGAGAGAGAGAGAGAGAGAGAGTGGGAGAAGTCCTAAGAGAGAGAGAGATCATAAAACTTGAATTAAGGGGATGGAGAGAGAAAGAGGGAGAGATCCTAAAACATGACTCAAGGGGAGGGAATAAGAGAGAGAGGGAGGGAGGGAGGGAGGGAGAGAAATAGAAGGTCCTAAAACTTACAGTCTTAACGGGAGAGAGAGAGAGAGAGAGAGAGAGAGAGAGAGAGAGAGAGAGAGATGTTGAATTAAGGAGATTAAATATTAAATGTATTTTTAAATTTAAACATTAAATTCAATAATTAATAAACATTAAAACTTGATTTAATGAGAGAGAAAGAAAGATAGAGAGTAAGAGAGGTCCTAAAACTTATCTTAAGGGGAGAGAAAGAGAGAGGGGTCTTAGAGCTTCAATTAAGGAGAGAGAGAGAGAGAGAGAGAGACTAAATTAAAGCATTAAATACTAAACATTTTAAATTTAAACATTAAATGCTATAACTAAGAGAGAGATAGAGGAAGAGAAAGAGAGAGAGATGTCTACTATTAATAATTGAAAGGGGAGAGGGGGTTTTGATGAAAATAATTTAAGGTTTTTAAAGATTTTTCTATGGCTTTGTAATGTAATGCAAAAAAAATTCCCTAGTTTTTCTAAAAAAGTTGAAAAGTTTTGTAATGTTTTCTAATTTTTTTTACGTTATCTAAGTTTATATAAAAAAAAATTATAGTTTTTCTAACTTGCGTTCAATGTGAAATAAATATACAATTATTTATTTGAAAATAAATAAAAATTTAAAAAAACATTTTTACTTGCTATTTTTTTAAATAAATCTAACAATAAATTTTAAAAATACAAAAAAAAAATATTGAACAATTTTAAACAAGAAAAAAGGTATTTTGGTGCACCATGTATAATATAGCTCGAATAGCGGCTAGTGTCAGGTGCTAACAAATGCTATTGGTCGAAAATGGAAGGGGGGTTCGCTCTAACCACTTGTGGAGCCCAAAGTGACAATTCAAAATGGCAATCCAACTATCATTTTCGGCTTACATAGTGGCAGTTATAAAAAAACGGTTTAATGGGGTTCGCTTGAAGGGGGGTTCGAGCAAACCCCATAAAATATTTTTTAAAAATGGGTTCAAAATGAAGCCCTATGAGGTCACGTGTTCATACAAACTAGGGGGTTCGAATGAACCCCAAAGGGTAGTTTGGGGTTCATTCGAACCCTCCTAGTTCGTACTATTGGCAACTGGCAGCAAACTGAGAGGGGGGTGAATTAGTTTACAAAAAAACTTTTTGCAACTTGTACCACAAATCAGATCTGATAATTAACAATTAAAACATGAAACAACACCACAGCAATATCATACATAACACCAATATTTTTGACATGGAAAACCCGGTTAAGGGAAAAACCACGATGGGAACCTACCCACAATGAGATAATACCCTATTAGGAGTAAATGAAATATTACAATGGGGAATGCACATGCATTCAGGCTCACTGCCTAGAGCTCACTGCTCAAACAAGAAACCCAGAAAGGCTACAACCTTAAGGGAAGGCTCATTGCCTTACAAGAAGTTTCACTAACTTACAAAATCATTCGAACAACAATCTAGATTACATGAACTGCAAAGATAGCATCTGTAAATACCTGAGTACGATTTTGGTTAAGCACACAGTCTGCTCTGCAACACTTCTCTTCTCTTCTTCACTTCCCAAACATGAAATCACTTGTTTACACATATAACTCGAATTGCACCACAACAACTGCAACAACTTGGATTACAAGAATCATCACCATCTCGCAACCAAAGCTCAAGAACATCATCAAAACCGACTGTCAACATGAAAGATTTGCTAGAAGACATCCAGACCATGAACCAATCAAACTGAGAATACACATCAATTGTTGGCATTTGCATGAAGATTACATTAATGATATTTTATGTTGTCATTTATGTCAATTAACTAATAATGATATTGTTGATATTGTTGTAATGATGTTTTGTAACCGGTAGGAAGAGCTAGTGAAGGAAACTATAACTGGTAGGAAGAATTTGTGGAGTGAACCAGTATTGCTATGTATTGGAGAGATGAAATAGTAAACCCTACCTGTTCATTTGATTAACCCTAACCGATTACGTTTGGTGAATTGGTTATATTGTTTTATGATCTGATGATGAGCGATAATGATTATGACATGTATGATTATTGTATGAAGAGAGTTTCAAAGTGTTTTTGGTGTATTGATGAAATGGTTTTTATCTAGGGAATGAGCAAGTATATTGCATGTACTACAAAGCGCGTGATGAGTTACTGAGTTCGATGCAGCGGTTATCAAGGAGCGGTCAAGGATTTCTTGATTGATGTGTAGAGATTGCTATGTAATCCAACAGTCATACTTGAACCGACTTGTTTGTAATCTCTATGAGAGAATTAGGTTTTTGTTGTGTTACCGACCTAATTGATTTGTTTATAAGGTCGATGAGTCGTTTAGTTTTAGAGTTGGCAAATTTCTAGTTGAGTGTGTGGTTGCCGAACTAGATGATGTATATGTAGTTTGAGTAAAGTCAGATAGGAGCATGAAAAGGATCTGAACAAGAAAGTGTAGTGATATTCAAATAGATCATCAAACTCCTATTGTTTTCTAACAATTATAGCATATTGAAATCTCCTAATCGGGTAAGCTATAACAAGATTGGTGCTATTCAAATCCTCTAACCAGGTGATCCATTAGCTTGGATTTCAAATCCTCTACCAAGGTGTTAGTTAACAGATTTGTCCTTTTAAAATAACTATACAAATAAACTCAAAATTCCCAAAATGAAGGACAAGAAGAACTAACGGTTGGATAGATTATCATTGAAGTGATAATCTTCCTCTAAATTGAGAGGTACAGCTCCCTCTTAGAAGATTTACAAGGAATTAAATTGCTGATATGCTTTTAACCAAAAACCAATAAAGGAAAATAACATTCATTCATAGCCATGAAAATGAATGCCAAAGATTTACAAAACAGATATAAATGAAGACCATTGAATCAAAGTTTAATTGTCTGCACTTATGGATAGCATTTGGACTAAAAGTAACAAAGAATGTTATTGCTCTAATATGGCATACTTTCAAGCACACAGTCTTGTAATAAATCCACATACACAATTGATTATAGAAAAAAAGACATTAATAAACAATTGCAAAGGCTCAAAGTCCAGCTACAGTCATGAGAAGAATATCAACAACACAAAGATTGAAGATATCATCTTCATTCTATTCATGTCTGAAAATCAACTCAAAGATTGATATTTTTTGTACAAAGCATTGGAAAATAAGATTGTTTTGAGCAAATAAGAATCTGCTTTAGGATTTTAGATGTGAAGTTGCAGATATATTTACTACTATTGTTTATTCTGAATAACAGAGAAATCTCTTAACCGAGTGGACTTAACAGTCTTATTTGTAAACCCTCTAACAAGGTAACATTCTAAATGAGTGTTTGAAATCCTTTCACAAGGTCACTTCTAACAAAGTGAAGATCCTAACAGATCTGAGGGAAATCCCTTAACTAGGTCACATCTAGCAATGTGTTTGTAATCTTTAAAAGGATTTGCTTTTAACCGAGCATACTCTAGAAGAGTATATTTCCTAGTGGGTCTGAAATCCCCCAATGGTTTTTCCCTATTTGGCTTTCCACGTTAAATCTGGTGTTATGAGTTTTATGATGATTATATGTTTATGAGTTTGCATGTTTAGCACTTTTTGGTTATATTGCTAAAGTATATGTTACCGAGGTTGAATCTGTTGATTTTATGGAAGTTTAAGTTTGTATGATTCACCCCCCCCCCCTCATCTTGTTAGCTATTGGCATCAGCTCTTTACATTAAGTATGAGAACTATCAATTGGTATCAGAGCTAAGGACTCCAGAAGAAAAGTTTAAAGGTACTTGAGGCAAATATTCGAAGATGTATAAAAGAGATGCACCAAAGTTGAACAAGTCAAGTTTCTCCACATGGTAGAAAAGGATGAAGTTGCATCTATCAGGAATTGGAGAATATACAACATATTATCTGGAGAATGATTACATTGCACCGAGCACCAATCCAATGACCTTGGAAGAGCTAAAGGCAAAGCAAGAACATATTCAAGCAATGATTGAAATAACATCAGCATTGACCGACTCAGAGTTTAATGACCTAGAAGGGTGTAATGATGCAAAAGCAATGTGGACTAAGCTCGTATCTGTTTATGGCGGTGATGAACATGTTCAAAGAGAAAAAGTAGATAGTCTAAGAGGACAACTTGAATCCATGAGAATGAATGAAGGTGAGAACATAACCCAATACAATACAAGGTTAAAGGAGACTGTAAATCAAATTAAAGGAGCTGGAGGAACTATTGAAGAAAAGGATGTAACAAGTAAGTTGTTGAGAACCCTTCTACCAGCTTATGTTATTTGAGTCTCTGCAATCAATGAACTGAGGCTTGTACCTAACATGCCAGTTTCTTTGGATGCTACTATTGGTAAGCTACATGCATTTGAGCTAAGTAATTTTGATAACAGTGGTTCTTTGGTAAATAATGTTGAATCTGCATTCAGTTCTTTTCATCTTGATGAATCTGATGATTACAATGATAGAATGAGTAAGTACTCTGAAGGGGATCATAGTGGAGCAAGTGAAAGATTTTGCAAGAACATGAAAAAAGTACACAACCTATATGAGGAAATCAAGAAGCAAGAAGAGTTTGAAGCATTATTAGCTAGAAGGTTACCGAGAGGAAAAGGTAAGTATAAAGGAAAGCTACCTTTGAAATGTTTCAATTGTGATAAAATAGGACATATGGCTTCTAACTATCCTGACAGAGAATCTAGTGAAAAGAGATACTATCGAGAAGACAGACAGAAAGATAACCAATACAGAGGACACCGAGACTTCAGAAGGAGAGATAGAAAGACATGCTTAATAGCTGATGAGGAATCCAACGATGATAAATCTGATGAAACTGATACTGAAGAAGTTGTTTATGTGGCTATTAAAGATGGATCTGATGAAGAAAGGTATGAAGAAAAATCCCTAATATCTCACATAAATAATAATGATTCTTGGATCATAGACAGTGGATGCTCACATCACATGACAGGTGATAAACACAAGTTTCTTAATTTAGAAGACTATGATGGAGGCTATGTAAGATTTGGTAATGATGTACCATGTCTGGTAAAAGGTAAAAGATCTATTGCACTTCTTGACAAAGCTAAATGTGATGATGTATACTGGGTTGAAGGATTGAAATATAATTTGTTGAGTGTAGCATAGCTAAACAATACAGGTTATCGAATAGAATTTCAAAAAGGAATTATCAAAGTTCATGACAAGCATGGAAAGTTAGCTGCTACGAGGACACAAACAAAAGGTAATACATTTCATCTTGACTCAACTCAAAACAAGTGTCTTTATGCAAAGATAGATGATACCTGGTTATGGCATAAAAGATTTTGTCATGTAAATTTTGATAATCTGATCAAAATAAGTAAGAAACACCGAGTAAGAGGTCTACCGAGTCTTGAAAAACCTAAGAATGCTATATGTCGAGGATGCCAGATGGGTAAGATGACAAGATCAAGCTTTACAAGTAAGTCCTACACTTCTAAAGGAATTTTAGATCTAGTACATATTGATCTTTGTGGTCCTATGAAAATTCAAAGTTATTATGGTGATAAGTATTTCATATTATGTGTGGATGATTACTCAAGGATGATGTCAGTAAAAGAAAAATTAGAAGCTTTTCAAATGTTCAAATGGTACAAGGCAAGAGTTGAAAATGAAACAGGAAGACAACTTAAATGTCTTAGATCTGATATAGGAGGAGAGTTCACTTCTGATGAATTTAACTTATACTGCAATGATCATGGTATTAAAAGGCAAGTGTCTATACCGAGAACACCTCAGCAAAATGGGATAGCCGAGAGAAGAAATAGATCGATTGTGGATTGTGCCAGAACCCTTATGATAGAAAAGAGGGTACCTCAAACATTTTGGAGAGAAGCAATCAGCACTGCAGTTTACACCCTAAACCGAGTTTAATTGAAGAAAGGAACTATGAAGACATCATATGAGATCTAGTATGACAAGAAACCCAATGTAAGCTATTTTAAAATCTTTCGAAGTAGATGCTATGTTCACAAAGATGACAGAGATGGAAAGTTTGATCAGAAAAGTGAAGAAGAAACATTTCTTGGTTATTCTTCTAGATGTAAAGCATTTAAATATCTGATCAAATCATCTAACAAAATAGTAGAAAGTGCAAATGTGAAAATTGATGAATTTGCAGAAAGAAATGATGAAGGAAATTCCAAAGAACCAGAAGATTATGAAGAATTTGTTTATGTTCAACCGAGAAAATCTACCGAGAAAGTTGCTGAAGAAAATGAAGATAATGTCCAATTACCGAGTGATGAAGAAGATCATACAGAGTCTACCGAGCCTATATTAGCCAAGTATGTCAGAAGACATCATGCATCAAGTCATATTATAGGAGATAAGGATGATCCAATGATGAAAAGGAACAAACTGAGAGAGAACACATGTCTGATTTCTGAATTTGAACTGAGAATAGTAAAAGAGGCATTTAACAGTGAAGATTGGGTAAATGCTATGACAGAAGAGATTGATCAAATCAAGAAGAATGACATGTGGACACTGATTCCAAGACCAAAGGACAAAAATGTAATCAGTACTAAGTGGATTTTCAGAAACAAGCTAAATGAAAAAGGTGAGGTCATTCGCAACAAAGCAAGACTAGTTTGCAAAGGTTATGCTCAAGAAGAAGGAATAGATTATGGTGAAACTTTTGCACCTATGGCTAGACTTGAGGGAGTAAGAACATTGTTGGCATATGTTGCTTTCAAAAATTTCAAGGTATATCAAATGGATGTTAAATCTACATTTTTGAATGGTTTACTAGAAGAAGAAGTTTACATTAAACTGAAGACAAGAGTAAAGATCAGGTATGTAAACTAAACAAAGCTTTATATGGTCTGAAGCAAGCACCTAGAGCATGGTATGAGAGATTACACTCTTATTTGATAAAGATTGGTTTTATAAGGACAAGTGAAAATAGCAACATGTACATGAAGAATGATGAGGACAAGGGAATACTGATCTCAGCCATATTTGTTGATGATATTATATTTTATGGTAATGACTCCTTATGCAAGAATTTTGGAAATGAAATGTGCAAAGAATTTGAGATTTCATTAATCGGTGAGATAAAGTACTTTATAGGTTTACAGATACTGCAAATGAAAGATGAAATTTTCATTACTCAATCCAAGTACATAAAGGAAATCTTGAAGAAATTTCTAGTGGAGGATTCTAAACCGATAAGTACTCCTATGACTTCTAACTATAAATTATCAAAGAATGATGAATCTACATCTGTTGATGAGACACTTTACCGATCTATGATTGGAAAGTTGCAATATGTTGTGCATAGTAGACCGGATATAGCACATGCAGTAGGTATTGTAGCAAGATTTTCTGCAAATCCCAAGGAAACCCATATGACAGCAATCAAAAGAATTTTCAGATACCTGAGAGGCATTGAAGATTATGGCTTAGTATATGAAAAGAGAAATGATTTTGATCTAAAAGTTTATACTGATGCTGATTGGGCAGGCAACATAGATGACAGGAAAAGCACAAGTGGTGGAGCTTTCTTTTTGGGAGAAAGACTTGTAAGTTGGCTTAGCAAGAAAAAAGGATGTATTTCACAGTCAATAGCAGAAGCTGAATATGTTGCTGCAGCACTAAATTGCACAAATATAGCATGGATCAAACAACTGTTGGAAGGTATAAATGAAAAAGTTACCGAGCCAGTAACTATATTATGTGATAATACTAGTGCCATTAACATTTCAAAGAATCTAGTGATGCACTCTAAGACAAAGCATATATCTATAAAATATCATTATCTCAGAGAAGAAGTCCAAGAGAAGAAAGTTGTGCTGGAATATATTAGTTCAAAGGAGAAAATTGCAGACATCTTCACAAAGCCACTGCCAAGGGACACTTTTGAGTATCTCAAAAGCAAGTTAGGGGTCCTACCCCTATCTTCTACTCACTGACCGAGTTTGGTGAAAGCATCAATTCGATGAATCTACAGAATATTGTGTGTGGATTGATGCTAATTTACACTTTAGAAGGTCACCTAAAGTTATGCAAGAAATAATGGATACAGACAAGTTGCTCTGATCGAGACTAAGATGATACACAGCAAGGCAAATCACTTCACAGAGGAATAAATCATGATTTAGTTCTTTTACTTCTTGGCATTGTTGTCAAAGGGGGAGAGGACTAAATGGTAAAAATCTTAAATGAAGAAGACAACAGGAGACTAATGATAGGGGGAGAAGCCTTTCAGAAGAAGTCTACAACTCAAGTATAACAGGAAAAGTCTAATAGCAATCTGAATCTAAATCAATTTGAATATCTTGTTTGTATTACCATTTAATTATTGGTTTTGCCATCAATGCCAAAGTGGGAGATTGTTGGCATTTTCAGTAGAAAGATAGATTGTTGATATTCATTAAGGATATTGAGAAGGTTGTTGAAGACTATTTGATATAACTAAAGAAGGATGATAACTATCTTTATAACATTATTTTTTCATTGATGTCAAGAAATTGATTTTCTGATTCAGTATGACGTTGCCATATCTTGAGGAAATTGATTTGAAGAGAATTAAGTGGTGGGTAAAAGACACAGAAAGAATGTGATAAGAAAGGGGAGAAATAAGTTATTCAATGGGCAACTATTACCGAGTTAGACAATGATGAGATCATGATGTTTAGATTGTTTTGATATCCTACATATGTTGTTGATTGTAAGGTTAATACTATCCTATGTTACCGAGCAAAGAACCTAGTCGGTAAACCCTAAGGAACCTAGTCGGTAAACCCTAAGGTTATCGATGTTGGTTAATGAAGGCAGAATGTCTACTGAGTAAATTTTAGTATTTACCGAGTTGCAACCGAGTTATGACAAAGCGCATTGGATGAATACAAGCATTATTTAATGAAGGACAATGATTAGCTGGAGATGTATAAATGATTGGAATGCCACACATGAAGTTTGTTAAAGGATCTATGGCAATAAAAGATCGCCAAGAAGATCTACAGTGAAGATTGAACCGCAATGACCTTGTGCAAGTTCCAAGAAAGGAATGCAAGTCCCGAGGCAAGGTAAAACATTTTCAGATCGAAAGATGCATTGAACCAAGTCAAGATTGAAGATCTGATGGCAAAGATTGATCATGGGAAATGTGACCAAGGAGATTAAGCAGTGAGAATTGTTTATAAATAAGAACTTGTTGATAAACAATGCATGCGGGCAAGTGTAAGCATAGGGATGCTACATAGTGATTACCGAGCACAGAAGCTTGAAGACCTGTTTTGAATAATAGAGTAAGGTGCCTAGCAGAAGAAGAGATAAGTCTTATGACAAGATTGTTTTGAGCAAATAAGAATCTGCTTTAGGATTTTAGATGTGAAGTTGCAGATATATTTACTACTATTGTTTATTCTGATTAACAGAGAAATCTCTTAACCGAGTGGACTTAACAGTCTTATTTGTAAACCCTCTAACAAGGTAACATTCTAAATGAGTGTTTGAAATCCTTTCACAAGGTCACTTCTAACAAAGTGAAGATCCTAACACATCTGAGGGAAATCCCTTAACCAGGTCACATCTAGCAATGTGTTTGTAATCTTTAATAGGATTTGCTTTTAACCGAGCATACTCTAGAAGAGTATATTTCTTAGTGGGTCTGAAATCCCATAGTGGTTTTTCCCTATTTGGTTTTCCACGTTAAATCTGGTGTTATGAGTTTTATGATGATTATATGTTTATGAGTTTGCATGCTTAGCAGTTTTTGGTTATATTGTTGAAGTATATGTTACCGAGGTTGAATCTATTGATTTTATGGAAGTTTAAGTTTGTATGATTCACCCCCCCCCCTCTCATCTTGTTAGATATTGGCATCAGCTCTTTACATTAAATATTAGAACTATCACCATAGCCATGAAAATGAATTCCAAAGATTTACAAAATAGATATAAATGAAGAGCATTAAATCAAAGTTTAATTGTCTGCACTTATGGATAGCATTTGGACTAAAAGTAACAGAGAATATTGTTGCTCCAATATGGCTTACTTTCAAGCACACGGTCTTGTAATAAATCCACATACACAATTGATTATAGCAGAAAAGACATTAATAAACAACTGCAAAGGCTCAAAGTCTAGCTACAGTCATGAGAAGAATATCAACAACACAAAGATTGAAGATATCATCTTCATTCTATTCATGTTTGGAAATCAACTCAAAGATTGATATTTTCTTTACAAAGCATTGCATAGAAAATCTTCAACTCCTCCCTTACAAATGAAAATCTACTTCCTCTCACCCAAAGGTTGCTGGAAGAAAAGAAAAGAAGAAGAACCCTACCTCCCTCAATCCTTTTGCAATAAATAGCTACATGAGATCTTTATTCAGTTTTATAACTGAATCTTGAAAAACCTTTTCACTTATGCTTTTTACTTTCCCCATTACTCTTATTTATAATATAAAATATTTATAAACATTATAAATATAATTCTCTAAAGTTTATAAGAATATTTGGACAGGTGGCACTTGAATATTTTAACCCAAAATGAAAATATTCATTATGCTGGGCGGACTAAAAATATTTGTGACAGTCAAAATCTATCTCGGTGAGGGGGCCATAACTATTGTTTTCACCGTTGGATATTTCTCCATTTTGGATATGTTGGTCATAACCTAGTTTTATACATTCTGACTGGAGAGATTTCAAAAATAATGTTTGAGTAAAAATATATGTGATACTGTGTGAGGATCTATATGACTGTCATAAAATCAGACTTGTCAAAATAATGTTCTCAGTGATTTTCACATCTTCTACTCTCAAACACACTGATTTCTTTGAAATTAGAATCATCCTTCTATAGATTCTGATAATTATAGATATAACCCAGATGAACAATGATAATTCATATGGGATTTAAATCCATCTAAAGTATTTGAGTTGTCTTATCATGACAAACTTTGAACTTGGCCCTGTCGAACCATTTGTACCTGGGGAACAGTTGAACTACTTAAACTCTATCATACATTTTGAACATCACTAAACTATTTGAACTAGGTTCAAATGGTTCACATTCTGGAGAAAGAGTATATGAAACATCATCCATGATCATGAAATAGAGCTGCTGCAAAACACTTGATATGAATGTTAGCCTGAAAATGTCTTAGACACAACTTAGAACCTGCGGTACCTAAATGAACACTATGAACTCTTTTTAGGATGGTTCGAGGGGTTCATGAGGTTCAAATCGACCATTGAAATGTAATGCTAAGTATTTATAAATTATTTATAGGAGGATTAGGGATTGAACCAATGAACTTTTAACAAGATTTCAAAAAAAAAAAAAAAAAAAAGACTAAACTAAAAATTTTGCAAGGTGACTCACTCTTGTTATTAGAGACGAATGACAAGGTAACACAAGGTTAATCCTTACATGGTATTTCTTCTAACAAGGCATTATAGTCAATCCCTTAATCGGGTTGTCCCTAAAAGGATCTGTTCTTAACAAGACTTTTGTAAAGCTTTAACAGGCTAGGCTCCTAATAGGGCGAACTTCAGAAGAGTTTAGATAGTTATCTTGTGAGTCTCATCTCACTGCGGTTTTTCCCATTTGGGTTTCTATGTCAAAAATATTGTGTCTAGTGGTGAATATTTTTGTGGTTATGTTCTTATGGTTGATTTTCTTAACTACTTAATCCACTTTGATAAGTTATGATAATCAAAAGCATTGTGAAATGAAGCTTTACTTATGTCAGTAAAAGCATTTGGATATTTATGAGTTTGAAATTGTTTATTGTTATTTTGTTGTAACAGTCAACCGGTTTAACTTGAGGTTTTTATCTTGACCGTGATATTACATTGATAGTTCTAAGTTTACTTTGAGAGATTGATTTTGAGATTGGTGAAGTTTCTATCAGTTTTTCTATCTACTGATTCACCGCACCCCCCTCTCAGTAGTTGACCAGATTCTTATTCTTTCATCATACCATCAATTGGTATCAGAGCATATGAGGTCCTCTAAGTTCTAATCCTAACAGCTTGAGGTAAAGATCTTGCAGATCATGATGAAGAAGGAAGGTCTGAAGTTTAATAGAGAGAATTATAGGATATGGAGTGATATAATGAAAATTTATATCAAGAGTCTTCAAATCAATACTAGGAACAAGTTGTTGTTCAATATATTGCACCTAGTGGGACTATGATTGATGATATGAATAAAGAGCAACAAGAAAACAATCGAGCATTAGAGGCTATTATCAGTTATTTGTCTGATGTAGAGTATGTAGATGTTCATGGTCTTGAGACTGCATATGATGTATGGAAAAAACTTGAAGAGATTTATAGTGGTGATGAACATGTTAAGATTCCTAAAGAAGAGAGTCTAAGAGGAAAGTTTGATGACATGCGGATGGTTGAAGGTGAGAATATCCAGCAGTATGGTCAAAGGATAAAAGAGATAGTCGGTGAAATTAAGAGTGCAGGAGGTAAAGTGGAATATTCCACAGTGATCAGTAAGGTACTGAGAACTCTGCTATCAGTCTACGCTATCCGAGTTGCAGCCATTTAGGAGCTAAAATATATTGACAAGACTAAGGTAACCCTTTAATCCATCATTGGCAAGCTTACTACTTTTGAATTAAATGGTTATGATGGTAGTGTACAGAAATCTGAGTTTGCATTTAGAGATTTTGTTTCTAACCCATCTGTAAGGAGAAGTAGAGATGTCAGTCACAATTATGAATCTAGATCCAGCAGAGAAGCTGATGATGAAGATAGTTTAGTTGAGCTTGAAGCATTGTTGGCCAAGCAGTTGCCCAAAGGTACTGGCAAATATAGAGGTAAATTACCTTTGAAATGTTTTGCATGCAACAAGATTGGATACATAGCTGCTAACTTTCCTAATGGTGATAATGAGCACAAACGAGAGAAATTCAAGAAGTATAAGGGTAAAGGCAAAAGAGAATGTCTTATTGTTGTTGATGGTGGTATCACTGATGAGGAATCTGATGGTGATTCTAATGAAGATATTTTGTTTGTAGCCATTAAAGAGGATATATTTCATCAGAAGGCGTTAGTGTCTTGAATGGATAACTCTGATGATTGGATCATTGATAGTGGTTTTTCTCATCACATCACTGGTGATTGGAGCAAATTTCTTTCTTTGAAGGAATTTGATGGCAGAGTTGTAAGATTTGGTAATGACTCACCATGCATGGTTAAAGGTAAGGGAACTATTTCTCTTAATGGAAAGAGTAGTGTAGATGATGTCTACTAGGTTGAAGTTTTAAAGTCCAATCTTTTGAGTGTAACAACTCAATGATAGAGGATACCCATTGGAATTTAACAACGGTATATGCAAAATCTATGGGAGAAAAGGTGAATTGATTGCAACTGGGAAGCAAACTAAAGCTAACCTGTTTCACCTTAATCCTAAAGTCAGCAAGTATTTAATTGCAATGATAGATGATAGTTGGCTTTGGCATAGCAAATTTTATCATATAAACTTTGATAACATTGTTAAAGTAAGTAAGTCCAAGATAGTGAGAGGTTTGCCTCAATTGGACAAACTGGTTAATGCTCTATGTAAAGAATGTCAGTTGGGAAAGATGACATCCTCAACATTCAAGAGCAAATCTTTTTTAGTGAAACATCTATTAGATTTGGTTCATATAGATCTTTGTGGACCAATTAGGACAAAAAGTATTCAAGGCGACAAATATTTTATGATCTTCACTGAAGATTGCTCAAGGATGATGTGGGTCACATTCTTGAAGCATAAGATTGAAGCTTTTAGTAAGTTCAAGGCATTCAGTGTCTTAGTTGAGAAGGAGAGTGGTAAGAAAATAACGTGTCTGAGGACTGATCAAGGTAGTGAATTTACTTCTAAGGAATTCACTAGATATTGTGAAGAAAATGGTATCAAACGGTACCTTTCTACAATGAGGACACCACAGCAGAATGGTATCCCAGAGAGAAACAATCGGTCAGTTGTTGAAGCTTCTAGGACGATGTTTATACAAGGTGTAGCAAAAAAAATTTGTAGAGAAGTTGTCAGCATAGTTGTCTACACTATGAACCAGATTCTGGTAAAGAGAGGTAAGGACAAGACTCCTTATGAATACTGGTATGGTAGAACACCTAGTGTTAGTTATTTCAAGATATTTCGAAGCAAATGTTTTATTAAGAGAGGTAACTATGTTAGCAAATTTGAGGCTAAAAGTGATGAAGGTATATTTCTTGGTTATTCCACCAACAATAAGCTCTACAATTGTTTTAACAACTAGACACAGAGAATTATTGAGAGTGTTGATGTTTGAGTGGATGAATATCCTAAAGTCTCAGAGGAAACTAGTTTGGAGAAAAATGATGAAGATCATTGCATTATGTTCTTAGAACTAGAAACTATGAAACCTGAAACCAGTAAAGAAAATATTGATGTACCAGTTCAACTAGAATACATAAATTTAGAAGAAGATGATGATAATGAAGAAGATGAACCTGAAGATAATGATCATGTTATTCTGAGATATGTGAGACTTAATCACAATCCTGAGAAGATTATTGGAGATAGGGATGCTAGAGTACTTACCAGAAGAAGAATCAAAGAGAATTCTTGCATGATCTCCACTATTGAACCAAGAACTACTAAGGAAGCATTTGGTGATGATCATTGGGTTAAAACTATGGAGGAGGAACTAGATCAAATTGAGAAGAACAACACATGGACCCTAGTACCCCGACCAGTAAATAAAAATGTAATAGGTACTAAGTGGGTATTCAGGAACAAGTTGAATGAAGATGATGTTGTAGTTCACAACAAAGATAGGTTGGCTTGCAAATGTTATGCACAAGAGGAAGGAGAAGATTATGGTGATACTTTTGCACCAGTGGCAAGACAGGAAGGTGTCAGAACTTTACTTGCATTTGCAGCACATAAGAAATTCAAGGTATACCAGATGGATGTTAAGTCATCATTTTTTAATGGGATACTGGAAGAGGAAGTATACATTGAGTAGCCAAATGGTTATGCTTTGACTGATGATAAAGACATAGTATGGAGATTGCATAAGGCTTTATATGGATTAAAGTAGGTATCAAGAGCATGGTATGAAAGGCTTCATACAGATCTGATGAAGATAGGTTTTCTGAGAACTAGTGAAGATAGCAACATATATCTCAAATTTGAAGGAGATAAAATACTGGTCAGCGAAGTATTTGTAGATGATATCATATTTGGAGGTAATGATGACATGAGCAATGATTTTGCAAATGAAATGAAAAATGAGTTTGAAATGTCTCTAGTGGGAGAAATAAAAAATTTCATAGGCTTGCAAATACAGCAAATGAAGAATGGTATTTTCATCACACAGTCTAAGTATGTGAAAGAGGTCTTGAAGACATTTGCTATGAGTGACTATAAACCAGTTGGGACACCAATGGTTACAAGTTGTAAGTTGTCTAAGGAAGATGAATCCACATTTGTTGATGAGAAGGAATACAGGTCAATGATTGGAAAATTGCACTATATTGTTCATAGCAAACCGGATATAGCTCATGCAGTTGGCCTAGTTGCTAGATTCTAGAAGAATCCTTAGGAAACACATTTGATAGCAACCAAGAGGATTTTTAGATATTTGAAAGGTACCATTGACCATGGATTATGGTATCCATATGGAGGAAACTTTGACTTAAAGGTGTACACAGATGCAGATTGGGTAGGAAATGTTGATGATAGGAAAAGCACAACCGGTGGAGCATTTTTTCTTGGAGGAAGACTTGTTTCATGGAGTATTAAGAAACAGAGTTGTACATCACAATCTACTGCTGAAGCTGAGTATGTTGCATCTTACATGAACTATACCCAGGTTATCTAGATGAGGCACATTTTGGAAGGTTTTAAGATGAAGATTTCAGAACCTGTAAAGATCTTATGTGATAATACAAGTGCCATAAATATTTCCAAGAACCATGTTTTGCACGCACTAACCAAGCATATTGAATTGAAGTATCATTTATTAAGGGAAAAAGTGCAGAGTAAAGATGTGATCTTGGAACATGTTTCTACCAAGGAGCAGCTTGTAGTTATCTTTACTAAACCTCTGCCTAAGACTACTTTTGAGTATCTTAGAAGTCAGTTAGGGGTTTCACCCCTTCATGAGGTCAGTTGAGCATGATGTAGATTACACCAGTCCCAGAGCTACTTGCAAAATTTTACAGCAGGATTGGTGTAGAAGTGGAGTTATTCCACAAGGGGAGCATCAAGTTGCAGGTTGTTGATGTTGAACAGTGACATTTGGCATTGCATGTTTTACTTTCAATTTGGAATTGTTTTCAAAGGGGGAGAAGAACTATGTGATTTGTATGGTTGACAGAGAGAAGGAAGACAAGTTGAAGACAAGGTGAATACTTGGTAATGTAAACTAGGATTCCTATTCATAATTATAGCAATCAATGGTATTGATATTTTTATTGCCATCAATGCCAAAGGGGGAGATTGTTGTCATTTGCATGAAGATTGCATTAATAATATGTTATGTTGTCATTGATGTCAATTAACCAATAATGATATTGTTGATATTGTTGTAATGATGTTTTGTAACCGGTAGGAAGAGCTACTGAAGGAAACTGTAACTGGTAGGAAGAATTTGTGGAGTGAACCAGTATTGCTATGTATTGGAGAGTTGAACCGGTAAACCCTACCTATTGATTTGATAAACTCTAACCGATTAAGTTTGATGAATTGGTTATATTGGTTTATGATCTGATGATGAGCAGTAGTGATTATGACACATATGATTATTATATGAAGAGAGTTTCAAAGTGTTTTTGGCACGTTGATGAAACAGTTTTTGTCTAGGGAATGAGAAATTATATTGCATGTAATTCAAAGCACATGATGAGTTACTGAGTTAGATGGAGCAGTGATCAAGGAACGATCGAGGCTTTCTTGATTGATGTGCATATATTGCTATGTAATCCACTGGTCATCCTTTAACCGACTTGTTTGTAATCTCTATGAAAGAATTAGGTTTTTGTTGTGTTACCAACCTAATTGATTTGTTTATAAGGTCGATGATTTTTTTAGTTTTAGAGTTGGAAAAGTTTTAGTTGAGTGTGTGGTTGCCGAACCGGATGATGTATCTGCAGTTTGAGTAAAGGCATATAGGAGCATGAAAAGGATCTGAACAAGCAAGTGTAGTGATATTCAAACAGATCAGCAAACTCCTGTTGTTTTCTAACAATTACAGTAGATTGAAATCCCGTAACTGGGTAAGCTCTAACAAGCTTGGTGCTATTAAATCCTCTAACCAGATGATCCATTAGCTTGGATTTCAAATCCTCTACCAAGGTTACTCCTTACAGGGTATTACTTCTAACAAGGCATAATAGTCAATCCCTTAATTGGGTGGTCCCTAACAGGATCTGTTCTTAACAGGAATTTTGTAAAGCTTTAACAAGCTAGGCTCCTAACAGGGCAAACTTCAGAAGAGTTTAGATAGTTATCCTGTGAGTCTCATCTCACCGTGGTTTTTCCCATTTGGGTTTCCATGTCAAAAATATTGTGTCAAGTGGTGAATGTTTTTGTGGTTATGTTCTTATGGTTGATTTTCTTAACTACTTAATCCACTTTGATAAGTCATGATAACCAAAAGCATTGTGAAATGAAGTTTTACTTATGTCAGTAAAAGCATTTGGATGTTTATGAGTTTGAAGTTGTTTACTATTAGTTTGTTGTAACAATCAACCATTTTATCTTGAGGTTTTTATCTTGACCATGATATTGCATTGATAGTTCTAAGTTTACTTTGAGAGATTCATTTTGAGATTGGTGAATTTTCTATCAATTTTTATATCTACTAATTCAGCCCCCCTCTCAGTAGTTGACTAGGTTCTTATTCTTTCATCATACCATCATCAGCGTCCCGAGCACATCCCATACATTTGCAACTAAAGATGTAGCAATTCAGAGCACAAACTAGAATACCAAATAATGTGAACAACTGAATAACAATCTCAATATTGAATCTCATAACTCAATCAGAACATTACGCGGAGCACTAAAAATTATGTTGAATCAGCTAGAGATAAGCATCTCCAAACCCATTAAACTGCATCCTCTCATCTGCAACACACTGACCAAACCAGCTCATTTAATTTGACTGCAATACTTAAATACACAGAAGAACATGTTGACATCAATGATAACACATCCTTATAGTAGTATCCAATGCATACATGTGATGAGGGAAATGGGCTACTGAATCTCAGATTCAGAGCTTCTAACATCAACAATGGAGGTAGCGTGGTAAACACACATGCAAATCACACAAATCAAACTATGTTAGACACAAACACATGCATGCAAAATCAGCATTAATCTCCATTGCCATCATATCCTTCAAGGTCTTGTTTTGCAGATGGGTGCTCTCAAAAGCACTTAACACAAGAAGCTATGAAGTAATGGACTGTGAAAATAAGATATGTCAAAATGAAAGCATGATGAATGCAAAAGTTTATTGATCCCAAAATGGGAGAGGGGATCTACTTAAATAGGTATCCTTGAGTGAATCTAGATTATGGGATGAAAGTGGGATAAAGAATAGGGCTTGAAATTTTTAATCCCACATGCATGAGGTGAATGAAAATGGGTAGAGGAGAAAACATAAATAAATAGTGTAAATTCTTATGCATGTATTTGTAAAAATGGATAGATAATATTATTATTAAATATATAGATGATAGATGATAAAATAATAATATTATTAAATGATAAATGGAATATGAGATAATAATAATTTTAATAATGGATAAATGATAATATAGATATTATTAATGATATATAATAGTACTAATGAATTAATGATAGATAAATAATGATATTTAATGGATAATATTCGATGGAATAATGCATGAAAATGAAGTCACCCAAGAGTAAGATGACAAATTTTATGTGTCTAAAGTACGAACACGTTTAAAAAAAATATATCCCACCTGTGTTTTCCCTTCACGAGTAAAAGTGGGAACCATTATTGTGAGTTCACCGGCAAATGAACAAGGAACATGCATGGGATTGATTGGGTTAACATAGATTTGATTAAGCCTTCGGAGGTGTCTTGGTTGAAGCCAGAGAAGAGATGGTATAAAATCAATTGTGATGGTTCTTCCAAGGGCAATCTGGGTCATTCTAGGATTAGTTATGTGGTAAGGGATTGGATGGGGGGTATCCTTGCCTTAGGGGTGCAAAGAATTGAAGAGGGTATGAACAATGTGGTTGAAGCATTGGCGGTCCTCCAAGAAATTAAATTCAGGAAACATCTTGGTATTTCAAAACTACACTTGGAGGGTGATTCATTAATAATTATTACTGCAATCATTTTTAGGAAGATACAAACTTGGCGTCTAAGGAAATACATTTGTGCAATTCAGAAGGAATTAGCAACTATCCAAAACTTCCAAATTAGTCACATACATTGTACGAACCGATTCATTATCGAAATAGGCATTAAAGTTTAATGATGTTGGTGAGGTGAGAGAAGAGTATTTTTGTACCCTCACCCTTGATGACTGACATCCTTGACTTTTTGTGGTATGAGTGCCACATTTATTCAATGGCAAGGATGAAAGGTTGATGGGACAAGCGAACCTAAAGTGGTGATAAAAGGGGGTGTGTTGTGTTATTCCTCATTCATTGATGCTTTTTTCCTCGAAACAAAGAATATAGAGGCCAAATTCCCTCTAATTACTTCTCAACCTCCGGTAGCATTTTTTGGCCCGGCTTCGACAAAGCATTTGAAGGGGCTCTTCAAATTTGGTGTTGAGGAGTTTGTGCAATTGATGGAAACATTGTTGGGCAAGGTATTTTTGCAAGCAAAGCACCAGTATTGGTCTAATATGGATATTGTCAAAATGGTGGTTGCATGGGGTTTAGAATTGGGTGACACAATGAAGAATGTCAAATGGGTTGTTTGCTCAATTATAGATGATGAGTGGTTGGTTGGCTTGGACTCCATTTTGGATTCAGAGGTTCTAGGGATGAGTTTGATGTGAGTGAAGGGATTGAAGACCCCATGGCAGCAGAGGTGTACAAGTTTTTTTATTTTATAGGGTGTAACCAAGATGAAAGATGAGTTGAGGCCCTTATTAGGTGGGACTCTCTAAAATCCTACCTCAGTAGTGGGAGGCCATGTTTGATGGAGTGATGGTGGCTATAGATGGAAATGTTCAAATCAAAGGCAAATGAGGGTCAAGGTGTGGAAGGGTAGCAAAGGTAAATTTACTGGCATCTGGCTTGGGACTTTCAACTATAGATTAGCCTACTATTTTTCTTCCCTTTGTCTCTGGTTTGAATATCTTGTCTGGTATAGTTTGTTCATGTCATTTGAAATTTTGTATGATGGATATTTGGGAGTTTTTGTTTTTTTCTACTCTCCAATGAATATAATGGTTGTACAAGGTGGCAATTTGGGTCTCTACGAGTGGTAGGGTTAATTCTTGTAATAGTATATATTTCCTTCATATGGCATATTGAGGTTCGGTGGTTTTTTTAGGAGTTTTTTGTAGTTGGGATATTGGTACTAGTTTCTCGATGCAGTGACCAGTCTCTTTTTGGATAATCCATGTAATTATTATAAATTTTATATTTCTATTAATAAAATATAAAACAATTATGACCAATCAAAAAAATACTACAAATGAATAAACTTTTCTTGTTCAACTCAGTCAAAATGAGAAAAAAATCTTTATTTTTAGTTATAGAAGATAATTATGTGAATATCCTATTCTATAATGACTCTTTTGATTATACTCCAAATTCCATCAAATATATTATCTAGAAGGCTCACAATAGCCTTAAATAGTATTTTAAATATTAGGAAAAAATTATAAAAAGTAGATAGATATATGCTTATCAATTTGACATCCAAAATTTAAAAAACATTATCTTGTTTCTTGCCTTCATAATGCCAAGATCGTGTGTTGATGTCACTTGTAATGAAAAAATTATACAATAGAAAAAATATATTATAATTATGCTTCAAATAAGTGATAAAAATTATGCCACTTCAAGGAGACAAGCCTCCTAATCCACATATTGAGTATTGTGTACTTGTTGAAGATTGTCCCCTTCAAAGTGGATTAGGATGTTTCTATTGAAGTGTATTATTGAACCCCACATATCCCAACAATCACTTGTAAGAAAAATATCTATCTCAAATGGATATTAATCAAGATTGATTTTCTCAACAACCTAAAAAATTATATTAATGTGTAAACCTAAATTAATAATTATAATGAATGATCAATAGTTATGAGAAGGATATAGTACTCCTAGATTAAAAAAAAAACCTTAGGAGAGAATTAAATTATCTTATGACAAGTTTTCTCATCCAATGCAATGAGACAAAATGACCTATATTTAGCTCAATGTAATAAATAAAAAATCACTCCTAAGTTTAGCTTAAGCAAATTAAATAAAGGGAACATAATTAAATAATAATTATTAATTAATCAATTAGGTAATTGAGTTATTACTCTAGCATGGGCCCAATTAAGATTGACTTAGAGAGAAGTTAAAAATATAACGATGAATGTAAATATAGATGCATGAATGGATGGGTGATGACTACAAGGCCCAATGTACAAAAAAATGCAACCTCTTATAATTGGAGAAAAGGAAAAAGAAACTTATGGGAATAAATTTCTCTGCAAAAGAGAGAAAAAAGAAATAAAATGCATACATGTGAGAAAAGAATGTAGGAATCAATATCTCCCCAAGTATTTATTTGATCACATAAGTACCATCAATATCCCCTTATGGGAGAGAAAAGAAGAGGTTATTAATCCCCTTCATAAGGAAGAGATCATAGGCCAATAGAAAAAGCTCAAAGAAGATTGTTGATGATGATCCATGATTAGAAAACAATGTTCCCCCTTATAAAGAAATGAGTTGAATGGCCAAGGTAGAATAAACTCCGTGAAAAAAGGAGAAAAGGCCACATGATCTATGCCATTAAAAAGTGCTCAACTTTCCACATTTCTAAATCAATGCATGCAAATTAAAATGGAGAAAATTCAAACAACTATGAAGATACCAAAAAAACAACCTCCAAAGGCAATGATGAAGCGATGACACGTGAGATATAGTTGCCATCAAAGAGGGATTGAATATTATCAAGAATGTTTCCAATGTCTACAATATATGACTTAATAAATAACCCTACAATGTATGGCATGAAGATATCCCACAAATATGGAACTAGAAAATAATTGACATCTTGCCAAACTTAATTGAGTTGTAAATGCAAGAAATGGAATCTCGACACAAGTCTTGTGAACCAAGGTAGATGATGGAATTACAGATAGGATCAAGTGACCAAACTTCTCCTTAGATAGTTGTTCCACTCTAAATGCATGAGAGTGTGAATTTGTACCACTCGGTAGAACTCCATGTCATTCAAAGAAAAGTGAGAAAAGAAATACAATTGAGAGACATGATAAACTATTGCAATTGCAATAATCTCACTACTATGGTCTCTAATAAGCACTAAATTAGGTGTGAACTCTATTGTCTTCCCTTCCCCATTGTGTGTAATCTGGCATATGGGAAGGAGGTCGGAAGATAATGGACACAAAGTACATCATGAAATGTTCTATCATCAACATCGATAGATCCTTTCCTAGTAAAACTTATATAATTATTATTCCCCATCAAAATATGGTGATTTGCAAGGCTTGTATGAATATAAAATACCCAAAGATGAAGCCATGTGATGAGAGGTTCTTGAATCAATAATCCATCCAAATAGACTGAAGATTGTAGGATGCCAAGATGGGATGGAATTTCATCTTGTCATATCCAAGTGCCATAGAAGTTGACCTACATTGTGTAGGTGTTGAAGTGGGAGAATATAATGTACTAGATGGCATAGATGAAAGAAAAAAATATATGATTCTTCTATAGAAGGTGCTTTGGCTCATTAATATAATTTTTGTAATGTTGATGTCCATCGTGTCTTAACATGTTTCAAGAATAACACTATGGTAAATTCTTCTTAGATGAGTCCCCCTTAGAAGAGGAAGAAGAATTAGATATATAATGTGAATTTGATTCAATGACTTTCTCATTAGACTTTTAAATCTTTATTATTTAGTTTCTTATTTTTTCTATTTGAAGCCTTGTGATGCAATATGATATGATTTGGAAGACATCAATTTCTCATCTATACTAACATTTCCTACTCTCTGGTGAGTGATGAAGAAAGTACCAAGTGCATCTCTAGTGGAATCTAAGGTAGACAAAAAATAAATAGTCATGAATAAGCTCAGTAAGCATAGAAAGAATCAACTAAGAGTCTTTTTTTTAAATGCCACATTGTTATAACTTTTATGTAAGAGACTTGAGTTTAGTGAGTACCAAGTGCATCTCTAGTGGCATCTAAGGTAGACACAAAAACTAAATAGTCGTGAATAAGCTTGGTAAGCATAGAAAGAATCAACTAAGAGTCTTTTTTTAAAATACCATGCTGTTGTAACTTTTCTATAAGAGACTTGAGTTTAGAGAAGAATTATTATATGCTAACAAAAACTATATTATTTACACCAATAATTCTATTGGTTAATTAAAATCCTCTCAAGGTATCTTTCTTCCCAAACAAGGACTCCAATTAAGTGAAGATTTGATAGGTGTGTTGGAAGGTTCAATATGAAAGAGAAGATCAAGAGATGTAAACATGATGTCTCACAATAAAATGGTTAGTGCAAGATTGATATTCAATAAACCTAAAACCATTTAAATGAGATATTAAGGAATATTAAACAAGAACATCATGAAAACAAGACAACATAAATGAAATATACTCATGAAGCTCCCATTGCAAGTAGCTCTTCCTTGTCCTCCTTGCCTCCACGAACTTTGCTAGCTCCAAAGTTTGACAAATGGAGAGTTGGAGAGAGATGGAGTGGATGTGGATTGCTCTCCTTCTGCTCAACAAGGTAAGTGGATTATTGGATTGGATTTGAGTGATGGATAGGAGGATTTGGATTGAAATATTGGAGGAAGAAATGGCAGCATGACAATGCATGAGAAGTGTATATCTTTGTGAGGAAATAGGCTCCAATTTATAAATTGGAGAAAGCCAATGGAGGGCCAAGATTGATTTGATTATGAAGGGTTGAGATTGATTTGAGATAGAAGGCATGGATCAATGGTGCCTTGGGAAAATAAATAGAAATATAAAATTCCTTTGGAAAAGGGGGGAGAAATTTGAATTTCAAACATGAGGAATTAAAAATTCCAAAATAAGGATGCATTGAGGGATTCAAAGAAATTTGAATTTCTTTGAGAGATTCAAAGTTGATGTGACATGAGTGGGAATTAAAAATTGAGGAATAATGATAAGCATGATTATGAGAGATTCAAGAAGGATTAATTAGGTTGAGTGGGATTAGGAAAAGTGATTTGTAGGAATCACATGACTAGGTTAATTAATTAGAATTAATTAACTGAGTGGGTTTAGAGGAAATGATTATTGAGATGACTTTAGAAGAATAAGGGAATAATTAATTTATTTGATAAATTAATTATTGGACAATAGTGACAGGATTAATTAAATTAGATTTAATTGATTCTGAGAGGAATAAGGATAACACAATTAAGTTAATTAATTATGTTGATAGGCTTAAATTAATTAAATATTAATTTTAGGTGTCTACACAAGAATATGTTGGATTTTGTGAGAAGTGAGTACTAGTGAGGATCTGATGTTAGTTATAGATCACACAAAACTTCAATCAACAAATGTAGGAGATTAAAATACAAGAATAGAGAGAGAAAATGAAGACAATGGAATGACAATTTTGAGAATACGCTCTTCACTCTCATTGAAAAAGTTTTTGAACTAATTTAGGTCAAAAGAGAGTTTGTCTGTGTGTGTGTGTGTCTGTGTGTACACACACACGGACATATAGCCTCCTAAAATAAAGATATAATATCGGTTATGAGTGTTAAGTTGTTGTATACATTACATAATGTTTATAATGTATTACTTATTATGTGTGTGGTGCACGTAGGGGACCCTAGATGAGCATGCACCACTTGGAGTTAACATTCTTGGGGCCACTTTATGTGTTGTATTGTAACATTGAAAATATATTTCATGTGTCACATTGAGGAAATGTATTTAATTTAATGTTGAAGAATATTAATAAAGTGAAAACTTAGTATGCAATAACAAATGAGGGGTTAACAATATTGTATTCACATGGTTTTAATTTACCACTAGTTTTATTTTGTATGAGCTTGATTCTATAAAATCAAGCACAGGTTAGTGGTTTCAGTTGGATGGTTGAGTGGGGTGTCACTATTAAGTCTTTATGAGGAGTGCATATGAAACATGGTATGAGATGTGTGGATTCATGGCATGGGAGAGGCTTGATGTTTCAAAAGTATTAATTGCAACTTTGTAAGTGAATTGTATTTCTTTGCGGCTAAATAATACACAAATTTTGGATGCTTTTGGAGATTGGGTTTTTCCCCCATGAATATTTTCCCACTATATATCGTGTGTTATCTTGTGACTTGTCCATTTGATCTATGCATAGTGGTGATTCTATAAGCTTGCATGCATATTTTTCTCTCATGTGGTTATGTAGAAAATGTATTAAATGTAACTAGGTATGAAGTCCAAAAGAATGTGAAACTTAACTACCCATGTTAGGAAAAAATTGACACGTGTAATAGATGAATTTGGGCACATGTACTTATATTAAGCATGTCTAATAAAGCTCAATCTTAAATAATATGTGTATGCGGGAAAAGTGGTTCAATGAAATTCAATATGTGAAAATATTTCAAGGACTTTCCCACACACCCATGGGACTCTTGGTGCAAGTTATGGAGCTATGAAGGATATCTCAACTCCCCAAGGTGTGTTCCATGGTTCTCTATCTTAGAAGGTCCCTCAAGCCAATGCCTTTGCTCTTAGATCACTGAGCAAAGTGACTTAGGGATGACTAATGCAAGAATGAGGGATGCTTTAGATTAAGTTTGGCATGAATACATCCTATTTATGCATGATTCTATCAAATGATTTAAATTGGATGATAAGATGACAAGGTTAGTAATAATACTATCCTAACATGATACACTCGTTATATGATTTAAGCTAATGATAATAGAAATACTCTAAAATGCTTATTAGATTAATTCCTATTGCAAAGAGAGGCTAAATGCTTTAGAATTGAGTATAAGTATGATGCTAAAGACTTGGATCATGAAAATGAGGAAATGGGGGCTCTATTTATAGAAGAAACAGGGCAATCGACGGTCAAGATTGAAGGATTTAATCAAGGGTCGGGATTGAAAGTTATCAATCCATGTTTGCAACTATCACCAATGAAATGGTGACAATTGTCAACATAAGACTGGTTGAGAGAGGATGTAAGAAGCATTAAATTCTTGTGAAGACCTCATGGTTACCTTAGGAGGTAAGGGTTAAGGTTAGGTTAAAGTTATCCATTGGATAAAGCTTTTACCCAAAGGGTAAACTCTTGTGCAAGGGTTAAGGAAATAACCATGGTCAAAGCAATGAATGCTTGATGAGACCCCTAGGTTAGATGAAGGTTGAGTTAGGAAAAAATTATCTAATCATGCCACAAAGGGTTAGTTAACCATTAATGGTTTGAAGACTTTGGGGACAAATTTGTAAGAGTCCTTCCAAATTTGGGGGTATTCAACAAGTTAGCTTGTTGAAGGCATAAAGGCTTTAATGCCTTTGGAAGACTTTACTCCAAATTTGAGAAGTGACCTCCTCAAATTTAGGGAAAAAGGACTAATGAAGGGTTTAGCTTAATTGATTAGGATTAGATGGAATCTAGAAGAGTCTAGAAAGAGGTTTAGGAGGCAAATGGGAGATGTAGGAAAATGCAAGTGGATGAGGGATAATAGGATTTAATTAAAATAAATTACTTTATTTCAATTTGGTTGCAAGTTGAAGATTTAAATAAATTAAATTTATTTAATTGGGGTGAACTTCTTAATTAAGTGTAAATTTAATTAAAAGTAGAGAGAAGGGATTTAATTAAATAAAATGATTTATTCAATTAAATGGTATAAAGGGCTTAAGTGAATTTAAATAAATAAATTGAATAATTTATTTAATTAAATAGAAGAATGTGAATGATTTAATTAAATTAGATTTAACTAAAATAGAGGAATGAGAATAAAATGAACATTAAATATTCATTTAGGAGTATGGTCATTTTTATACGTCTACTTTTTGCCCCTCTTTGAAGTGACGTGTGTGCACATGTTGATTCAAAGAAAAATGATGTGTCATCAAAATTTGATTATGATCAATGTGATGTCGTATCTAGATATTCATGCCATGCCCTAGATTTGATAAATGATGTTGATAATGCCCCCTCGGGAGATGAATCAAAATTTTGAAAATTTAATTTGATTTTGATAATGTTTGATAAATTGCATCGCACTTTAAAATTGTGTCTATGTTGAAGGTGTTAATTTGATTCATCTCCTGATAATGATGTTTGTTAGGGTTAAATGGGAGACCACGAGCAATTTACGTGTTCCACCTCGTAACCCTAATTTCAATTTACCCTATAAAAGGTAAAAAGTGATTTCTTTTGTCTCATTTGTGCTTGTTGACTTTGGATTTAGTGACACTTGGAGAGAAAGTCAACATGTTGGTTCCCTATTCTTCTCATCGATTCGAGCACGTTCGGAGGTATCAGAGGCCCGCCATGTATGGACCACCTATAAGTCAGCATTTTTGACCCCTTGTTGATTTTTATTTTGTCATTTTTAGGCATGTTTTTCAATTTTTGCCCCAAAAATTAACGGTTTAGCGCATCGAGTGAAAATTGTAGTGCATACAAAAAAATAGGGTTGCACGTAGAGCTTTAGGAATGAGGGTAGCATCCGAGTAGGTTAGGATAGCACAGCGGGGGGGGGTAGCGCATCGACATTGTTTAGCACAGAGGGTTCACAGGCTAGCGCGTAGGGGAAAAAGGGTAGTGCATAGGGTAGACCTAGTGCATAGGGTTCATAGGGGGTTGCATGGGTAGTTTAGGCTAGCACGTAGGGATAACCTAGCACATAGGGTTAGGTCTGTAGTGCAGGGCCAGAGTAGGATAGCGCATAGCTCAGGGTTAGTGCTTAGGGTGTTTTAGGTGGCTCTTTGATGGATTAGGTTAGTGCATAGGTGTAGGTTAGCGCTTAGGGTTAATTGTGTAGCACATAGAGAATTTTGGATGGCGCATGTCAATCAGTGTAGCGCGTAGGTAAAACAATTTAGCGCGTAGGTGGAAAAATAGGATTTGTGAGGGATTGGAGATGAATGAAAATAGGTGGGGATAAGTAGGGGTTTGCCAGTTTTTTTGGGATGGGTGTGATAGTTAGTCTGTGTGCCTTCTATTTTTGATATTTTGTCTGATATGTCCTAATATGGTTTTTGATATGGATTTTTGATATGATTGTTAGAAATAACTTGATTTGATTTTCAATGTTTCAAGTTGATGTTGATCTGATGTTGATATGGATTTGAAATGATGTGGATTTTGATATGGATGATTGATACGAACTTGATTTGATATTCATTTTTTTCAAGTTGATATGAATGTGGGACTTGAGTTGTTTTTCAAGTTGATATGGGTTTGAAACTTGAGTTGTTTTACACGTTGATATGAATGTGGAACTTGAGTTGTTTTTCAAGTTGATATGAATGTTGGAAGCTTGAGTTGTTTTTCAAGTTGATATGAATTTTATAGATAACTTGATTTGATTTGCATTGTTTCAAGTTGTTATGATCTGACATGGATTTGATATGATGTGAAACTTGATGTGTTTTATAAGTTGATATGAAATTGATGTTTTTGATATGGTTGTTTTGATATGATGGTGGAACTGATATTGGACATCTTTTGCTTGTGACGGGAGTGTCTTGGAGTTGTGCAATCGTGAGAGTGATTTCTAAAACCGTGGTCTTTGATAGCACGATTGACATAGGCTGACAGGGATATTATTGAGAGATGTGGCCTATCTTCTTTTCTAGAGATGCCCCGGTATATCATTAACCGAGGTTTGTTGACAGCGTTGGCTGAGAGGTGGCATAGTGACATGAACACCTTTCATTTAGCGACAGGTGAGATTACAGTGACGCCTGAGGATTGCTACCAGATTTTACGGATTCCTATGGTAGGTGTACTGTTACCCTATGAGCAAACCGAGGAGGGTGGTATAGAGGCTCTTTGTTGGATTCTGCAGGATGATATGATTTGTGGGTATGAGATCTCATGGCAGGAGTTTATTGATTTGGATTACGCTCCTCTCCCATCAATGCTAGCAAGTTTCATAGGTAGTTTCTTATGTCCCGACCATAGGTCCAAGGGACTGGCAGTGGGATGGGGATTGGTTCTGGAGGACATAGTGACACAGGGTCGCCGATTTGCATGGGGGTCTGCTATGTTGGTCCATTTATACAGGAACCTACATCAGGTGGTTTACTTGGGATACAGAAGTCTATTCGCGGGGGTCACACTGCTACAGGTATGGGTGTGGGAGCATATTCCCGCTGCTAGGCCACTTGCAGATAGAGACAAGCTTGTTGGATGTGCTCATGCCTATGGATACAGAGGGATAGTTGTCCAGCGTAACCTGGGCAAACTAGAGCATTGGAGGCGAGTGCTAGATGATATTGATACAGTCATCCAAAGACCGTATATGGATTGTGAGGTGTGGGTAGAGGATGGGATGGAGATGCCATACGTCTATATGTTCAGATATCTGATAGGGCAGACGCCCTTTGTGATTGAGAGATTCCTGCATAGCCGAGTTCGTTGACAGTATGGACGCCAGTAGGGGATTCTATAGGGAGCATGCTTGTATGCTCAACGGAGGCAGGATGTGTTGGAGTGGGGACCCACTATTGACAGTGCGGCAGTGATTGAGGAGTTCTTCCACCTAACCAAACAGATTTGGGATTATGTGTATGGGATAGTAGATGCGGGGATGACAGAGGAGTACTCTGCACATTTTGTGGTGCATGTTGTGGCTAGGATATCAGATCCAGTGGAGATGATTCTCACTTTTGACAATGACAAGGATAAGCAGCCCAAGAGGCTAGGGAGATGGGGGAGGATGGAGAGGATCTGGATGAGGGAGGTGGGGATGGTGGAGGGGATGATGGCGGAGGTGGTGGAGGAGGTGACCGAGGGAGGAGAGGAGATAGGAGGAGAGTTGATCGGGGGAGGAGAGGAGATAGAGGTGTAGCTAGTGGTGACAGAGGGATACAGGTGGAGAGAGTAGTGCGGCGAGCTGGGGAGGAGAGAGGGAGGGGAGGGTTGGATATTGGAGCTAGGGGAGAGGGGGTAGGAGAGGTAATAGTAGCTGTGGGAGGGACTGATGATTTTAGATGGTCGGCCTAGAGGAGGAGGTCAAATTTTTTACCCCCACCAACGTCAAGGATAGGTAGAGGGACAGGGGTACCACGACATGGGTACCCCTACAGATTCAAATTCTGACACACCGCGAGGATACATAGATCAGGTCCTTGTAGTTATCAGTGCAGCATCTATAGACACAGCTACTGGCACAATAGTGGCAGATTACACAACTGACTACTGAGCGGGATATAGTTTTGGATCGGTTGGATCGAGCTGAGGTTCGCGCAGAGACTTTTGACAGGGCGGCTGCAGGTAGTTCAATGAGAGACACCCTGAGGGAGTTGGCTTATACAGCCAAGGAGTCAGAGTATTACTGGAGGCATTATGAGGATGTGGTGCCTAGGGAGCACTGAGTTCCAAGTTTCATAGCTACGAGATCTAGTCAATCCAGGCAGACTGGGTCCAGGACAGAGAGAAGAGGCATGACGGGGCTTGTTCGTCGGGATCCACCTGGGGATCCCGATGCTGGGACATCTGCTGCGAGACCATCACCCACAGGAGATATTCATACTTGAGAGATGTTGTCTCTATTTTATTTTGATCATTTTGTTGTATTTGGTATAGACATGATAGATTTTGTACACTTGATCATTTTTGAGATATATATATATATATATATATATACGACACCATTTTCCTTGATCTTTATGTGATGCTTTTATGGATGATGCTTTCTATATGAGTGTGATTTTTCTATGATGATGATTTCATGCTTAGATAGATGTATGTGATTTGATATTTGATGAATATGATGTGATAATGCATGATGTTGTGAGATGTATTTTGAAAATGAGATGTATGATAATGATATGCTGTGAGATGTATCTTGAAAATGAGATGTATGATAGTGATATGCAACTAATTATAAAATGATATGCAACTAATTTGAGCATCCTCATTCTGTATTTGTCATCCCTGTATAGTCACATGTTTTTGCTTTCTTTGCAGTTTATCATCATTGAGTATTGATTGGTTTGGGATATGTTGAAAAATTATACAAGCATAATGGTATAATTGAACCATAATGACCTGAGAAAAACTTACATGATATTTTATTTTGCAAGATAGAACAAGCATCGAGGTATAATTAAACCAAGACGACCTCAGTACAGCTTACGTATAAACAAACAAGAATAAACCATTTGTATGTGCAAAGTGGAACCATGTCTTCAGTGATTATGTTTTGAATCACGTCTTGAGACAAGTATTTGCACAGTACAAATGATCGCCTCACAGACAGAAAACTAAAAAGATATTGGAGTCTTAATGACTTTTTCTAGCTTGAGGCATCGTTGAGAAAATGTATAAGAGCCAATAATGCAAAAAAGTTCAAGTGAAAAAATAGTCAAAACTTTATGCAAGATGCAAACATTTGATACTTCAGAAAATCATCCATCATGCGTTTGTGAATCTTTTAAGTGATCAATGTGTGCCTCTCGTGATTTGTTGCTTTGTTTGTTGGATATGATGTTCTGAGTTTGCTGCAAGTTTTGACAGGATAGAATTTTGATCAATGTTTCCCCTAGCTAAATTTACCTCCTGATGTGGATATGTACAGTGATTACCAATCCATGGTAGGATATGACGAAATGATATTTCAGATAAACGAGGACAGTGACTATGTTAAGTATGTCCTGAATAATGCTTATTTTGATAAAGTGTTGGGCGATGGGCGATAGTGCTTGATTGTGGATATAAAAGGCTCATGAGTAAAGATAGATAGAGGAGTTATCCTCTCACAAATAGTGCCCGTTGCCAGGTTTTCACCAGTTGTTTTTATTGCACCTGTTGTTTTCTTTTTCTTGATTTTTTTTTTTTTTGTAGTTTTTGATTTTTTGATGTTTTTGACTTTTCTGTGCATTAGACTTGCTCAAGTGTAGTATTTCTTCAAATGGATGTTGTTGGTTGGTTCGTCGAGCACATCTCCTTTTGAAGTTGTTAGCTGATAAGAACCTAAGCCATAGGCTGATATGATAACATAGGGACCTAACCAGTTAGGTTCAAATTTCCCTTTCTTTTCCCGATCCTGTTGATTTCTGGGATTTTCTTTGAGTACTAGATCTCCAATTTTAAAAATTCTAGGGATGACCTTGTGATTGTAGCTTCGGCACATGTGTTGTTGATATGCTTTGAGGTGAGTATAGGCATGTTGTCACTTTTCATCTAGGAGTTATAGCTCTTGCAGTCGGTTTACTTGATACTCTTCATCTAGAATGAGGCCTTTCAAAGATACTCTGAGAGATGGAATCTCTACCTCCAGGGGTAAAATTGCTTATGATCCATACACCAATGAATATGGCATAGCTCCTGTAGGTGTGTGGATACTAGTTTTGTATGCCCAAAGTGTTGGATTGAGTTGTACGTGCCAATCTTTTCCCGCATCATTCATTGTTTTCTTGATGATTTTTCATATTGTTTTGTTGAATGCTTTGGCTTGACCATTCCCCTGTGGGTAGTAAGGTGTAGAGAAACGATGTTGGATTTTGAATCGTTCACATAGTTCTCCCACATCTTGGTTCTTGAAAGGTCATCCATTATCTGTGATGATGGAACTTGGAATGTCATATCTGCAGATCAGATAATTAAGAATAAAAGAGGCAATTTCTTTTCCAGTCACTGTGGTCATGGGGACTGCTTCAATCCACTTAGTAAAGTATTTTGTTGTAGTGATAATGAAGTGCCCATTTAAAGATGAAGGATGTATTTTTCCAACTAAGTCTGGTCCCCACTGACAAAAGGGCCAGGATGTTATGAATGGTTGCAGTTCCTGTGCTGGTGCATGTATAAGATTGCCATGGATTTAGCATTTAGAACATTTTTTTGCAAAATGGTAAGAATCTTTTTCCATTGTCGGCCAGTAATATCCCATTCTTAGAAGTTTTTTAGCAAGAGTAGGACCACTTGAATGTGTGCCACAGATACCTTCATGAAGCTCTTGTAAAGCCAAGTCAAATTCATTACGATCAAGGCAACGAAGAAGATACCATCTAGACCTCAACGGTAAAGAGTATCACCAGTGAGGGTATAACGGGCGGCTTGTCGGATAAAGTTACATTTTTGGTTTCGAGATAGGTCAATGTGTAGGGTATTGTTTTTAAGATAGTTGTATATGGGCCTGTATAACAGAGAGTTGGAGTTGGTTAAGGCATAGATAACATGGGATGCAGAATGGTCATAGGCTAGGGAGAACAGTTGCTCTACCAGAAACTCATAACGACTCTGTTGTTTTGGAATTTGTAGTAGTGAAGTGATAGTAGCCATTGCATTGGCTCCTCTGTTGTCCAACCTTGGTATTTGCTCGAAGGTGATGTGTACAAAATACTATTTGAAGTCATCCACCATTCATTTGTATGGTAGCAACTTGTCATCTTTCATCTAATAGTCATTGTTGATCGGATTTATGACTAGTTGTGAATCTCCATAGACTTTCAATTATGTGATTCTCCATTCTACGGCCATTTTGATTCCTGTCACCAGTACCTCATATTCAACAATGTTATTTGTGCATGGAAACATGAGTCTATATGATCTTGGTATGGTGTATCCGTCAGGAGTGATGAACAGAATGCCAGCACCTTAGCCATATTGAGTATAGGATCCATCAAAGTAGAGGGTCCATTGCTTGGTGTTTATAGTAAGAACATCCCTATCTGGAAATTCAATCTTCATTGGTTGTTTATCTGGTAATAGCGCATTAGCCAACTAATCTGCAATTACTTGTCCTTTGATAGCTCGACGCTTTGTGTAGTGAATATCAAATTCATTGAGAATCATTACCCATTTAGCCAATCGGCCTGTGAGAGATGCTTTGCTGAGCAAGTATTTGAGAGGGTCATTTTTTGCTACTAGCTTGATAGTATGAGCTAGCATGTAGTGTCAGAACTTTTGAGAAGCGAATACCACTGTGAGACAAGCCTTCTCAATGAATGTATAATTGAACTCATATACATTCAAAGTTCAACTGATGTAGTAGATAGCTCTTTCTTTGCCTTCCTGATTTTCTTGTGCTAACAATGCCCCCAGTGATATGTTTGTTGTTGATATTTAGAGAATAAGTGGCTTCCCTACTATTGGCGGTACTAGAACTAGTGGGTTCATTAGATATTGCTTGATTTGATAGAATGATTCTGCATATTTTTCTTCCCATATGAAGGGTACATTCTTATGTAGAAAATGATTGAATGGTAGACTTTTATCTGCTAGTTGAGTGATGAATCATCTGATTGACTGGAGTCATCCTTGTAATGATCTGAGTTGGCTTATATTCTTAGGTGGTGGCATCTCCATGATGGCTTGTACCTTTGTTGGATCCACTTCAATGCCCTTTTTTGAGAATATGTAGCCTAATAATTTTCCTTTTGTTACCCCGAAGACATACTTCTTAGGGTTGAGCTTGACTTGGAATTTGTCCAATCTTTCAAAAAATTTCTCTAAGATGCCCAGACATTCTGCTCGAGTAAATGATTTAGCTAGTAGATCATCTACATAATCCTCCATGAAGGTATGCATCATGTCGTGAATGATCATTGTCATTGCTCGTTGATAAGTTGCCCCCGCATTCTTCAAGCCAAAAGGCATGACATTCCAACAAGATGTTCCCCAAAGATAGGTAAACGTTGTTTTATCTTGATCCTCTAGAGCTATCTTGATTTGATTATAGCCAGAAAAACCATCCATTAGTGATAACATTGCATGGCCTGTTGTGAGGTCTACAATTATGTCGATACTGGGCAAAGGAAAGTCATCCTTTGGACAAGCTTTGTTGACATCTCTAAAATCAGTGCATATCCTGATACTTCCATCTAGTTTTGATACTCACACAATGTTGGAAACCCATTCAGCATAGTCAATAGGTCAAATAAATCTGACTTCTAATAGTTTCTTTAGATCAACTTTGACCATGAGTGCTACATGTGGATTCATTTTTCTCAGTTTTTGCTTAATGGGCTTGGCTCCTAGAGCAATAGACAAGTGATGCATGATTAGATGTGGATCAATCCCGGGCATATCTATGTATGACCAAGTAAAGCTAATTTGCTTTGCTTTAAATAATTTGATAAACTTGATTTTCTTCCTCTGTCAGAGATTTTGCTAGGTGTATGTTTTTGGTTGCTTCTGTTGTACCAATGTTAATTGATTGAGTGGGATCAATCAATATGGGTGATCACTCCTGATAGTGTTTAGGAAGAGTGTTAAGTCTCTCATCTTTGGGTGCCTCAAGAAGGTTTTCACCCGCAAATGTGTCCTTTATTTTTACTTTTTTGTGATCTATTTATGCCATTGACTGGTTTTCAACTGTGGATTATTTCTTTCATTTTGCGACTGAGAGACTTGGCACTCCCCTGATTGTAGATGTCGTTACTTTGTTCACTGGTAGAGTCTATTTCTGGGTTAACGCTACATAAGTAGTGGATAATGGATTCATCATTTGGAATATGGGTATGTCATGGTTTTCAGGTTCATCCCAATCTATGAGGTCAGGAAAGATGAGTGTCAAATACTCATTGGGTGGGTCAAGTTCAGCTATTGTAAGTGTCATGATGGAGGTATCATCGAGGCTGGTTTGGATATTGAATAGGTTTATGACAGTGTCGAGATCTTTGATCGTATCATCTTATGTGTAGACTTGTTCATAATTTTTCTGTTCGTTTTCCATGGCATCGTAGATATTTTGTGAACCAAATTCAAGTATTCGAGGCTCTGTGTCGTATCCTTCTTGAGAAAGTGTTGTATGACTGGTGTTTTCAGCAACATCTTTAGTAACATTGGAACAACTACCCCATTCATATTCATTTGAATCGGTCTCACAGGTATTATCCCAGAGTCTTTCAGTGTTGTGGGCTGGTATGTTGTAGGGTGAAAACAGGTCCTTGATGATTGAGACCAATCTGACTATCTTCTCGGATTCGGTATCAGATCATGCTTCCACTCATTGCATCTATTCATATATTGTCTCTCCTCAAGGAGTAATGATGTTGTCCGGGTGTGATTCTTCTTTGTTTGAAATGGGTTCCTGAACATGATGTATTGTTGTGCAAGGTGTTGCTACCTTTTGAATGATTGATTTCTCTTGGGGTTTCTTTTTTTCTTAGGATTCATGTTCCTTTTGGATTGTTTATGTTGATTCAAATAGTGCCTCCTGCCATGAGTCTTCCTTGTATTTCTTCTTTGCCTTCCACTGAGGTTTCTGGTATTTGCTTGGTGTCTTCCTTGGTGGTAGAGTGTGTTCATAGCAAAATCCTATTTTATCTTTAGCAATTTGTGAAGGAGGATCTATTGGTTCTGTCATGCCTTCCTGATGTTTGTCGATAGGTCCTTTTCCATTGTATCCCATCTATTGCATGATCAGGTAGCCCTTTCCATATAGTTGTGTTGGTATAGCGACTTCTATAGTAGTTTCTCTGACTATCTCTTCATCTTTATATAGCCAACTAAGGATGTCCTTTTCTTCTAACTCATGTGCTAGTGTGCCTAGTTGGATAAAATTACCATCAAACTTGGTGATGGGTTGTGTTGATGTTGTAGGTAGCCCATGAGATTTAGGCAATGCTGGTAAGTTGATTAAACTCAAGGGTTGCAAAGAGTACTCTACCATGCCTTATTTTTTTATTTCCATCTTCTGTTTGAAATCCATAGATAGAGATTTAGTGTGAGGCATCACCTCGACTCAGTCTGACATTCCAGTGGATTTTATATTTAGACTATTATGGATACTTTATTTTGATGCATTTTGAGACTTAGAACTTATATGATTTCAAGATTTGGATAACATTGCTATGTTTTGATGATTTACTTATATGCTTTATGAGATAGAACACTACATGATTGTTAGATAACATGATATTGCAATGATAGATGTCGTTATTGAATTTGCAGAACTTTACTATGATAATAGAACTATGATGTATGGTTAAGTTTATGTGAACTGGGATGAAAATTTGCTTATGTAAAATTGCTTGATAAAAGATGTATTTAATCTGTGCAGATGAAAATTGTATGCAAGTGATGATGTGTATTGTTATTCCTTTGAATTATATTATATGTGGATATTTGAGAGTACTAATGTGTAAATTGAGATGCGCAGGAAATTAACCATGTGACCATGGAAAATTTATGGAGAACCAAACCTAGACTTATGTATGGTCGTAAGCCAGGGGTTGTCTATTTGGAGAGACAACACCTCGTTTGTGTTGTATTTATATTTGTAACAGTATATGTTGCATGAGTGTTAAGTGTTATTTAAATTTAATGTGTAAAAACCACGAGACGATTTCATGTTTTATTTTGTAAAAGTGTTTTATTTGTGTCACTTGACACGTGTGGATTTAAGTTTAAATGTTTTATTTTTGTCCCTTGGTGGGAAAGTGTTCAACTATAGTTTTTTTTTTTCAATTAATATAACGTGATGTCATAAATACCTTGGGAAAGGATTCTTTGGAGAGGTCAACATATGTTTGACCCGAAAATAAACTTCAGAGGGGTTTAAAATGGGTTAAATGAACACCTAGGGGTAGTTTAATAGGGTTTCCTAAAGCCGATAAGGTATACCTAGCGGTTAGGGGTAATTTTAGGCCAGTTTCTACTTTTAAGTGACCTTTTTGACACTTTAAAAATTGGCTTTTCTGAGTTGTGCAAAAATTGAAATTAGAAGTTTAATCTTAGTTGTAAACTTTCCTTTTCGAATGAGTCTTTTTCCCATTCTGCCTTACTTTCCTTTTTGGTTTTTAGAAACTTGTGAGAACTCAGAGAATGAGCTTCTTAAGAAAGAATTGGAAAATTTGAGGGTAATCACCCACTCTCCATTGTTGGAGACAAGAGAATTTTTGAAAAGAATAGAATAGTTTTGAATAGAAAATTTGACTAAGGGTAGAAGAAGAAGATCCGTGGATTGGGCAGCTCTTCCTCAAATATTATCTTACCTTTGGGCAGATTAAGGTTGGTTCCATTAATCTTTACAATGACTTCTTTCTTTGCATGTGTTTGAAAGTATGTTGGTTTAAGAATTTTGTCTTCTTGTATGTCTTTTCTTTTGAATTTCATTTGGTATTTTTGCATTATGTTTTGTCTGTGTTTTGGGAGTTTTTTTTTCAAGACCTCTTACTCTTGGGAGAGAGGAGGATCTTGTGGGTGGTAGCAGTGACAACCCTCGAGTGAGAGACTCTCGTTATGAGAGCGATCACAAGGGATTTTTGTGTGACCCTTGCTGCATGGCCTGTTTGTGCAATGGGGGTCATAAGGAGAGATATAAGGCTAGAATGCATTTGGGGGGCATAAGGAATAAGGGGTTGAAATTCTTGATGTATTTATTGTGCCATGAGGTGGCTATTGGTTTTCCATACTTGCAGTTCTCCTCAGGGTATTGGTCCACTACCACCCTTAAAAAGGTCATCACCAATGTGTGGTGTTGTGTAGCTAAGTTGGGAGTGTGTCTGAATATTTGTGTGTGTATTTTTGCCTTCTATGTGTTTGCATGTTTTTTACCAGTCTAGGGCTGGTTCTTCAAGCTCGAGGGTGGCTACCAGTTAGCCTAGGCTGGGAGGCGAGCACTCCGTGGTCATATTTGTGATTTATTATGCAAGAATGTCAGGAGGAAAGAATAGGAAAAGTGAAAGGTTGCAAAAGATTATTGTTGAAGAAATCTAAATTCTTTTGCAGTTATTAGTTTTATTTTGGTAGGAGAAATACACCCTCATTCGTTGAAATGAGAGGCAAGTTGTAAATTTGAAAATAGACATGAGACTTGTTATTGTAGTTATATAAAGAAACATCCTATAAATGTTGCAGAATACCTTTAGTGTTGTGAAAGCTAGATATATTTCTATTTTCTGTTTTTAAAAAAAAAGTTACTTCTTGATTTGCATGCAATAGTCTTGTAAAATGGAAAAAAAAAATCAGTTTTATTTAAATCTGAGTTCTTCTTTTTAGCTGAGAATCTATCTCCATTTTAACTGCAGAAAATCATGACTCGTAGTTGTTGTTAGCTTTTAAATAAACTAAAAAAAAAAATGTTTAGTTAGTTGTTTTATTAGTTGAGAAATCAATGATTGTATTTATTTCAGAAAAGTATAATGTATTCCTAAAATAGTATTTCCTAAGTTCAGAAGAAGAAAATAAAACATATATATTTCCGATGTGTTATGATAAATAGCTTAGCAGTAGATTTACTTCTTTTTTTTATTAGCAATTAAAATAATAGAAAAAAAAAGAGCCTAAGCTTATTTACCATTTATATGTTTATATATCGAAATATATATATATATATATATATATATATATATATATATATATATATATATATATACATATAATTTGATTTAACATAATGATTTACCTTTGTTATTTTGTTTTAGAAAGAAAAAAAAATTTGCATGTAAAACTTATTGAGAAAAATACACACACACACACACACACATATATATATGTATTTATATATATATATATAAAAAAAAAAAAAGTAAAATAAAATAAATATTTTTTTTTACCTTTAAAAAAAAAAGGGGTTTTGTTATGCCCACAGACCCCACTGTGTGTGCACATAGTGTGGGCCTCGCAGCTTCCATTGTGTGAACACACAGTGTGGGCCGCTACGGCTCCCACTGTGTGGACACACAGTGGTGTGGGCCGCTAGCGGCTCCCATTGTGTGGACACACAGTGGTGTCGCGCCGCCACTGTGTGGCGCCCTCGGCCCCCGTCGCTCCTTTAAAAACCTGCATCAAAAAAATTTCATGGCCGCCGCCAATGGGTTTCGGCCCTGTGTAAAAAAATGAAAATCAAAGAAATATTATACCCTAGCCCGGGTAGGGCTAGGGTAATAAAATAAAATAATATGTTTAATTCATTTAGTTTAGAGCCATTTTATATTAAAAAAAAAAAAAGAATCCCTAATTAGGGTTGAAGGGCAAATTGGCTATTAAGTTGGAAGGATATTTTAGAAGATTAAATATATATATATATATATAATATATAATATATAAATATATCCATAGGTTATATTTTTTTTTGAGTATGTATTATATAGAGTTTTAAACATTTATATACGTTGGAAGAATAACGCTAAATCTTATAATCTTAAATGTATTTAGTGTGATAAATACTTAATTATGCCCTAGTTAATTTAATTAGAGCATTAAATTTTAAAATGGATCTTTAGACCATATAGTTTCATTAGAGATTGAATTTATCTTCATCTTCTATTTCTTTTAATGAGTTTGATTCAATTAATTTAATGGCTAGGTATCTCGTGAAGATAAAATTAAACCATTTAGATTTCCGCAATAAAAATTTAATTAATTTCGATACTTGGTTTGTATCAGGATTAGCTCGAATATAGATATGGTAAATACATTAGTGCTTGTCGTGTTAGAAAACTTGTTAATTAATTTGTATTTAAAAAAAAAAATCATTCCGTTTTTGCCCTAAATTTTGGGCATGACATTTTGGTATCAGAGCAAGGTTTCCACACTAGGAACCTTACTCCACTTACGTTTCGCCTTAGGTTATTTAAATTATTTTGTTTTTTAAATTTAATTGAATTAATATTATTCTTAAAGAAATTAATAAATTATTTTGCCTTATTTTCCTCTTAGGATGCCTCCGACAACGCGACAAGCTCGCAAGCGCAGACGGGGTCCTAGACGTGTGCGCATAGCACGCGAAAAGGTAGTGAGGGAGGCATTGGTTCCAGAGGAGAACCTAAGGGCACCTCCCGAACAGCCAAATGAACCTAACCAAGACCTCTTAGCCACAATACAGAATCTTATTGGCATAGTTCAGGAAAGGATTCCAGCAGAGAACCCTCAGGTTAGAAGTCATGACTCTGAGAGTCATAGATCTGTTGATAGAGAATGAAGCAAGAGCCCAGCTCCTATTCTTGTAGAGAGTCAGGGTGGAAATGAGCCAGAATCTGTGCATATGCTAGGACCACCTCTAGCACTGCAACCAGTTTATTTTGATAGAGCTCGTCGAGATCTAGGGGATCTTATCAGGGAGGTCATGCGCCTCCAGCCACCGTCCTTCAAAGGTTCTATCGATGGGGTAGAGGCCAAGGCATGGCTTTTGAGTCTTGAGAGGTGCTTTGCATTGCATTCTTATGAGAGCAACCTGAAAGCACGTGTCTCAGTTCATCTACTGAGAGGGTCAGCCTCCACTTGGTGGAGACAGGAAGAGTACAAATGCGGATTAGTTCCTGATACTCTCACTTGGGAGATATTCACAGAGAGGTTCCATGAGAGGTACCTATCAAAACACTTCAGACAGCGTCGTATAGATGAATTTCATGATCTCCAACAAAAAGGCTTGTCAGTAACCTAGTATGAGAGTAAATTCTTTGAGTTGTTGCCTTATGTAGATTATTTAAAGGATGAGAAACTTCTTGTAAACCGCTTCATCAGAGGGTTAAATGCCGGTATAGCCAGGCCTGTTAGGATGTCCGCTCCAGAGAGCCTTCGGGTTGTTGTGGAGAAGACACTGATTGCTGAGGAAATTTAGGTCAGACCACAGGATAATAGGGATCGGTTTCAGAACCAAAATCCCGCACCTCAAACTTATGGATTCCAGAAACCACATTGGAAAGGAAACAACCAAAATTCTCAGGGGTTCTCCAAACCCCCTCCTCCGCAACAGACACCATAGAACCAGAGGCAGAAGCCTCCACAGTATCAACAGGGCTCCAAGCCCAAAAGTGGCAGACTCAGGGACAGAGATGTGAACAGAGAGCACAGGGGCAGTACACATAGCCAGCGAGGACTCAGCAGTCCTCCAGGGGTGGGTATAGCGGATCCAGTAGGATAGGAGGTCAGGCATTCTCTAGGCCTCAGGGTGCCCAGTTCCAGGCATAGGGTGCTTGCTTTACGTGTGGGGCCATGGGACATATGGCAAGGGATTGCCCTCAGGGTCAGGTGGCAGGGAGTCAGCAGATGGCCGCTTCAGAGCCGACAATTGGTGATATAGGCAGGTCCCATAGAGTATTCGCAGCGGTTGACAACCGCCAGGCTGAGCATCAAGCCACGGTTATCGAATCTACAGGTATAATCAAAGGTAACAATGTATCTATTTTATTTGATTCAGGAGCTACTAACTCCTTTATATCTCCATTGGTTGTGGAGCATTGCGGGCTAGTGGCAACTAGACAGGGTGTCAGTTGGGAAGTGGAATTAGCTTCAGGAGCTAGAGTGTCAGTGGAATCTGAGGTTAGGGCATGTCAGCTGTAGATTGGCCAGACCACCACTTTAGTAGACCTTAGGGTGACTCCACTTGGATCATACGGAATCATACTTGGCATGGATTGGCTTTATGCCCACAGAGCCAAGATGGATTGCCGCCTAAAAAAGATCGAGTGTGAGGATGATCATGGTTCGCCCATAGTTATCACTAGGATTCAAAGGCTCGTGTCTCTTTGTATGATCTCCGCAATGCAGCTTAAGCGAAGCATGCAAAAGGGATGTCAGCTTTTTGCTATCACTATCAGTGACAGAGGAGAAGAGGAGGAAATAGAAACATCACTCGATGACCATCCTATCCTTAAGGGATATTCAGATGTATTTCCTTCAGAGTTACCGGGAATGCCTCCCCATAGAGAGATTGATTTTCATATAGACCTAGTACCAAGAGCCGAGCCAGTTTCCAGAGCACCTTATAGGATGACCACAAATGAGCTAAATGAACTCAAAATACAGCTTGAGGAACTCCTTGAGAAGGGTCATATTCATCCTAGCGTATCCCCTTGGGGTGCACCAGTCATCTTTGTTAAGAAGAAGGATGGATCTGTTCGATTGTGTATGGATTATCGGCAGCTAAATAAAGTAACCATCAAGAACCGATATCCTTTGCCCAGAATTGATGATTTATTCAACCAGCTTCAGGGTGCCAAAGTCTTTTCCAAAATAGATCTAAAGTCAGGATACCATCAGCTGAGAATAGTGGAAAGTGACATCCACAAGACCGCATTTCGCACTAGATATGGTCACTATGAGTTTACCGTAGTCTCATTCGAACTTATGAATGCCCCAGCAGTTTTTATGAGCCTCATGAATGGGGTGTTCCATACCTTTCTGGACCATTTTGTTATTGTGTTTCTCGATGATATACTGATATATTCTCAGAATGAGAAGGAGCATGAGGAGCACCTGAAATAGGTATTGCAGTGTTTGCGGGATAACCAGTTGTTTGGCAGCCTATCGAAGTGTGCTTTCTTTCGGTCTAAGGTCAAGTACCTTGGGCATGTTATTTTTGGTGATGGGATCTCAGTTGACCCATCAAAGATTAGGGCTATTATGGATTGGCTAGTGCCTACCAGTGTGACAGAGGTCAGGAGTTTCATGGGCTTAGCAGGGTATTACCGACGTTTTGTCGAGGGATTCTCCAGAGTCGCACACCCTATTACTTCTCTTCAGTGTAAAGCGAAGAAATTTGAGTGGACAGAGAAATGCGAGAAGGCCTTTTAGGAACTCAAGAAGGCACTTACTAGCACTCTTATCCTTGTTGTACCAGATCCTACAGCTGACTTCATGGTTTGTATAGATGCTTCACTAGAGGGTTTAGGACCAGTTCTTATGCAGGATGGTAGGGCCATAGCTTTTGAGTCTAGGAAACTTAAGACTCATGAACTTAATTATCCCACTCACGACCTTGAGCTCGCAGCAGTAGTGCATGCACTTGTGAGGTGGAGACACTTCCTTTTAGGTCATCACTTTGAGTTGCATTCAGATCATCAGAGTCTTCAGTACATCTTCACTCAGCCGAACCTTAATGCACGTCAGAGGAGATGGATGGAGCTCTTGTGCGAATATGATTTTGACGTTCACTACATCAAAGGAAAGGAAAATGTAGTTGCAGATGCCTTGAGTAGGAGACGTCATGAGGTTTACACCATATCCATGGGCATGGATTTGAGAGACCATATACTACAGCACTTGCCAGAGGATGGATGGTATGCAGAGGTTGGTCAGGTAATATGATCTCAGGTTACTCTAGAAGGAAAATATGTGGATTATTCTTTGGAGCCCGATGGACTATTATGCCACAGAGGGCACATTTATGTACCTTCCTCCATAGGGTTGCGAGAGTTCATTGACATGGAGGCTCATAGAGCTCCTTATGCAGCACATCCCGGGGTTAAAAAGTTGCATGCTGACTTGAGGCAGTTGTATCATTGGTCGGGAATGCGGCAGCTCATTGCTGAGATAGTAGCTCGATGCCTCGAGTGTCAGAGAGTAAAGGCGAAGCACCGCCATCCAGGTGGGTTGCTCCAGTCTCATGCTATACCAGAGTGGAAGTGGGATACTATATCCATGGATTTCATCATTGGTCTTCCTATATCTTCTCGTCGCCATGATGCTATCTTGGTGATAGTTGACAAGTTGACCAAAGTAGCTCACTTTTCACCAGTCCGTACTACATTCACAGCTCCAGCAGTAGCACAGGTGTTCTTACGGGACATTGTTAGACTTCATGGCGTGCCCCGCAAGATTATTTCTGACAGGGATTCTCTTTTCACTTCTTCCTTTTGGAAGTCATTACAGGCAGCTATGGGCACTAAGCTCAATTTCAGTACAGCCTATCACCCGGAAATAGATGGTCAGACAGAGAGGGTCAATCACGTGTTAGAGGATATGCTTCACATGTATGTCATGGATCATCAGACCCGGTGGGAGGAGTATCTTCCCTTAGTGGAGTTTGCCTATAACAATGGGCATCACACTTCTTTGGGGATGCCACCCTATCAGGCATTATACGGCAGGCCTTGCAGGACGCCCTTGAGTTGGGATCGCATAGAGGATAGAGTTGCTATTGGTCCTGACATAGTTCGAGATATGGAACAGCAGGTAGATTTGATTAGACAGCATCTCAGAGAGGCTCAGGATAAACAGAAGAAATATGCTGATGCAAAGAGGATAGATTGTAGCTACTTGGTTGGAGACAGAGTTTTCTTGAGAGTGTGACCGCATAAGAGTCCAATCCATTACGGAAAGGGTTCTAAGCTCGCACCTCGCTTTGTAGGACCTTTTGAGATTCTTGAGAGGATAGGCCCAATTGCCTACCATTTAGCATTGCCACCTAGCCTGTCACACATCCACAATGTGTTTCATGTATCAGTTTTGAGAAAACATATCTATGATGAGTCTCACATTTTAGATTGGGATGCCTTGCAGGTGGAGTCGGACGGGCAGCTAGCTTTGGAACCCATTCGCATTTTGGCACGCCGGACGTTGTCCCTTCGAGGTTGAGAGCTGGACGGGTTAAGGTCCAGTGGGATTGTTATGATGAGGTCATGGCTTCATGGGAGGATGCAGCACGTATGAGATCAGAGTACCCCCACCTCTTTGATGAACACCAGGAGGAAGTTCATGCCTAGAGGGGGAGGGTGTGAGGCCTCACCTCGACTCAGTCTGACATTCCAGTGGATTTTATATTTAGACTATTATGGATACTTTATTTTGATGCATTTTGAGACTTAGAACTTATATGATTTCAAGATTTGGATAACATTGCTATGTTTTGATGATTTACTTATATGTTTTATGAGATAGAACACTACATGATTGTTAGATAACATGATATTGCAATGATAAATGTCGTTATTGAATTTGCAGAACTTTACTATGATAATAGAACTATGATGTATGGTTAAGTTTATGTGAACTGGGATGAAAATTTGCTTATGAAAAATTGCTTGATAAAAGATGTATTTAATTTGTGCAGATGAAAATTGTATGCAAGTGATGATGTGTATTGTTATTCCTTTGAATTATATTATATGCGGATATTTGAGAGTACTAATGTGTAAATTGAGATGCGTAGGAAATTAACCATGTGACCATGGAAAATTTACGGAGAACCAAACCTAGACTTATGTATGTTCGCAAGCCAGGGGTTGTCTATTTGGAGAGACAACACCTCGTTTGTGTTGTATTTTTATTCGTAACAATATATGTTGCATGAGTGTTAAGTGTTATTTAAATTTAATGTGTAAAAACCACAAAAGACAATTTCATGTTTTATTTTGTAAAAGGGTTTTATTTGTGTCACTTGACACGTGTGGATTTAAGTTTAAATGTTTTATTTTTGTCCCTTGGTGGGAAAGTGTTCAACTATAGTTTTTTTTTTCAATTAATATAACATGATGTCATAAATACCTTGGGAAAGGAATCTTTGGAGAGGTCAACATATGTTTGACCCGAAAATAAACTTCAAAGGGGTTTAAAATGGGTTAAATGAACACCTAGGGGTAGTTTAATAGGGTTTCCTAAAGCCCATAAGGTATACCTAGGGGTTAGGGGTAATTTTAGGCAAGTTTCTACTTTTAAGTGACCTTTTTGACACTTTAAAAATTGGCTTTTCTGAGTTGTTCGAAAATTGAAATTAGAAGTTTGATCTTAGTTGTAAACTTTCCTTTTCGAATGAGTCTTTTTCCCATTCTGCCTTACTTTCCTTTTTGGTTTTTAGAAACTTGTGAGAACTCAGAGAATGAGCTTCTTAAGCAAGAATTGGAAAATTTGAGGGTAATCACCCACTGTCCATTATTGGAGACAAGAGAATTTTTGAAAAGAATAGAATAGTTTTGAATAGAAAATTTGACTAAGGTTAGAAGAAGAAGATTCGTGGATTGGGCAGCTCTTCCTCAAATATTATCTTACCTTTGGGAAGATTAAGGTTGGTTCCATTAATCTTTACAATGACTTCTTTCTTTTCATGTGTTTGAAAGTATGTTGGTTTAAGAATTTTGTCTTCTTGTATGTCTTTTCTTTTGAATTTCATTTGGTATTTTTGCATTATGTTTTGTCTGTGTTTTGGGAGTTTTTTTTTCAAGACCTCTTACTCTTGGGAGAGAGGAGGATCTTGTGGGTGGTAGCAGTGACAACCCTCGAGTGAGAGACTCTCGTTATGAGAGCGATCACAAGGGATTTTTGTGTGACCCTTGTTGCATGGCCTGTTTGTGCAATGGGGGTCATAAGGAGGGATATAAGGCTAGAATGCCTTTGGGGGGCATAAGGAATAAGGGGTTGAAATTCTTGATGTATTTATTGTGCCATGAGGTGGCTATTGGTTTTCCATACTTGCAGTTCTCCTCAGGTATTGGTCCACTATCACCCTTAAAAAGGTCATCACCAATGTGTGGTGTTGTGTAGCCAAGTTGGGAGTGTGTCTGAATATTTGTGTGTGTATTTTTGCCTTCTATGTGTTTACATGTTTTTTACCAGTCTAGGGCTGGTTCTTCGAGCTCGGGGGTGGCTACCAGTTAGCCTAGGCTGGGAGGTGAGCACTCCGTGGTCATATTTGTGATTTATTATGCAGGAATGTCAGGAGGAAAGAATAGGAAAAGTGAAAGGTTGCAGAAGATTATTGTTGAAGAAATCTAAATTCTTTTGCAGTTATTAGTTTTATTTTGGTAGGAGAAATACACCCTCATTCGTTGAAATGAGAGGCAAGTTGTAAATTTGAAAATAGACATGAGACTTGTTATTGTAGTTATATAAAGAAACATCCTATAAATGTTGCAGAATACCTTTAGTGTTGTGAAAGCTAGATATATTTCTATTTTATGTTTTAAAATAAAAAGTTACTTTTTGATTTGCATGCAATAGTCTTGTAAAATGGAAAAAAAAAAAATAGTTTTATTTAAATCTGAGTTCTTCTTTTTAACTGAAAATCTATCTCCATTTTAATTGCAGAAAATCATGATTTGTAGTTGTCGTTAGCTTTTAAATTAAAAAAAAAAAAAAAATGTTCAGCTAGTTGTTTTATTAGTTGAGAAATCAATGATTGTATTTATTTCAGAAAAGTATAATGTATTCCTAAAATAGTATTTCCTAAGTTCAGAAGAAGAAAATAAAACATATATATTTCCGATGTGTTATGATAAATAGCTTAGCAGTAGATTTACTTCATTTTTTTATTAGCAATTAAAATAATAGAAAAAAAAAGAGCCTAAGCTTATTTACCATTTATATGTTTATATATCGAAATATATATATATATAATTTGATTTAACATAATGATTTACCTTTGTTATTTTGTTTTAGAAAGAAAAAAAAATTTGCATGTAAAACTTATTGAGAAAAAAATATATATATATATATGTACACACACACACATATATATATATATTTATATAAATATATATATGTATTTATATATATATATATAAAATAAAAATAAAAAAGTATAATAAAATAAATATTTTTTTTTACCTTTTAAAAAAAAAGAGGTTTTGTTATGCCCGCAGACCCCACTGTGTGTGCACACAGTGTGGGCCTCGCGGCTTCCACTTTGTGAACACACAGTGTGGGCCACTACGGCTCCCACTGTGTGGACACACAGTGGTGTGGGCTGCCAGCGGCTCCCACTGTGTGGACACACAGTGTTGTCGCGCCGCCACTGTGTGGACACACAGTGGCGCCCTCGGCCCCCGTCGCTCCTTTAAAAACCTGCATCAAAAAAATATCATGGCCGCCACCAATGGGTTTCGGCCCTGTGTAAAAAAATGGAAATCAAAGAAATATTAAACCCTAGCCCGGGTAGGGCTAGGGTAATAAAATAAAATAATATGTTTAATTCATTTAGTTTAGAGCCATTTTATATTAAAAAAAAAAAAGAATCCCTAATTAGTGTTGAAGGGCAAATTGGCTATTAAGTTGGAAGGATATTTTAGAAGATTATATATATATATATATATATATATATATATATATATATATATATATATATATATATATATATATATATACATATATGTATATATATATATATATATATATGTATATATATACATATAGATATATACATATATATATATATACATATATATATATATACATATATATATATATACATATATATATACATATATATATATATACATATATATATATATACATATATATATATATATATATGTATATATATATGTATATATATCCATCGGTTATATTTTTTTTTTAGTATGTATTATATAGAGTTTTAAACATTTATATCCCTTGGAAGAATAACGCTAAATCTTATAATCTTAAATGTATTTAGTGTGATAAATACTTAATTATGCCCTAGTTAATTTAATTAGAGCATTAAATTTTAAAATGGATCTTTAGACCATATAGTTTCATTGGAGATTGAATTTATCTTCATCTTCTATTTCTTTTAATGAGTTTGATTCAATTAATTTAATGGCTAGGTATCTCGTGAAGATAAAATTAAACCATTTAGATTTCCGCAATAAAAATTTAGTTAATTTCGATACTTGGTTTGTATCAGGATTAGCTCGAATATGGATATGGCAAATACATTAGTGCTTGTCGTGTTAGCGAACTTGTTAATTAATTTGTATTTAAAAAAAAAATCATTCCGTTTTTGCCCTAAATTTTGGGCATGACATTTAGGCTTTTCTTGCTGAAAATCTGGTGTTGAAGGAAGTTATTTTTCCCTGTTATGTGGAACCAAACTATCTTGGGCTGCCCCCATAGCATTGCAATGTTGAAAAGGGTTATGATCTACTGAAATAGAGATTTCTTGTCCATTATATGGGAACTTAACACACTGGTGATAGGTTGAATGTACTTACTGCATCTCGTGTATCCAAGGTCGACCTAATAAGATATTATATGTGAGGTCTATGTCAAAGACCTGACACAGTGTCCTTTTGCATCGGTCCCACCTAAATTGGTAACATTATTGTTCCTTTGGATGATCTTTCTTCATCGTCATATGCTTTGATAGTGATCTTCTTGCATGGATCAATAGACTCCTCTGAGAAGCCTAATGCACGGATAAGTTTCAAGATACATATATTGTGTCCAGCTCCTCCATCTATTAGTAGTCTTTTAACTCGGTGTTTATAGACCAAGACTTCAATATGGAGTGGAGTATTGTGTGGATGGCCTAATGAGATATTATCATGCTCAGAAAAGGTGAGATTATGAGGCCCTATCATGTGAGCCAACATCAGCATCCAGATCCGGAGGTACATTTGTTTCCAATAATGCTTGTTCCAATATGCCCTTGTGTTTTGGTGAAAGTTTCAGCAACTCAAGTATAGATATTTGAGCAGGATTTTTGTGTAGTTGGCTGACTAGATCATATTGAATTTTGGGTATTGTGTTCACTACTGATGTATGTCCCTTCAAGACATATTTTTGAGCTCTAGTGGTTACATTGACTGATTCATGTTTACTCTTGTCTTTGATTCTAATGACATTTACCTAATTATCATTGGTTGATATATGATTGATGGTGTTATTGTATACGTGACTGATACGAGCTCCCCATGTATCATTTGAGGTGGAAGCTCCATCTTTGTTGTAGTTTGGAAGAGGATTCTTAAAGGCCCCATGGCCACCATTTATTTTAAGACCATCTACTATTAAATAGCCCCTATCAATCATGTCTTGAACAATGTTCTTCAGTCTCATGCAATCATTCATTTGATGTCCTTTGTTTCGGTGAAAATCACAAAAGTGTGAGTCATTCCACCAAGGTGGTTTGATTTGTGGCTCAAAGTTGTTAATTGTTGGTAAAGAGATGATTTTGTTTGTAAATAGCTCTCTAAATGCGGACTCCAATGATTGTCCTAATGGTGTGTAAACCCATTTAGGAAAGTTACTGGTGTTACCTCATGAGTTTGTGTTTGGTCCTCGATTGGTGTTGTTGTTTTGAGCATTGTTAGTATTATTTATGTTGTTTGTGTTGAGAGGATCTTGATTGGTATTGGGTGTATAAGTGTTATTGCCTTGGTTAGCACCTTTTTGATTTTTGGTAGCCTAAGGATTTCCTAATAATGCCAACACTGGCTGTTTGGACTTTGCATCATTAGCTTCGTTTCCTCCGTCATTTCCAGTGTTTTTGTTTCGGGTCCAGAACCTGGATTTGTCTAAGTTATTATTGTTTTGGTTATTGTAGTTGGATGAATTTGTTCCTTCTTTGAAGAATTTAAACATTCCTTTCTTGACACATGCTTCTTCTACTTGGATGCCATTTTCAATCAATTTGGCAAAGGATGGTATGCATTGGAGTTTGAGTATGTAACTCATCTTGCTATTCAAGTAGTCGATGAAAATTTCCATCTTTTCCTTTTCAAGCACATCTCGAGGATATCTTGAGACCATTCATTGCCAACGTTGAAGGAATACCATGAATTTTTCGTTGTTTTTCTATTTGGTATTGCAGACATCTAGCATGGTGATGGCATGTTGAATGTTGTAGGAATATTGAGTGATGAATTTGTTGACAAATTCATAAAAAGATCTGACAGGAGGTGTGATTTTAGATAGCCATTCCATTTTTTTTCCTCCCAAGCTTCTTGGAAATAATATCATTAAATAAGTGTCATCATGAGAAAAATTTAGGCTCATGGTACAAAATTCTCAGACATGATCACGCGGATCAATTTTCTCATCATACTTGTCAAATTTGGGAATGTCTGAATTTGAGGGAAAAGGTACCATGTTTAACCTTTTGTCAAAAGGATAAGGACAAATCTCATTCAAAGAATACCGTACTATGGATCCTTGTTGCATGTCTTGCATCTATTTTTGCAGCATTTGCATTTGCTATGTGAGAGCAACCAAGGGTGCATTTGTTTGTCGAGGGAAGATTTCTTCCTTCTCATGATTTCTGGTTTGGACTGGTGTGTGAAACAGTATGTTTTGCTCAGGGATATTTTGTTCGGGTATATTTTGCTTGAGAATGTTTTGTTCAGGGATGTTTTTCTCAAGGTCATCGGGGTCTTCTTCTCTTTGTTGCTCTTGATAAGTATAGAGTTGATTCCTTGTTCTAAAAGTGTTTGAATCAAAGTCTTTTGGAATCCTAACACCCTTGCTGGCAAGAATGAGTGGGTATTTTTCTTTGTCAGCCTATATGAGTCATTCCATGAGTCTTTGGAATGAGGCAATTTCTTGGCATTTCTAAGTCTTCTAGATTTGGATAGTCGAAGGGATTTGATAATCGTCGCTCCATACTAGATTCAGGTTGTGTTTCCTTTTGTTTGTTTCATTGAGAACGAGTGATAGCAGGCATCTAATAGAAACTTTATGTGACAAAGGGAACAATTTCTTCTTCCGTGTATTGTTCAGGTGTTGGTAATTCTACACGAGGTGTGTTGTAGGTGATGCAGACTTCTGGGAAGAATGTCGGATTGATTTTTCCTCCATGATTCAAGTGTTGGTTGAATACTGCTTTTTGACAGAATGCTCTACTCCTCAATTGTTCCTCGTCAAATTTGTTTCTTTTGTCTTGAAGATACAAGCACATATGACGGAGGAATGTTCGATGAGATTTGAAGAGTTGGCGATTGATGTACAAAAATCTATTACTTTTGGAAAGTTTCTTAGAACTGGGTTGTTGTTTCCTCAAATTAATGTTATGATAAATACTCTTTCTTCTCAGAATATGAGGATTAGTCAAGCACAGGTGATCAATGGTTTCCTTTGACTTGTTTTGGATTTAGATATCTTGTTTTGAAAACTTAAGTTTTACTTTTATCAAATGAAGGTTTAGATGCCCCCTCACAACAAAGCACGTCAAATAATATGGAATAAGAGCTTTCCTAATATGGAAACTCGATTTGACAACTTGAAGTTTGAAACAAGTGTGTTTTGGGATAAAAATCCATTTGATTTGAAGGACCTTTTGATACGTGCGATGGTGTTACCTGATTTTGATAGGAGAGATGTGTTTTATCTTGTGACTAGTTTTCAGATTCTGACAACTTTTTTTTATGGAGAACTTGCTTTAGGAGTAGTTTCGATACTCTATTTTTTATTTTCTGCTTAATGGAGTTCAAGTGAGGAAAAAGGGGTTCCTAAACTATCTCTGAAATTTTCAAAATGTCTTTTTTTTTGCCCCTTGTTTTCTCAATTTCGACTATGCGCTAAGCCAGAAACCCAATGCGCTACTGAATTTTCACCCCGCGTTAGATAATGATCTCTACGTGTGAAGTTGCCTTTCCTACGCACTAATTTAGACTATTTGAGTTTGGTTTGGTTTAAACACTTATGCGCTAATTGATGATCCCAATGCGCTAAAGATAAAACTCAACGCGCTAAGTTGTTGTTCCAAAGGGCTAAGATGTTTCCCAAAAGCATTAAGGTTCTATCTGTTGAATTTTGAGATTGTTTTATGCGCTAAAGTTCTGAACCTATGCGCTAAATTGAAGCTCAAACATGCTAAAAGATGGTTTCAAAGTGCTAAGAAGTTGCTCTTACACACGAAACTACCCTGATAGTTTGACTTGGTGGTTTTCTTGTGATTTTTGAATTTTTCTTCAACTTTGATAGATGATTTTTCGAAGTAAGAAATGAATGCACAGCACAAAAGAGATAACTATTTTGCCTAGTCTAAACAATAAGTGTATATTCTGCGAGGATGTGTTCAAATCCCCAGTGTTTCAATAGGTTTGGATACAAAAGATACAAATCAATCAGACTCTTTATTCAATGATCATCGACAATACCATAGCTCACTAGTCCCGATACTCCGTCAGCTTATTTTGATCAGATTATCAAAATTTACATGACAAAACCTTTTTATACCATAACCAGGTATCATCTATATTTGCATACAGACACTTATTCTAAGTTGAGTCAAGGTGAAATGTGTTACCTTTTATTTGTGTCCCGGTAGCAGCTAACTTTCCATTCTTGTCATGAACTTTGACAATTCCTTTCTGAAATTCTATTTGGTATCTTGTATTGTTTAGCTGTGCTACACTCAACAAATTATATTTCAAACCTTCAACCCAATAAACATCATTGCACTTTGCATTGTCAAGAAGTGTTATGGATCCTTTACCTTTTACCGGACATGGTGCATCATTACCAAATCTTACATAGCCTCCATCATAGTCTTCTAACATAACAAACTTGTGTTTATCACCTATCATGTGATGTGAGCATCCACTATCTATGATCCAAGAATCATTAGTATTTATGTGAGATATTAGGGCTTTTTCTTCATACCTTTCTTCATCTGATCCATCTTTGATAGCCACATAAACTACTTCCTCTGTATCAGTTTAATCTGATTTATCATCATTGGATTCCTCATAAGCTATTAAGCATGACTTTCTATCTTTTCTTCTGAAGTCTCAGTGTCCTCTGTAGTGATTATCTTTCTGTCTATCATCTCGGTAATCTCTCTTTTCAGTAGAATCTTTGTCAGGACAGTTAGAAGCTATATGTCCTATCTTATCACAATTGAAACATTTCAAAGTAGTTTTCCTTTATACTTACCTTTGCCTCTCAGTAACCTTCTTGCTAATAGTGCTTCAAACACTTCTTGCTTTCTGATTTCCTCATACAGTTTGTGTACTTCCTCCATGTTCTTGTGAAATCTTTCACTTGCTCCACTGTGATCTCCTTTAGTGTATTTACTCATTCTATCATTGTAATCATTAGATTCATCAAGATGAAAAGAACTAAATGCATATTCAACTTTATTTACCGATGACCCACTGTTATCAAAGTTACTCAACTCAAATGCATGTAGCTTACCAATAGTAGCATCTAAAGAAACTGGCATATTGGGTACAGACCTTAGTTCATTGATTGCAGAGACTCGGATTGCATAAGCTGGTAGAAGGGTTCTTAACAACTTACTTGTTATATCCTTTTCTTCAATAGTTCCACCTGCTCCTTTGATTTGATTGACAATCTCCTTTAGTCTTGTATTGTACTGGTTTACGTTCTCACCTTCATTCATCCTCATAGATTCAAGTTGTCCTCTTAGACTATCCACTTTTGGTCTTTGAACATGTTCATCTCCTCCATACACAGATATGAGCTTGTCCCACATTGCCTTTGCATCATTGCAGCCTTCTAGATCATTAAACTATGAGTCGGTCAATGCAGATGTTATTTCAATCATTGCTTCGATATGTTCTTGCTTTACCTTTATCTCTTCCATTGTCAATGGATAGGTGCTCGGTGTGATGAAATCATTCTCCAGATAATATACAGCATATTCTCCAACTCCTGATAGGTGCAGCTTCATCCTTTTCTACCATGTAAAGAAACTTGACTTGTTCAGCTTCGGTGCATCCCTCTTATACATCTTTGGATCTTTGCCTCAAGTACCTTTAAACTTTTCTTCTGGAGTCCAAAGCTCTGATATCAATTGATAGTTCTGATACCAATTGATAGTTCTGATACTTAATGTTAAGTACAGATGCCAAGCTAATAAGATGACAGGGGGGGTGAATCATACAACTTTAATCTTCCATAAAAATATCAGATTCAACCTCGGTAACATATACTTCAATAATATAACCAAAACTGCTAAACATGCAAACTCAAAAGCATATAAACATCATAACACTCATAACACCAGATTTAATGTGGAAGCCCAAATAGGGAAAAATCACTATGGGATTTCGGACCCACTAAGAAATATACTCTTCTAGAGTATGCTCGGTTAAAAGCAAATCCTGTTAAAGATTACAAACACATTGCTAGATGTAACCCGGTTAAGGGATTTCCCTCAGATTTGTTAGGATCTTCACCTTGTTAGAAGTGACCTTGTTAAAGGATTTCAAACACTCAATCAGAATGTCACCTTGCTAGAGGGTTTTACAAATAAGATTGTTAAGTCCACTCGGTTAAGAGATTTTTTGTCACTTTACAAAATAACAGTAATAAAAATCTATCTGCAACTTCACATCTAAAATGCTAAAGTAGATTCTTATTTGCTCAATACAATATAGACATAGAACTAATCTTGTCCATCTGTTGGGCTCTATACTCTGTTATTCAAAAGAGGTTTTCAAGCTTCTATGCTCGGTAATCACTATGTAGCATCCCTGTGCATACACTTGCCCGCATACATTGTTTATCAACAATTCCTTATTATTAAACAATTCGCCAACCGCTTAATCTCCTTGATCACATTTCCCATGATCAATCATAGCCATCAGATCTTCAAACTTTCACCAGGTTCAATGTATCCTTCAATCTGAAAATGTTTTACCCCACCTTAGAACTTGCATACATTTCTTGGAACTTGTGCTAGGGTATTGCGGTTCAATCTAAGCTATAGATCTTCCTGTCGATTTTCCTTTGCCATAGATTCTTTAACAAACTTCATTCATGGCATACCAATCATTTAATCATAGCCAGCTCATCAACTTCCTTCATTAAATAATGCATGTAATCATTTAATGCATTCTGTTATTACTCTGTTGCAACTCGGTAAATACTAAACTTTACTCGGTAGACATTCTACCTTCATTAACCGATAGCGATAACCTTAGGGTTTACCGACTAGGTTCTTTGCTTGGTAACATAGTGTAGTATTAGCCTTACAATCAATAACATATGTATGATATCAAAACAATCTAAACATCATGATCTCATCATTGTCTAACTCGGTAATAGTTGCCCATTGAATAACTTATTTCTCCCCTTATTCGTCATATTCTTTTTGTGTCTTTTACCAACATCTTTATACTCATCAAATCATACTTCTTAAGATATGGCAGCATCATACTGAATTAGAAAATCAATTTCTTGACATCAATGACAAAATAATAATATTAATACAGTAAACATCCTTAATCAGTTATATCCATAATCATCAACAACCTTCTCAATATCCTTATTGAAATGCCAACAATCTCCCCTTGTCTGTTATAATTCCAACAATCTCCCCCTTTGGCATTGATGGCAAAACCAATTGATTTGACCTAATTGATTCGGATTGCTGTGAGATTCTGAAATGCTGAAATGCTCTCCCCCTGTCATCAGAATTCTCCCCCATACATTAGTCTTCTCCTCTTTCCTTCAGTCTTTCTTTTCTTCAGTCTTCTCCCCCTTTGACAACAATGCCAAAAAGTAAAGAACTAAAACATAATTTCTTTCTGTATGAAGTGATTTCCTGTTGTTTATGTGTCAACTTAGTCTCGGTCAGAGCATTTATGTCTTCAATTCCTATTTCCTTTATTTGTTTCTTGCACACCTTTAGAAAACCTCCTAAAGTGTGTAAATCAGCATCAACTCCCAAAAGATATTTTGTAGAGTCATCGAAGTGATGCTTTCACCGAACTCGGTCAGTGAGTAGAAGATAGCGGTAGGACCCCTAACTTACTTCTGAGATACTCAAAAGTGTCCCTCTGTAGTAGCTCGGTGAAGATATCTGCTATTTGTTCCTTTGTGCTAACATATTCCAACACCACTTTCTTCTCTTGAGCTTCTTCTCTAAGATAATGATATTTGATAGAGATGTGCTTTGTCTTAGAGTGCATAACAGGATTCTTTGAAATGTTAATGGCACTAGTATTGTCACATAATATAGTTACTGGCTCAATAACTTTCTCATTTATACCTTCCAACAGTTGTTTGATCCATGCTATGTTGGTGCAATTCAATGCTGCAGCAATGTATTCAGCTTCTACTGTTGACTGTGAAACACATCCTTGTTTCTTGCTAAGCCAACTCACTAGTCTTTCTCCTAAAAAGAAAGCTCCTCCACTTGTGCTTTTCCTGTCATCAATGTTGCCTGCCCAATCAGCATCAGTATAAATTGTTAAATCAAAGTCATTTCCTTTCTGATATACTAAGCCATAATCCTCAGTGCCTTTCAAGTATCTGAAAATTCTCTTGATTGTTGTCATGTGTGTTTCCTTAGGATCTGCAGAGAATCTTGCAACTATACCTACTGCATGTGCTATGTCTGGCCTGTTGTGAACAACATAATGCAACTTTCCAATCATGGATCGGTAAAGTGTCTCATCAATAGATGCAGATTCATCATTCTTTGATAGTTTACAGTTGGTAGTCATAGGAGTACTTACTGGTTTTGAACCCTCCATTCCAGATTTCTTCAAGATTTCTTTTATGTACTTGGATTGAGTAATGAAAATCTCATTTTTTATTTGTAGTATTTGTAAACCTATAAAATACTTTATCTCACCGATTAATGACATCTCAAATTCTTTGCTCATTTCATTTCCAAAGTTTTTGCATAAAGAGTCATTTCCATAAAATATAATATCATCAACAAATATGGCTGAGATCAATATTCCATATTCATCATTCTTCATGTACATATTATTGTTCTCACTTGTCCTTATAAACCAATCTTCACCAAATAAGAGTGCAATCTTTCATACCATGCTCTAGGTGCTTGTTTCAAACCATATAAAGCTTTGTTCAATTTACATACCTGATATTTATTATTGTCTTCAACAAATCCTTCAGGTTGTTCAATAAAAACTTCTTCTTCTAATATTCCATTCAGAAATACAGATTTGACATCCATTTGATATACCTTGAAATTTTTGAAAGCAACATATGCCAACAATGTTCTTACTCCTTCAAGTCTAGCAACAGGTGCAAAAGTTTCACCATAATCAATTCCTTCTTCTTGAGCATAACCTTTGCAAACTAGTCTTGCTTTGTTTCGAATGACCTCTCCTTTTTCATTTAGCTTGTTTCAGAAAATCCACTTTGTACCGATTACATTTTTTTCCTTTGGTATTGGGATTAGTGTCCATGTGTCATTCTTCTTGATTTGTTCAATCTCTTCTGTCATAGAATTTATCCAATCTTCACTGTTAAATGCCTCTTTCACTATTCTCGGTTCAAATTCAAATATCAGACATGTGTTCTATCTTAGTTTGTTCATTGTCATCACTGGATCATCCTTATCTCCTATAATATGACTTGATGCATGATGTCTTCTGACATACTTGGCTAATACAGGCTCGGTAGGCTCTGTATGATCTTCTTCATCACTTGGTAACTGAATATTCTCTTCATTTCCTTTTGCAGTTCTCTCGGTAGGACTTGTCGGTTGAACACAGACAAATTCATCATAATCTTCTGGTTCTTTGGAGTTTCCTTCATCATTTCTTTCTGCAAATTCATCAATTTTCACATTTGCACTTTCTACTATTTTGTTAGATGATTTGATCAGACATTTAAATGCTTTGCTTCTAGAAGAATAACCTAGAAATGTTCCTTCTTCACTTTTATGATCAAACTTGTCATTTCTATCATCTTTGTGTACATAGAATCTACTTCCAAAGATTTTAAAATAACTCACATTGGGTTCCTTGTCATACCAGATTTCATATGGTGTCTTCAAAGCTCCTTTCTTTAGTTGTACTCGGTTCAGGGTGTAAACTGATGTGCTTATTGCTTCTCACCAAAATGTTTGTGGCACTTTCTTTTCAATCATCAAGGTTCTGGCACAATCCACAATAGATATGTTTCTTCTTTCAGAAATTCCATTCTGTTGTGGAGTTCTTGGTGCAGATACTTGTCTTTTTATACCATGATCATTGCAGAATAAGTTGAACTCATCAGATGTGAACTCTCCTCCTCTATCTGATCTAAGACATTTCAGTTGTCTTCTTGTTTCATTTTCAACTCTTGCCTTGTACCATTTAAACATTTGAAAAGCTTCTGATTTTCCTTTTAAAAACATTACTGACATCATCCTTGAATAATCATCCACAAATAATATGAAATATTTATCACCATAATAACTTTGAACTTTCATAGGACCACAAAGATCAGTGTCCACAAGATCTAAAATTCCCTTAGAAGTTTAAGATCTAAGTAGTTCTTTTACTTTGCAAAAATTGAAGTTGATCCTTTTAAACATCAAAGGATGGTGAGGTTGTTTTTAAAACTTTTTGCAAAATGAAAGATTGTCTTGTTCTTTTTAGCAACCCAAAAGGAAAGTTTTCTCCTATGAAAGCAAGAAAGATTTTTGCTTGTGGTTCTTTTTAGGTACCCAAATGAGGTGTGAGTTCAATTTTAGCTTTTAAACAAGAATTAGAAAGAATTTAATTTTTTAACTAACTTAACTAAGTTAGTAAAAAAAAATTCAAACTATTTTAAATCCTAACTTAAAAAAAAAATGGGCTCCCAAACCTGCAATGAAACTGTCAGAAATTATACAAAATAACAATTAAAGCAGTTAGAAAAACATTGGCTTTGTGGACTTCTACAAGTCTAAATCTGATCTCGGTTACAAATTAATTTTTGTCTTATGTCTGTGATGCACTATAGAAAATACTGTATGTCCTACAAAATATACCGGATGCGCTATCAAATAGACCTGAAGCACTGCATTGTTTTCCAAATGCACTGTTCTATTAAGTTCCTGCACTGAGACCTACAGGAAACATTTTAAAATCCTATGCTCTAAGTAAGGATCTCTACGTGCTAGGATATGAGTCCCACGCACTGAATAGTATACTGGATGCGCTATAATATTAACCAGATGCGCTAAGTGATGTTCCCCACGCGCTGATTCTCCTTTCCCGCGTACCTGCAAAGATGGTTAGATTTAAAAACTGATTTGATCTATGGGGTTATGCCCCACGGTGGGCACCAGAAATGTATGCGGGAAAAGCAGTTCAATGAAATTCAATATGTGAAAATATTTCAAGGACTTTCCCACACACCCATGTGACTCTTGGTGCAAGTTATGGAGGTATGAAGGATAGATCAACTCCCCAAGGTGTGTTCCATGGTTCTCTATCTCACAAGGTCCCTCAAGCCAATGCCTTGGCTCTCAGATCACTGAGCAAAGTGACTTATGGATTACTAATGCAAGAATGAGGGATGATTTAGATTAATTTTAGCATGAATACATCCTATTTATGCATGATTCTATCAAATGATTTAAATTGGATGATAAGATGACAAGGTTAGTAATAATACTATCCTAACATGATATACTAGTTATATGATTTAAGCTAATGATAATAGAAATACTCTAAAATGCTTATTAGATTAATTCCTATTGCAAAGAGAGGCTAAATGCTTTAGAATTGAGTATAAGTATGATGCTAAAGACTTGGATCATGAAAATGAGGAAATGAGGGCTCTATTTATAGAAGAAATAGGGCAATGGATGGTCAGGATTGAAGGATTTAATCAAGGGTCGGGATTGAAAGTTATCAATCTATGTTTACAATTCTCACCAATGAAATGGTGACAATTATCAACATAAGACTGGCTGAGAGAGGATGTAAGAAGCATTAAATGCTTGAGAAGACCTCATGGTTACCTTAGGAGGTAAGGATTAAGGTTAGGTTAAGGTTATCCATTGGATAAATCTTTTACCCAAAGGGTAACCTCTTGTGCAAGGGTTAAGGAGATAACCATGGTCAAAGCAATGAATGCTTGATGAAACCCCTGGGTTAGATGAAGGTTGAGTTAGGCAAAAATTCTCTAACCATGCCACAAAGGGTTAGTTAACCATTAATGGTTTGAAGACTTTGGGGACAAATTTGTAAGAGTCCTTCCAAATTTGGGGGTATTCAACAAGTTAGCTTGTTGAAGGCATAAAGGCTTTAATGTCTTTGGAAGACTTTACTCCAAATTTGAGAAGTGACCTCCTCAAATTTAGGGAAAAGGGATAAATGAAGGGTTTAGCTTAATTGATTAGGACTAGATGGAATCTAGAAGAGTCTAGAAAGAGGTTTAGGAGGCAAGTGGGAGATGTAGGAAAATGCAAGTGGATGAGGGATAATAGGATTTAATTAAAATAAATTACTTTATTTCAATTTGGTTGCAAGTTGAGGATTTAAATAAATTAAATTTATTTAATTGGGGTGAACTATTTAATTAAATGTAAATTTAATTAAAAGTAGAGAGAAAGGATTTAATTAAATAAAATGATTTATTCAATTAAATGGTATAAAGGGCTTAAGTGAATTTAAATAAATAAATTGAATAATTTATTTAATTAAATAGAAAAATGTGAATGATTTAATTAAATTAGATTTAACTAAAATAGAGGAATGAGAATAAAATGAACATTAAATATTCATTTAGGAGTATGGTCATTTTTATATGTCTACAATATGTAAGAAAAAATAAATACCTATAACATAAGGAGAAAAAAACTACACTAATACCTCCCTTCACCCCCACACCTACCCCCACCCCATCTTAAGTGTCCATAATTGTAAACACCTTGAATGTAGTTAAGGTCCACTTTGTTTCTTTTCAATGTAACTCAAATGGCTCCTAAATGAATCAATAAATCATGCTCATAGAATATTAATTGTTAGTGTACAAGTATAAATCTGACCATTTTTCTAAGTGAATATTTAATATTCATTGTAACCCCATTCCCCCTATTAATTAAATTCTATTTAATTAATTTCTTCATATTCATCTATTTGATTAAATAAATTACTCAATTTATTTAATTAAGTTCACCTAAACCTTTTCTATCCTTTGATTAAATAAATCACTTTATTTAATTAATTCACCTTTCTTCCTTTTTAATTAAATTTACATTTAATTAAATTAATCCGTGCAAATAAATAAATCTAATTTATTTATTTAAAATCCTCCACTTTCACTTTCCTTTATCTTGCACTTGCATTCTAAACCTCCTAGATTCTTCTAATCACTTCCAATTTAGCCTAATCCATCTTCTAATTATTGTCACAATCCTAAGCAAAGAGAAGTCACTTCTCAAAGTCTTAAAAGTCTTTGAAAACCATTAAAGGTCTTATGTCCTCAACAAGTTAACCCTCAAAGTATTCCAACCCATTTAAGGCTCTACATAACCATTAATGGTTAACTCAACCTTCTTGCATGATTAGAGACTTTCTCTCTAACTCAACCTTCATCTAACCCAAGGGTCTCGTCAAGCATTCATGGCTTTAACCTTAGTTATCTCTTTAACCCTTGCACAAGAGTTTATCTCTTGGGTAAAAGCTTTATCCATTGGATAACCTTAGTCTAACCTTAACCCTTACCTCCTAGGGTAACCTTCATGTCTTCTCAAGCATTTAGTGCTTCTTTCATCTCCTCTCAAGCAACCTTTTGTTGACAATTATCACCATTTCATTGGTGAGAATTGTGAACATGGATTGATTAACTTTCAATCCTGTCCTTTGTTAAGATTATTCAATCTTGACCATCCATTGCCCTGTTTTCCCTATAAATAGAACTCTCATTCTCTCATTTTGATATAGAAGTTTTCATGCATCAAACTTATAGTCATTTTACCAAGAATTTTATCCTCTCTTTGATAAACCATCTTAACAGGCATTTACAAACATTTTTAATATCATAGAATATCCATGTTAGACTAGTATATCACTGCTAGGATAATTAGCTAAAACTTATCATCATCTTTATGCTAGCTTAATCACCATAGTTTCAATATCATACATGTCTTAGCAATGCATTCATGTACAATAATCAAACATCACTTGTTCTTGGAGTTGTCATTCCTAAGTCACTTTGCTCAGTGATCTGAGAGCAAAGACATTGACTTTAGGGATCCTGTGAGATAGAGAACAATGGGACACCCCTTGGGAAGTTGAGCTATTTCAATATAGTTCCTATAACTTGCACCAAGAGTCTCATTGGTGTGTGGGCCTTTTGAATCAGAATTTTACGTTTTTGTCGCCCTCATTTCCCGCATACATTTCTAGAGCCCACCGTGGGGCCCATCCCCATAAATCACATCATTTTTTATGAAAGACAAAGATTACAAGAATGTTGGAATATTGTGTGCATCGAGAACTTTTGTTAGCGCATCTGAAGAAAATAGTAGCGCTTTCGGTACATTGTTTACCACATTAGAACCTTTCATTAGTGCTTTTGAACTTAGTCTTAGCGCATAATACTTCAGATTTCTTTCATGTGCGTTTGGATAATAGTGTGGCGCATTCGGTAATCAGTCTAGCGCTTAGGGAGCATTCTATAACGCATTTGTAACATTTTGTAGTGCTTCTGTGTAGAAGCTCAACGCGTGACTCTATCAGAAACAGGAAAAATATAATTTGTAACTGAAGTAAAAATTAGGATTGGATAAGCTCACCTAAGAGTTAAATTTTTCACTAACTGTTTGTTGCAAGTTACTAATCTTTGTTTATAGGTTGAAGGAGTTCATTTAGGCATTTAATTATTTTTTTGTTTCTAACTTTTTAAGCTAGTTTAAAAATAATTCATTTTCCTGCTAGTTAAAAAGAACTATATTGGAGTTGAGGAAAAATCAACTCTACAGCTCCCAAAGATCACCTGCATGCAAACTTGTCACAGAAGGAGAGAAGCAAAAAAGCTATGGAGGCCAAAATTCAAAGATCCAGAAAAGAGGAGTCATATTGATTGTTAAACAAGAATGCAATTCAATAATTACAGTTGTTAATAAAAATACAAAGAGAGAATCCTTATAAGAGGATACTTGAAACCCTAAAAGAGAAAACCCTAAAGAATTATAAGATTCTTAAGTTTAGCTTAAGCATAGAGTATAATAGACTAATAATTAAATAAATAATTATTAGCTAATAAAATATTACTCTAACACCCCCCCTTAAGATGAACTTAGGGAGTGGCTAAAAAACAAGTAAGGACTTAAAAAGCATGTAAAAAATGCAGGAAAGCAATAATGGGTCCTGGCAACTAGGCCTGATGAGGTACCCAAGTATAATAAAAAATATCTGTAAAGTGGAGAAAAAGGAGAAAACCCTGTGGGAACAAAACTCCTCTCCAAGAAGAGATGAAATTTCAAGTGAAGGACTAAGAAGCCTCCAAACAAGAGTGTTCTAGAAGATAGGAACAAAAAAGAAGAGCATGATGAACACCACTGAAGCATGAAATAGTTGCAAACACTATCGAAGAGTAATTGTTGATTAGAAGAACCTCCTCTAAAATAGAACATGACCAAGTAGAGAAGACTGTAATCTGCATGAGTGCCCTCAAATGACACTACTCGAATCAGATGGCAAACAAAGGCAAACAACTGAACTCGAAGATACAGATGGCATAAAACACCAAAGCCTGAAGAGTTGATCAATCAAACCAAGGAAGCATTAGAACAATAGGACAAACCTCCCCATAATGCTAAAAAGGGAGAGGGACAAGTACACTAAAAAGAATGGTCAACAAGAACTGCATGACGAAGAACCAGGAACATCGAAGGTGCAGAGAAAGTACATAGTGTCGTGGAAGGAACACTCACTTGACACACATCATGAGGCTAATTTCATGGAAGGAACACTCACATGACAAAGGAATATGGCAAAAAAAGACAAACATCAACCCCCCCCATGGCACTTTATAAGTAGTAGATGTACAATAAGGCACAAGATGTGCAAGATCCCAAGTATACAATGCATGGTGGCACTTTATCTCAATGTGTTTACATAAATAAAATGCTACAATGATCAGAAGAGACAAAAGACTGGAAACAGAAAGAATAGCCAAAGACGAGACATCCTACTCAAAAAGGGAGATCTCAGGACCTGAAACATCCAAGATATTCACTAGAGTGCTCAAAAGAAAAAAAACTGAATAAAATATTCCTAGAGCAGAATCTGAAAAGAAAACTCATATGAATGGAAAGAAAATAGAACAAGCTTTCCAACAATATAAAGTTTTCAAAAAATAGAGTTTGGATGCTCAATTTATGTCTCTCAAAGTGCAAAAAGAACCTCACATGTGGATTCAAAAGGCTGATTCCATGAATTTTGATATATAATTTGCCTATTTTCAGTGACAAGGGCATCGGGGACATGATTTTTTATTGACATATTTTTTGAGGCATGAAAATCCGTACGGCTATACCTGCAAATGCATCAGAAAATTTTCGTCAAAATATATATATACCCTTTTTATGCCTTAAAAGAAGGTTTTTTTTCTTTTGGTCGTAACTTAGTCATACGGAGGGCGCTTTTTCAAAAACCTTATATCATCGAAAATCTCTTTCCGAGCTCTATCCAAATTTGGAGGTTTGAACTTTTGATTTTGCATTTTTTATGGCATTTTTTCTTGTCAAAGCCAGAGGTTTCTTTTTGCATTCCATGAGACATAACTTGAGCATTTGAACTCCATTTTTCAAAAACTCTATATCATTGGAAATCTTGTTTTGTGTTCCTTCCATTCATATTAGTTTTATTTTCAGATTCTTCTCTAGGTATATTTTATTCAGTTTTTTTGTTTTTCAGCACTCTGGTGAATATCTTGGATGTTTTAGGTCCTAGGATCTCTTTCATTGAGTAAGATGTCTCGTCTTTGGTTGTTCTTTTTGTTTCCGGTCTTCTGTCTCTTCTGATCATTGTAGCATTTTATTTATACCAACGCACTGATATAAAGTTCCATCATGCATTGTATACTTGGGATCTTGCAAATCTTGTGCCTTACTGTACATGCACTACTTATAAAGTGTCATGGGGGGGTTGATGTTTTCCTTTTGTTTGCCATCTACCTTTGTCAAGTGAGTGTTCCTTACACGACATTAGCCTCATGATGTGTGTCAAGTGAGTGTTCCTTCCACGACACTATGTACTTTCTCTGCACCTTCGATGTTCCTAGTTCTTTGTCATGCAGTTCTTGTTGGCCGTTATTTTCAGTGTACCTGTCCCTCTCCCTTTTCAGCATTATGGGGAGGTTTGTCATGTTGTTCTAATGCTTCCTTGGTTCGATTGATCAGTTCTTCAAGATTTGGTGTTTCATGCCATCTGTATCTTCGAGTTCAGTTGTTTTCCTTTGTTTACCATCTAATTCGAGTAGTTTCATTTGAGGGCACTCATGCAGATTACAGTCTTCTCTACCTAGTTATGTTCTATTTCAGAGGAGGTTCTTCATATCAACAGTTACTCTTCGACAGTGTTTGCAACTATTTGAGGCTTAAGTGGTGTTCTTCATTCTCTTCTTTTTGTTCCTATCTTCTGGAACACTCTTGTTTGGAGGATTCTTAGTTCTTCACTTGAGCTTTCATCTCTTCTTGGAGAGGAGTTCTATTCCCACAGGGTTTTATCCTTTTTCTCCACTTCACAGAGATTTTATTGTACTTGGGTACCTCATTAGGCCTAGTTGTCAGGACCCATTGTTGTTTTCCTGCATTTTTTACATGTTTTTTTAGTCCTTGGTTGTTTTTTAGCTACTCCCTAAGTTCATCTTAAGGGGGGTGTTAGAGTTATCTTTTATTAGCTAATAATTATTTATTTAATTATTAGTCTATTATACTCTATGCTTAAGCTAAACTTAGGAATCTTATAATTCTTTAGGGTTTTCTCCTTTAGGGTTTCGAGTATCCTTTTATAAGGATTCTCTCTTTGTATTTTCTTAACAACTGTAATTATTGAATTGCATTCTTGTTGCACAATCAATATGACTCCTCTTTTCTGGATCTCTGAATTCTGGACTCCATAGCTTTTTGCTTCTCTCCTTCTGTGACAGGTTCGCATGTAGGTGATCTTTGGGAGCTGTAGAAGTTGCATTTTTTTTTTGATGAAAAATTTTCTAATGCATTTGCAGGTACAACTGTACGGATTTTTGTGCCTCATAAAGTGTGCTAATGAAAAAATCATGGCCTAGATGCCCTTGTCGCCGAAATAGGTCAAATTATATCTTAAAATTCGTGGAATCGACCTCCTGAATCCAATTGTGAGGTACTTTTAGCCCAAAATGTACCAAAAAATCAACTACCCCCAGAAATAGAAAAAAACAACTGCACAAACCCCCGAATACACAAATCTGAAGAACAAGGCCCAAAATATCTCATGAAGAGAACAAGGGCATGCAGATCTAGATCTTTGATACCATATTGGAGTTGAGGAAAAATCAACTCTACAACTCCCAAAGAACACCTGCATGCAAACCTGTCACAAAAGGAGAGAAGCAAAAAAGCTATGGAGGCCAGAATTCAAAGATCCAGAAAAGAGGAGTCATATTGATTGTGCAATAAGAATGCAATTCAATAATTATATTTGTTAATAAAAATACAAAGAGAGAATCCTTATAAGAGGATACTTGAAACCCTAAAGGAGAAAACCCTAAAGAATTATAAGATTCCTAAGTTTAGCTTAAGCATAGAGTATAATAGACTAATAATTAAATAAATAATTATTAGCTAATAAAAGATTACTCTCACAAACTAGAAACTCACTTCCTTTTTCTAGTTAAAAAGAACTACAAACTCACTTCTTTTTGCTGGTTAAAAAGAACTACAAACTGACTTCCTTTTGTCGGTTAAAAAGATCTACAAACTCACTTTTAGTTTTGCAAAGGTCAAAAAGAATCCTATTTTTCCTTTGGTGCTAGTTAAAAAGAACTCCATTATTCCTTGGGTGCATGAAACAAAACCTCACTTCATTTTTAAAAAGGATAAAAAGAATCTCACTTTTTGTGCAAGGCAAAGAGAGTTTTCATTAAGGATTGATTTCATGATTTTTCTTTTGTTGATCAACATCACAATTTACTTTGTTGACCAGTTTTGTTGACCAGGTTTGTTTGTTGACACATTTTGCTATGAAAAGTTAACAAGAACACCATGCTTGTTGGAGCAACATCTCCAAATAGTAGTAAGAAAATCATTGTCTTGAAGGCTAAAAAGAACCATTGTTTACTTTGTCTCGAAAGTGGAAGGTATATGCTCTCCCCTTAATTGGGTGATCAAAAAGCCAAACCACTCTTATGCTTTCTTTACTTCAAGCAGTTAAAACCTTTAGAAGGCCTTTCGTCTCAATTTTCCCTTAGGGCACCATTAATGGCCGATGAGAGGGGAACGACCTAAGTGGGAAACGGCTTTATCGCCAAGTGTTCCAACCCACTATAATCAAAAGTGGAGGCTAACGAAAGTCCCCTTCAATGTTTTTTCTCAGCGATTAGCCTTCCCCCAATATCTTTCAGATACATAAATCCTTTGTTTTAAAGGTTAGGAAGCCTCCCGAGGGATTTTATCACTAAAGACCGAATGGAAGTCTGATTAAGAACTTTAGCATTAGAAGCTTTGAGTCAAATCAGTAACCAGACATTTTCAATAGTATAGTGCAAGGGTGGGGAATAATCCACCCCCAAAATCACTCACCATATATCTCCCAAGATAACAACTCAATTGTGAAGCAATTCACTTTGAATTAATTTCTGACAAAAGGCAAAAAAACGGGCGCCCCCTAGGGGGTGACAAGGTTGTTTGAGCTGACGGAGTATCGAGACTAGTGGGCTATGATATTGTTGATGACCCTTGAATAAAGAATCTACTTGATTTGTCTTATTTGTTATCCAAACCAGTGAAAACATCGGGGATTTGAACACATCCTCACAGAACATACACTACTTGTTTAGCATAGGCAAAATTGTTAGCTCTTCTATGTGTCATGTTTTCAAGTTCTTTTTCAAAAAATCATCCATTAAAAATCACAAGTGTTAAAATTCAAAACTACAGAAACAAAGAAATCAGGACAGTAGCACGTAGGAGCAACACCCTAGCACGTAGAAAACATTCAATAGCGCGTTTAAACCAAAACTTAGCGCTTGCATCAGTTAACTTAGCGCATAATCAGTATCATACTGGTGAAATTCCCAGTAGCGCTTTCTAGCATTATTCTAGCGCATTCAAACATTAGTATAGCGTGTCAGAAGCATCTCATAGTGCTTTCAGCTCAAACAATAGCGTGTAATCAAGACATAATAGCGTGTAATCCATCCAAATCAGTCATTTTCAAACAGTCTAAGATAGCGCGTAGTAAAGGCAGCTTAGCGCATAGGGAAAATTATGTAGCGCATTCTAAACATTCTTTAGCGCATGGGGTCTTTGTTTAGCGCATAATCAAAACTAGGGAAAAACATAGAGTGAATCCTACACTTTGAGAAAATTTTATCGACAGTCTCAAATACCCTTTCAGGTCCTTTAGCAAACTCAACAGCAAAACTTCGAATCCGATCATCAGTGAGAAAATTTCCAATCAACAAGACGCTCTTAGAACAAGTTTTCAAATCATTAGACTAGATTGAGACCAGACTTCATCCAACAAAATCAGGAAGTATCAGAAACAGTGATCAAAGTTTCACCATCCAACGGATTCTATCAAAAACAAATACCTAGTTTAATCTTAAGTTGTCAAATCAAGTTTTCATATCAAGAGACTTTATCCATATCATTTGACACACCTTGTCATGGAGGCAAATCTAACTAAACCTCTACTTGATAAAGTAAACTTGAGTATTCAAACGAAGTATCCAAATCCAATATCAACTTCAACCTTTGATCATTTGTGTAAGACCACTCCTCATATTTTGAGAAGAACAAGTCTTCATCACAAAACTAAGTTGAAGAAGAGACAACCTAGTTCTAAGGCACTTGCAAAAAGGAATAAATTTCTCTATATCAATAGTCAACTCTTTACATCACATTGTGCATTCTTGCATCACATGTGATTGTATATCCAAGGCAAAACAAACAAATTTAACAAGGAACCTTTGAGAAGTAGGGCTTACATTCAAAAAGCAGCATTGAACCAATGCCTAAATCATGGAGGGAGGATTAACCCCACTTTGTTCCCACAGTTTTGTATCACATATAACGAAGATCGACCTGAACCACCAACACCACCAAGAACTCCCATAGAAGACAAAGAATTCATCACAGTAGAAATATATGAAATGTTCATTGTCACTCGATCTCAGAGAAACAAACAAAGGGAATCACAACCAAAATCAAGTATGGGTTGTAGATTATCCAACCCTTTTGATGAGTATGCCAATATGGGCGAAACAGAGATCACAGAGGAACTTCTCCAAGAATGTCAGGAAATGCATCATTCCAAAAACTCATGAAAAGAATTATCGAAGCAAACAAGGAATAATATCTACTCATGCTAACTAGAAAAGGAGTTCAAATTCTTGAAGATTTCGATACCAAAAATTTAAGGAATATAGATGTGAGAATTTCAAGAACAAGGTCTAGAAATTATGCCTATCAAGAACAACAAAGAGAAGAAGAGATACAAGGTCCGGAAAACACACGCAAACAAGACGACACCCAAGAACAAGACCATACCCGCAACCAGGACAATCTTAATGAAAGAGAGGAAACTCTCCCTCGGAGGACAAATGCGGCCATGGTTGCTCTTACACAACAAATCCAAACACTACAGGAGATTGAACATAGTACCTTTTCCCCCAAATTCAGATATACCAAAGTATGACAAGTACGATGGTAAAAGTGATCCCCGTGATCACATTCAAGAATTTTGTACCATGAGCCTAGAGTTTGCTCATGATGACACTTACTTAATGAGATTATTTCCAAGAAGTTTGGGAGGGAAAACAATAGAGTGGTTGTCTAAACTCACACCTCCCATTTGATCATTTGATGAGTTGGTAAACAAATTCATAACACAATACTCCTATAACATTCAACATGCAATCACCATGTTGGATCTGTGTATCACAAAACAAAAGAGCAATGAAACATTCATGGTGTTTCTTCAGCAATGGAGATGCGTGGTTTCAAGATATCCTCGGGACGTGCCTGAAAAGGAAAAGATGGAAATCTTCAATGATAATCTAAATAGTGAGATGAGTTATCAACTCAAACTCTAATGCATACCATCATTTTCCAAATTGATAGAAAACGGAATTCAAGTGGAGGAAGCTTGCATCAAGAAAGGAATGTTGAAGTTCTTTAAGGAAGGTGTTAATTCATCAAACACTAACACATTTAACACACAATACAACAACAACAACAACACTTTAGACAAATCCAGATTTTGGACAAGGAAGAAAAACATTGTTAATGATGGGGTACTCAATGCTAATAATGTGAAATCCAAACAATCGGTGTTAGCTTTATCAGGTAACCCGCCACCCAACAAAAATCAAAAAAGTGTTAATCAAGGCAGTAACACTTATCCGTAGAATACCAATCAAGGAACTTCAACGTCAAACACCAACAACAATAACCAAGGCAACAACAATAACAAAGGAAACAACACTAACTGAGGGAATAATACAAACCAGAGGGGCAACACCAACACTTTCCCATATCGACGCATCTACACACCCTTAGGGCAAACATTAGAATCAGCATTTCGAGAATTCTCGGCGAATAAGATCATCACATTGTCAGCCATGAACAACTTTGAACCCCAGGTCAAACAACCTTGGTGGAATGACTCGCATTTTTGTGATTTTCATCGCAACAAAGGACATCACACGAATGATTGCATGAGGTTGAAGAACATCATTTAGGACATGATCGATAGAGGTGATTTAACAGTTGATAGTCACAAAACAAATGGTGACCATGACGCCTTTAAGAATCCTCTCCCGAATTACAAGGGAGGAGCTTCAACATCAAACAACACTAGAGGAGCTTGTATAAATCACCTGTACGATAACACCATCAATCACATATCGACATATGACAATCAAGTAAATGTCATAAAATTCAAGGACAAACAAGAACATGTGTCAATCAATGTGACAACCAGAGCACAAAAATACGTCTTGAAAGGGAACACATCAACATCCACAAATATCCCCAAGACTCAATATAACATGGTTGATCAACTACGGAGAACTCTCGCTCAAATATCCATACTCGAATTGTTCAAACTCTCTCCAAAACACAAAGATATCTTAGAACAAGAACTTGTCAAAACAAACATTCCTAAAGATCTTGACATTGATTGATTCCAAGCCATGGTGGCTCATATGACAGGGCTGCATAACCTATCATTTTCCGAACATGATGATGTCTCCTTGAATAATTTGCATAGCACCCCGCTCCATATCAAAGTCTTAGTCTATAAACATCGAGTAAAAAAAGTGTTAATAGATGGAGGAGTTGGCCTCAATATCTGTACTTTAAAGCTTATCTGTGCATTGGGCTTCTCTGAGTAGTCTATTGATCCAAACAAAAAGATCACCATCAAAGCCTATGATTATGAAGAAAGGTCATCCAAAGGAATAGTAATACTACCTATTCAGGTAGGACCAATGCAAAAGGACACCATGTGCCAAGTCTTGGACATAGACTTGGCATACAATATTCTATTAGGTCATCCATGGATACATGAAATGCAAGCAGTGCCTTCGACATATAATTAGTGTATCAAGTTCCCATACAATGGACAGAAAATTTCCATATCTGTCGATAATAACCCTTTTTCAGCATTTCAATGCTATGGGGGCAGCTCAAGACAACCTGGTTCCACACAATAAGGAGGCCCAAGATTCCTCAGCATCCAATCATCATCAAGAAGAACTCAAGTCATTATCCATAGACTTTGATTAAAAAATGAAAATCAAGGATCAAGGCATGGGGGAGTACTCATTTGAACCCCTATTTCTATCAAAATTGACCACATCACCAAAATCTTATGGATAACCTTATACATCAACACATCAAGCAACAAAGCCCATCACCAAGTTTGATGATAAATTTATCCAATTGGGCACACTGGCTAATGAATCAGAAGAGAAAGACATCCTTAGTTGGCTATACAAGGATGAAGAAGAAGTCAGAGTTGCTGCCATAGAGGTGGCCATACCAACACAGCAATATGGAAAAGGATTCTGGATCATGCAACTGATGAGATACAATGGCAAAGGACCTATCGACAAGCATCAAGAAGGCATTACAGAACCTCTGCAACTTCCTTCACAATTTGCAAGAGACAAAACAGGACTGGGATATGGACAACATGTACCACCAAGGCAAAAGCAAAATAAATATCAAAAACCTCAGTGGAGAGAAAAGAATAAATATAATGAAAACTCATGGCAAGAGGCCCTAACCAAGTAGTAGAAACGACAACGAAAGAGCAAGAACATCAAGAAAATGAGAAACAACAAGAGGAACTGGCCATTCAAAGGGAAGAAGCCTCTTATAAAAAAGTGCATCATGTGCAAGAACCTCTTCAAACTAAAGTAGAACCACCACTTGAAGCAATTACCATTCACCCAAGGGAAACAGTGTATGAACAAATGCAAAAAGAACAAGCAAGCTCCGATTTTGAATCAGAAAAAGCTACAAAACTGGTATCAATTGTCAAAGATCTTTTTTCACCTTACAACATACATGTTAGAAGCAGCGAGATATTATGGGATAGTAATTTTGAAACTGATTCTAATGAATATGAATGGGGTAGTTGTTTAGATGTTACTGAAGATATTGAGGTAGATACCATCCATTCATACACAACCCTTTCTCAGGAGGGACAAGGCGCAGAATCTTGACCACTTGAATTTGGACCGTGACATATCTACAAGGCTAATGACAACGAGTAGTGGCAATACAAACAAGGCTACATCGAAAATAATACCATCGAAGACCTCGACAATATCATAAACCTAACCAATATCCCAAACAACTATAATGAGGCCTATATCATGAAACTTACCGTAGCCGATCTCAACCCACCAAATGACTCCTTACCACTCATATATCCTGATCTCATAGATTGGGAAGACCTTGAACACCATGATATACCAATATTCCTAGATGATAAATCCATTGTCCAGTACCTATGTTCAGTCAACCCGGAAGCGTGCTCTACCAGCGAACAAAATAACGATATCTGCAATCGGGGGAGTGTCAAGCCTCTCAATCGCAAAAATGAAAGAAACAAAGGATCTAATGCTGAAAAACCAATCAATGGCAGCATTAGATCACAAAAAAGTAAAAATTGTTGGCATTTTTTATTATGATGTGATTGTCATTGATGGACACACACTTGCATTGAGATCACTTTTATATGTATGAGTTTAAGCTCAACCGGCATTTGTTGCAACCGGTATGTTGTATTATAGTCTTTAGACTATTGGTGTTTTGCAGAATATGTTTACCGGTCTGAAGCGGTATGTCGACCCCAAGCGGTTCGTGGATCTCAAGCGGTACGAAGAATCAAAGCGGCAAATCACATTTTTACCAGTCTTCAATTTTGTCAAACCGGCAACCGGTATTTTGTGTAAACCGGTTCTACTGTAATGAGTTACCAACCAAAATTTTGTGATGAGTTACCATCCACTGATTGTTTGACGGTGCCGACACTCTGGCGGTGCTTTTTGTGTCGTGTTACCGAGTATGTCCAGGTTCATTGAACCTAGGGAATTGGACTGTAAACCTATTGGACCAACATGAAATCAGATTCCTTTAAAAGGACATCATGTCTAGGGTTTTAGATTATTGTTAGGGTTTTATGTTGTTGCAAGGGTTTAAGGTGGTTGATAAGTTTTTGTAAGAAAGCGATCTTAACTGTGAAGATCAAATTTGTGAGGTGTAACAGAGTGAGAGTCACTGAAGACTGAAGTAATGCTGGAATACATTAGCTATGAGCCATATTGGATCTAACCAAGCAATCTATGCTATATGCTAGATCATACACTTGTTGATTACTCACATCTTTGACAAGTTTGAATCCCTTAACCGGGTAGGCTCAAAGTAGCCTTTGTAAAATCCTCTAACAAGGTGGTTCACCTCTGTGGATCTAAAATCCTCTAGCAAGGTAGTCCTTGATCAGACTTATCTCCTAAGAAAGATTGAGATTCTTAACAGGATCTATTCTGGTAAAGAATGTTGTATGACCTTAACCAGTCTGACCTTAACTGGTCTAGTTCCTATTCTACAGATAGTTACTTGTGAGTTTCATCTCACCGTGGTTTTTCCCATTTGGGTTTCCACGTCAAATATTCTATGTTATGGTGTTATTCCTCCTGTGGGTGAATGTCTTATTTGCATTTTGGTTTGCTTGTGTGTTAACCAGTTTGTCTGTTAAATTGTTTTACCGATTTATCACTAGACTGTTTAAGTGTTTGAAAATAGTGTTTTTCGGTATACTAATTCACCCCCCCCCTCTTAGTATTCATCAAAAATAAAGCACGCATCTGCAGGTGAAAACCTTTTTAAGGCACCTAAAGATGGGAGACTTGACGCTCTTCCTAAACATTATTGTAGGATTTTGCCAAGATCAAGGGCACAATGAAAAGCATAAAAAGAGACAATAGAATGACAAGAACAAACTGTATTCTCATCAATATGCAAAATGATCAACTGGATTAACCAATACAATGAATATAGGCCTGCTTATATAGGCAAGGCCATATGGATGTATGAGCACACAAATATGACATGTGGCTCAATGAGAAACAAGGGTAGGTAAGAAATACTAGGGGTAGGTAGGAGAAATAATATAATATTCCACAAGAGGTGGATGACCCACCGAATGTGGAGTGTAACAACAAAATAAGACCACAAAAGGTGGAATTTCTCCTGCAAGCTCTATCCCTATGTGCACACTTCCCTAAGTGTCTCAAATCCAAACTACGAAGAGATGCATTATCCTAAGTTAACTTAAGTAAAGTGTAATAATATCCAAAATGAATATTTATTTACACCAACACCCCCCCTTAAGTGCAACTTAGGGGAATGAATACTCAAGTCAACTATGCAAGATGGGTCCTAGCTACTAGGCCATGATAGGTACCCATGTACAATATGCAAATGCAAGCAAAACTATGCAATGCAATCTCTCACAAACGGAGAAAGGGAGAAAACCCAGTGGGAAAAAACTCCCCCCCAAAAGAGAGATGAATGTACAAAAGACTCTCAAAGAAGAAGGACAAAACCTCAAAGAGGAAAAAGTCCCCCCCATAAGAGAGGAAGGAGAAGTCAACTAACCCCCCCTAATGACACATCCCGCACCCCCAAGAGAGCTCGCAACTGCTGGAACTTACTCTCGGTGAAAGGTTTGGTGAATATGTCAGCAACCTGCTTTGCTGTAGGACAATACTGCAAATCAATGACCTGCTCCTGGATGAGCTCTCAGATATAGTGCATATGAATCTCGCTGTGTTTGGTTCGCTGGTGCTGGATCGGGTTCTTCGAGATTGCAATAGCACTCTGATTGTCGCAATGTAGAACTGTCGGCTGTGGAGTGGTGAAACCAAACTCTGTGAGAATCTGCTGGAGCCAAATGGTCTCAATCGCTACGTTAACAGCGCCTCGATACTCAGCCTCAGTCGAAGAGAGAGCAATAGCATGTTGCTTCTTTCTCTGCCAACAAATGGGGCCCAAACCAAGGTGAAAACTGTAACCAGAGGTAGACTTACGATCATCAAGATCGCCAGCCCAATTGGAGTCTGTGTAACCAACCAAGCGAAGTCATGTGCCTGCTACATAGTGAATCCCATAGTGATGTGTACCCTGGATCTAATGAAGGATGCGTTTGGCGGCTTTCCAATGAAGCTCATGTGGTTCTTGCATGAAGCAGGAAACCATGCCAACTGCAAATGAAATATCAGGGCGTGTATGAGTCAAGTAGATGAGACTACCCACAAGCTGACGATACAAAGTGGCATCAACTGGTGGAGAAGAACAATGAGCCTCAAGCATGAATCCTGAAAGAAAGGGAGTCGGGGCAGGCTTACAATCAGCCATATGAAAGCATGCAAGTAGATCAAGAGCATACTTGGACTGCGATAGTGTAATCCCGGAAGGTGACTGTGAAATCTCTATCCCGAGAAAGTAGTGCAAAAGACCCAAGTCAGTCATAGCAAATATGTCATGCAAAGCAGATTTGACCCTGCTAATGATGGATGAAGTACTCCCTATAATGATCAAGTCATCAACATAGAGCACAAGTATCAAGTGAGAGTCATCTTGTCGCAAAATGTAGACATTCGGATCGGAATGACACCTGGTGAACCCTGCGGAAAGAAGAAAGGAATCCATCTTGGTGTACCAAGCCCTGGGGGCCTGCTTAAGGCCATAGAGAGATTTCCTTAGTCTACAAACCAAGGAAGTATCCTGGATGAAACCCTATGGTTGCTCCATATAAATCTCCTCATCAAGATCACCATGAAGAAAAGCACTCTTCACATCCATCTGATGTACAGCCCAACCATGAGCTGCAGCAATAGCAAGTGTCAAACGAATGGAGTTCATCTTGGCTACGGGTGCAAAGGTCTCAGTATAGTCAACACCTGCAACCTGAGAGAAACCTTTCGCAACAAGTCGAGCCTTATACTTATCCACACTACCATCTGCTGCAAACTTGGTCCAATAGATCCACTTACATCGAACCATCTTTCTCCCCTTAGGGAGATGGACTAGATCCCATGTGTTGTTCCTCATCAAGGAACTATACTCTTCCTCCATAGCTTGGTCCCACTCAGGAACCCCTAATGCTTCCCTAAATGTATGTGGATCAAAAGCGGTAGCAATGAATGCATGTGGAAGATCCCGATGTTGTGATTGAGTTCTCCGTGTATCTGAAGGATCCCCAACAAGAGAACCTGCGGACTCAAGTGTCTGTCAAGCCCAACGAGGTCTAGGTGGAGGTGGAGAACGAGGCTCCTCAACTGCAAGTGGACCCTGCGGATGTGTAACCCTACGAGTCGGAGTTGAAGGATTCTCATCATTTGAATCACTAACATCACTATCCACAATGGAGGAAGGTGGAGGAGGTAGAGAGGCTAAGCTAGGAGAGATTTCCTCAAAGTGAACACTCCTCTCAATGAACACCTCATGTGTCTCTGGATCCATCAATCTGTATGCCTTAACACCCTCAGGATATCCAACAAATATGTAAGGCCGACTCTGAGGTTCCAATGCCTTGTGTTTCTGCGGAGGTATGCGAGCCCATGATGGACACCCAAAGACTCTTAAATGTCTCACAATCGGTTTCCTACCAGCCCAAGCTTCAAAAGGAGTAATACCTTGCAAAGCTTTGTGAGGAACCCGATTCTGGATGTGTGTGGCACAACTGATAGCCTCTGCCCAAAAGGCTAGATCAAGAGAACGTGCATGTATCATACAGCTAGCCATTTCTTTGAGAGTTCTATTCTTGCATTCTGCAACTCCGTTCTGCTGTGGAGTGTATGCTACAGAATGCTGAAGATCAATCCCCTCAAATGTACAAAAATACTCAAGTCTTTTGTTCACATATTCCCTTCCATTATCTGTGCAAAGAATCTTGACCACTTTCCTTGATTGCTTCTCCACACGAGTCTTGAAGTCCTGAAATTTGTCAAATACTTCACTCTTATGAATAAGAAAGTAGACCCAAGTGAAGCGGGAGTAGTCATCAATGAAGGTGAGAACATAGCAGGCCTTACTAAATGAAGGTGTTGGAAATGGACTTGCTACATCCCTGTGAACAAGTTGAAGAACTTCCAAAGCTCTCCAAGCTTTCCCCTTATCAAACTTCTCTTCGCGATGCTTGCCCATGGAACAACCTGAACATACACCCTCTGAAAAACTGATTCGAGGTAGACCTGTGACCATGTCTTTAGTGTTGAGCTGCTGAAGATAGCGATAGTTGAGGTGACCAAACCGCTCATGCCATAGCTTACTTTCTGAATTTGAATGAGTAAGCAAGGCCCTAGAAGGTGAACTTGGCACAAAATGGGAGAATGAATAAAGCCTTGAGTTGTCATTAACTTGTCCCACTGCTACCAAGGCATCATCATCAAGTTCCTTTACCACAACTGAATCTGGTGTAAACTCAACCTTTTTCCCACTCCCATAGTGAGTGATTTGGTAGATGGAGAGAAGGTTGGTAGACAAGTTAGGAACATAGAGAACATTCTCAAATGTTCCATCTTCCATGTCAACTAAACCTTTCCCTTCAACCTCTACTTGTGTATCATCCCCTATGTAAATGTGAGGTACCTTAGATGGCTCCAATGAAGAAAATTGTTCCTTTGTAGAACCCATGTGATATGAGGCACTCGAGTCAAGTATCCATTGCTGTGAAGAACTTGTTGTAGCCACAAATGCTTGCTCTTTTCCCTTAGACTGTGAGGAAGAGGAAGGAGATGAATCCTTCTTTGTGTAGGCAGATGGCAAGTTGATGTTGTTTTTCTTAAGAAGATTGGTTAACTCATCAACTTTCTTTGTGTGGCATCGATGCTCATCATGACCATACTTCTTGTAATATGCACAAGTTGGTTTATCCTTCTTAGGTGGTGTCCCCTTCTTGGAAGAGGATGAAAAATCGCCTTGGGATGGAGAGGATGATTGTCCTTTTTCCTGATGTGGCTTAGACTTAGAGTGCTTCTTCTTCTTGTTGGAATCTTTGCCTTGACTTCCTTGATTCCCTTGATTAGCCACCAAAGCCTTGGACTTTGAAGGCTTGAGAAGCCCCATGTTCAACAACTTAGATTGTTCCAATATCAACATTTCTATGAAAGCATCAAATGAAGGCATAACATAGGAACTCCCCACTGTCAAACGATGAGTTTGGAAGCTAGACACAAATGCTACATATTTTGGTGCAAGCTTGTCCAACAAGTTGAATATCAACTGAGCATCCTTTTTGTCAATTCCACAATCCTTAAGCTTTGCTCTTAGCTCATTTGCTTTGGTGACATAATCTTGGATTGTATCAAAACTCTTGGGATCCAAGTTGGTGAGCTCATCGTCAATCTGATAGCTTCTGATTTCATCAACTTGACCATACAATTTCTGAAACATATCCCAAGCCTCTTTGATTGTTTTACACTTCTCAATGTGAAAAATGAGGTCATCTGATACATACTTGCGCAAAGTTCCAAGAGCCATGCAATTCTTTGTGAGCCATTCTAACTGAGCATTTGGATCAGCCTTAGGATCAGGTGGTGTTGTTATTGTTCCATCTATGTAATGTGTGAGACCCTTTTCCATTAATTTACTCCATACTTTAATTTTCCATGATGCATAATTATGTGGAGTTAAAGGTGGAAATTTATTAGGACTCATTGCAAGAAAAATGGAAAGAGCACAAAGAGAGGCACAATCACACAAGACACCCCCCCAAATTCACTCAATCAAAGAACCCCCCCAAAAGTGATGATTTGGCACTTTATAATTAGTGCGTATACAATGGGCCACTTGCAAAAAATGGCAAAGTGGACTTCTGATTACAATTTTAAAACTACCTCAATAAGGCCAAAAGAGACTCAAACTGATAATGCAAGAGATCTAACTAAGATCCAAGCAATTTACAAGTACCTAATAGGCCAAATAAGACCAATATCTGAAAGTACAATTTCCACTCAAAATATCTGAAATATGATCATATATTATGAAAGTAGACGAAAAAACATGCACTTTCAAAAAAAATGGCACCTGAAAAGGAGGTCGTATGAGCTCAAACGAGGCCTTTGAAGTTGCAGAATTGAGGATTGGACAGGTATGGCTGAGAGAATCCAAAAATTTTGAAACACCTATGCACCAAAATCAGAAAATAACCACACCACTATGAAGATCATGAAATTTTAGCTCATTTCAAAATAATTGCACCAAAAAAGGAGCAAAAATGAGCAAGATATGGCATTTCAAAGTTGGACTGCAAAACTAAAAAGCTCAATGGAGAGGGGTTGAAAAATTTCAAAAACTACTGATGTGGCGCTGACGTCAGCAATTCACTGTCTTAAATTTGACACCCATCTGGCCATCACAAAAATGTCATCCCCCCTGCGTGGCGTCCGTACTGTATGGACATGCTGACTGTGCAAGCTGACTAGTTGTATGGATAGATGACGTGGCGTGGTGACAGTTTGTACGGAGGTCGACCGTGGGTCAGTGGCCGCCTGCCACGTGGCAGACACGGGTCCGTCGATTTAGTGGACGCCAGCAAGGAGGGAAGTGATGCCGGAGGCGACAGTTACCAGCGGGCCAGCGGCGGGAGCGAGGCGACCGGCGAAGTTCCTGTGCAGCCGGCGGGACGTTCTGCGGCGGCGGGCGGCGGTCTGGGCAACCGGTGGGACATCTGGAGCGAGGCAGCGTGCGGAATGAGGCGGTGGCACAGTCTTCAGCGCCTGCTGCGTGGTACGGTCAACCTGCAAGCTGCAGGACACGCAGGGGGAGTCTGCGGACCCCCAAACAATCCAAAAAAATATTATTTTTTTAAATTTTTTTTTATCACTTTTTTTTTAATTTTTCGAATTTTTTTTTTCGAAAAATAATTTTTTGAAAAAAAATTTCGAAATCCGTACGATAATAGCCAAAATGGGGAAAAACAATTTTCTCACCAAAATAGGTCGACTTTACAGTCGAAATTTATGGAAACGACCTCTCGGATTCAATGGTGATGTCCAAATCGCTATATGACGCCCCCGAAAAATGAAGATCCCCAAATCCGAAAATAGAAGCCTTCCACGATGTCTCCAAAAACCAATCAATGAAGCCCCAATAGCTCTGATACCATGTACGATTTTGCCAAGATCAAGGGCACAATGAAAAGCATAAAAAGAGACAATAGAATGACAAGAACAAACTGTATTCTCATCAATATGCAAAATGATCAACTGGATTAACCAATTCAATGAATATAGGCCTGCTTATATAGGCAAGGCCATATGGATGTATGAGCACACAAATATGGCATGTGGCTCAATGAGAAACAAGGGTAGGTAAGAAATACTAGGGGTAGGTAGGAGAAATAATATAATATTCCACAAGAGGTGGATGACCCACCGAATGTGGAGTGTAACAGCAAAATAAGACTACAAAAGGTGGAATTTCTCCTACAAGCTCTATCCCTATGTGCACACTTCCTTAAGTGTCTCAAATCCAAACTACAAAGAGATGCATTATCCTAAGTTAACTTAAGTAAAGTGTAATAATATCCAAAATGAATATTTATTTACACCAACAATTATCAAGAAAGGTCACCCATATTGATTGAGCCCACTCAATCAATAAATATCGGTATTGAAGCAGCAGTCAAAACCATACACCTAGCAGAATCACTGACAGAAGAGGAACAACCAAGTTTTATCAAATTCTTCAAGGAAAAGCAAATCAATTTTGCTTGGTCTTATGCTGATATGCCTGGAATAGATCCGAACCTGATCATGCATCATTTATCCATCGCTCCAGGAGCTAAGTCGGTCAAACAGAAATTAAGATGAATCTGCATGTGGCATTATCGGTCAAAGCTGAACTAAAAAAGTTATTAGACATCAGATTCATTCGACCTATAGACTATGCTGAATGGATTTCAAACATTGTACCAGTTTCAAACCTGATGGAAGCATCAGAATATGCATAGATTTTAGAGATGTCAACAAAGCATGTCCAAAGGATGATTTTCCTTTGCCAAGAATCGACATAATTGTGGATCTAACAGTAGGCCATGCAATGTTACCATTAATGGATGGTTTCTCTGGCTAGAATCAAATCGGGATAGCTCCAGAGGATCAGGATAAAACTGCATTCACTTGTCCATGGGGAACGTATTGTTGGAATATCATGCCCTTCGGCTTGAAAAATGTTGGGGCAACTTATCAAAGAGCAATGACGATAATCTTCCACGATATGATGCATACCTTCATGGAGGACTATGTGGATGATTTACTGGCTAAAGCATTCACCCGAGCAGAACATCTAGGCATATTAGATAAAATCTTTCAAAGGTTGGAGCAATTCAAGGTCAAACTTAACCCTAAGAAATGTGTCTTTGGGGTCACATCAGGCAAACTATTAGGCTACATTGTGTCAAAAAAGGGCATTGAAGTAGATCCAGCGAAGGTATAGGTTATCATGGAAATGCCACCTCCCAGGAACATTAGCCAACTCAGATCTCTGCAGGGATGGTTGGAGTCTATCAGGTGATTCATAGCTCAACTAGCAGATAAATATCTACCATTCAATCATTTGCTTCACAAGAATATATATTTCATATGGGAAGACAAGTGTGCGGAATCATTTCACCAACTCAAGCAATATCTGATGAATTGTCAATTTTATTACCTCCAATAGCAAGCAAGCCGCTCATTCTCTACATATCAACAACTGAAGTATCTTTGGGGGCATTGCTAGCACAAGAAGATCCGGAAGGCAAGAAATGAGCTGTATATTATATTAGCATAACTTTAAACGGATATGAGATAAATTATACATTCATTGAGAAAGCTTGCTTAGCCGTGGTGTTCGCCTCTCAAAAGTTCTGACACTACATGCTAGCTCACACAATCAAGCTAGTAGCAAAAATTGATCCTCTCAAGTATTTACTCAATAAAGCAACTCTTATAGGACGATTGGCTAAGTGGGTCATGATTCTCAGTGAGTTTGATATCCAATACACAGAACATCGGGCTATCAAAGGACAGGTAATTGCAGATCAACTGGCTGAAGCACCACTACCAGATCAACAACCACTATAGGTAGAATTTCCAGACATGGATGTACTCACTTTCACACCCAAATAATGGACCTTGTACTTTGATGGATCCTATACACAACATGGATCGGGTGCAGGCATCTTGTTCGTCACTCCAGAAGAGCACACCAATCCAAGATCTTATAGACTGATGTTTCCATGCACCAACAACATCGTTGAATATGAAGCCTTAGTAATAGGAATCAAATGGCAGTGGAATGGAGAATCACAGAATTAAGAGTCTATGGGGATTCTCAATTAGTCGTCAATCAAATCAACGATGAATATCAGACAAAGGATGATAAGACAATTCCCTACAAGAGAATGGTGGATGATTTCAAATAATACTTTGTACATGTCTACTTTGAACAAATACCAAGATTGGACAACAGAGTTGTCGATGCAATGGCCACTATCGCTTCATTACTGCAAATTCCAGGGAAGCAGAGTCATTCCAAGTTCCTAGTAGAGAAATTGTTTTCCCCAGCCTATAACAATTCTTCATCCCAAGTTATCTATGCCCTAACCAGTTCAGATTCACCTCTATACGGGACAATCTATGATTACCTTACGAACAATACTCTTCCACTTGACCTGTCTCGCAACCAAAAATGCAGCTTCACTCGGCAAGCCACCCGCTATACCTTAACCGATGACACACTTTACTGTCGAGGTCTAGATGGTACTCTTCTTCGATGCCTCAATCGTAATGAATCTAACTCTACCTTACACAAGCTTCACGAGGGTATTTGTGGTACGCATTCAAGTGGTCCTACTCTCGCCAAGAAACTTCTAAGAATGGCATATTACTGGTTGAAAATGGAAAAAGAGTCCTATCAATTTGCAAGGAAATGTCCGAAGTGCCAAATTCATGGCAATCTAATCCATGCACCAGCACAGGAGCTACAGTCGTTCACCACATCTTGGCCTTTCTGTCAGTGGGGACTTGATTTAGTGGTGAAAATCCATCCTTCTTCTTCAAATGGACATAATTTCATTATCACTGCAACAGAGTATTTCACAAAGTGGATTGAAGCAGTCTCGATGACCACTATAACTGGAAAACAGATCACCTCATTTATTCTCAATTATCTCATTTGCCGATATGACATTCTCAGTTCCATCATTACTGACAATGGGCATCCTTTCAAAAATCAAGACATACAGGAGCTATGTGAAAGATTCAAAATCACGGATCACTTCTCTACACCTTACTATCCACAGGGAAATGGTCAAGCGGAAGCATCAAATAAAACAATTCTAAAAATCCTTAAGAAAACAGTAAATGATGCGGGTAAGGATTGGCATGTACAACTCAATCCGGCACTTTGGGCATACAGGACTAGTATTCGGACACCTATAGGGGCTACGCCATATTCATTGGTGTACGGATCAGAAACAATTCTGCCTCTTGAGGTAGAAATTCCATCTCTCAGAGTATCTTTGAAGGGCTTCATACTAGATGAGGAATATCGGGTAAACAACTTGCATGAACTAGAGCTTCTTGATGAAAAACAACAACATGCCTATGACCATCTCAAGGCATACCAGCAGCGAATGTGCAGAAGCTATAATCACAAAGTCATCCCAAGAGCTTTCAAAGTCAATGATCTCGTTCTAAAGGAAAATTTGAGAAATCAATAGGATCGAGAAAAGAAGGGAAAGTTTGAACCTAACTGGTTGGGTCCCTCTGTCATCATATCAGCCTACGGATCAAGCGCATATCATTTGACAAATTCAGAGGGGGATGTGCTCGATGAACCAACTAACAGTATCCATCTGGAGAAATTCTACACGAGTCGTCCAATGCACAGAAAAAGCAAAAAAATACAAAAATACAAAAATACAAAAAAAGCAAAAAAGTGCAATAAAACCAAGTAGTGAAAACCTGGCAATAGGTGCTATTTGTGAGAGAACGGCTCCTCTATCTATCAATACTTATATTTTTTTATCCATCTAGTCTCAGCTAAAAGCCATTGCTAGAACAATTATTTATGCAACATTATCCCGGACATACTTAGCATAGTCACTGTCCTTGATTATCCAAAAACACTTATCCATATCATATCCCACCATGGCTTGGTGATCCACATATCCACGTCAATACATATCTATGACTAAGGGAAACATTCCTCTCACTTTTAGCATTCTGACAACAAACAACAAAGACCGCAGCATGCTAAGAGAACTAATGTCAACAACTATTCATCAGGCTAGAAAACCATACCATTATCAAACTGCAACTTTAACACACACATGATGGATGATTTTTTGAATTATGATTTGTTTACACCTAGCATGAAGTTTTGACTATTTTGTATCTCAATTTTAAATCATTAGATCTCTTGAGCTACTCGAGGATGCATTAAGCTAGAGAAGAGACGAAGGAATCTGATATTTTTTGGTTTTCTATATGTGAGGTGATCATTCGTATGGTGCAAATTTGTCTCGAAACATGATTGGAAACATATCATTGAAGACATTTTCCACTTTGCATATGCAAATGGTTAACACTTGTTTGTTTAAACGCAAGCAACACTCAGGTCGTCTTGGTTCAATTATACCTCGACGCTTGTGCCGCCTTGCAATATCAAAATCCATGTAAGTTATACTCAGGTCATTATGGTTCAATTATACCATGATGCTTGTATTAAACTTCCAACATATCAAAAGCTCAATGATGACAAACAAAAACAGAGCACAAACAAGTGACTAAACAAGAATGACAATGACAGAATTAAAACATGCATTTAGTTGCATATCATTGTAAAACATGCATTTAGTGACATATCATCTTAATCTCACATCATTATCATTATCATTATCATACATCTCATTTTCAAGATGCATTAGCCTCACATCATTATCATTATCATACATCTCATTTTCAAGATGCATTAGCCTCACATCATTATCATTATCATACATCTCATTTTCAAGATACATCTCATACATCAAAGTAATCAATGCAATACATCATCACATTCTCATCTCATCATGAAACATAATGCACATCATCAATCATCATCAATAGCACATCACATGTGGATCAAATAAAATCAGTGCTATATATATATATATATATATATATATATATATATATATATATATATATATATATATATCTCAAAAATGGTCGAAATGTACAAGGGATATCATGTCTATCAAAATACAACAAAGACAAGTCTCTCAGGTATGACTATCTCTTGAGGCTGACGGTCTCGCAGTAGATGTCCCAGCTCCTGGATCTCCACCAAGTGGATCACATCGGGTAGGCCCTGTAACACCTTTGCTCTTTTCCTCGTATGACTACGACCAGATTGACTGGCTGCCACTGCTGCATAGCTAGGAGCTTTGTGACCTCTAGGGACCTCCTCCTCGTATAGACACATGTAATACTCATCCTCTTTGGTTGAGTACTATATCTCTCTTAGTGTGTCCCAAACTGGGTTACTGGTCATCACTCTCTCCAACCTGTCAGCAAGATCCTCTGCCCGACCCCGATGCTCTCTCTGTATCCCGCTCTGCGATGATTTGCGTAATTTGGCATTGTTGCACTAACACCTATGCCTGCAGCTCCTACACTGTGACTTGTAGTGCTCTGATCTGTGAATCATGTCGATGGGTGGGTACCCTAATCTGAATGGGTACTTGTGTTGTGGTCCCACCCACACTTGTCCCTGTCTGAAGCGTCGGTGGAGATAGAACATTAGCTCTCCTCCTCTGGGCAGGTCGCCTAACATCCTCTATACCACCCACCGCAGCTAGCAACACAGCTAGAAAAGCACCTACCCTATCAACCCCACCAACACCAAGAACCAGCCCTCGTCCTCTATCTAATCCACCACCTTCTCTATCTCCCCCTCATCCTCTATCTAATCCACCACCCCCTCATCCTCTATCAAATCCCCCTCTCCCACCTCCTCTGCCACCTCCTCCATCATCTTTGCCTCCCTCTCCTACCTCCTCTCCATCCTCATCTCTCTGTCTAGCTCCCCCTCGCCTCTGTGGATGCTCATCCCCATCATCATCAAAAGCAAGTAGCATCTTTGTCGGATCAAATATACGTGCCACTGCATGTGCCATGAAGTACGCTTAAAACTCCTCTGTCATCCCAGCATCCACAACCCTAGCCCCATAATCCCAAATCTGTCCTGCCAACATCATATACTCCTCCACCGCAACTACGCTATCCAAAGTAGGTCCCCACTTTGGCACATCATGTCTCTGACGAGCATATAAACAAGCTCCTTGTGGCATCCCTTGTTGTCTACCATACAGTCGTTGAACACGATTGTGCAAGAATCACTCAATAATAAAGGGTGTATGCCTGATCAAATACCTCGACATATATACATAGGGCATCTCTAGCCCGTCCTTTGCCCACACCTCGCAATCCATATACGATCTCCAAATGACTGTATCGATATCATCCAGTGCTCTCTATCAATGCTCTAGTTTGCCCAGCTTATGTTGGACAACTACACCTGTATACCCGTAAACATAAGATCGCCCAACTAGCCTATCCCTGTCTACAAGCGGTCTCGACACAGGAATGTGCTCCTAGGCCCACACCTGTAACAATGTCACCCCAGCTGATAAACTAGTGTATCCCAGATATACCACCTAGTGAAGCTCTCGGTAAAGATGGGCCAACATACAGGACCCCCATGGAAACCTGCGTCACCATGTCATCTAGCATCAGTACCCATCCCACGGCTAGTCCCTTCGACCTACGGTCAAGACACAGAAATCCACCATTAAACCCTACTAGTACAGATGGCAACGGAGCGTAGTCAAAATCCAAAAATTTCTGCCATGGGATCTCACACCCGCTAATCTGATCATCTTGGAAGATACGACAGAGAGCCTTTGTCCCACCCTCCTCAGTCTGCTCATATGGTAATAGAGCCCCAACTATAGGAATCCGTAGAATCCGATAACAGTCCTCTGGTGTAACTGTCATCTCGCTCATATCCAAGTGAAAGGTGTCTGTATCACTGTGCCACCTCTCTACCAACGTTGTTAATGATATACTGAGGCATGTCTAATAATGAGGACAACCCACATCTCTTAATAACAATCTCTGTCAGCCTGTGACAAACGTGGAATCAATGACCATGGTCTCGGAAATCGCTCTCAAGACTGGAGCACACCAAGCTCTACCTGCAAAACAACAAATATCCATCATCAATTCCCAAAGCCATCTGATATATCAAATCAAAGCAAAATCAACTTGAAACAATGAAGCATCTCAAGAACACATCATAAACATATTCACATCAATCCGTGAATCAATCAAGACCCATATCGCAAGCATCAAATCAAAACCCATATCGAAAGCAACATCAAAGACCCATAATGAAAGCAACATCAAGGACCCATATCGGAAGCAACATATCGCAAGCATCAAATCAAGACCCATAACTAAAGCAACATCAAAGACCCATATTGAAAGCAGCATCAAAGATCCATAACGAAAGCATCAAATTCAGGACCCATAACGCAAGCATCAACTCAAGACCCATATCAAAAGCATCATATCAGGATTCATATCAAAAATCACATCAAGACTCATATCGGATATCAAACCAAACTCGTATTGACAACACGCAAAATCAAGATCCATATCAAACTCAAAATCAGGATCCGCATCAAAAATCAATTTGCTTGGCACTCTATATCGACAGCAATACATATCGACAATAGCAGACTCAGATTACCCTACACCAACATATCAGAAATCGAACATCGTCACAAAGCAGGACTCACATTGGCTTAGGAACCATCACAGAACAATCAGCAGACACATATCAACATCTACAACATCTATCTAATCTATTCGACTCATGACGCATTCTTCACAATCCCTTTTTCATCAACTTCGGACCCTACGCGCTAAACCAAGGCTCCTAAGCGCTAAGCTGCCACTCATGCGCTATCATTTTTCATCAATGCGCTAAAAATCATACCATGCGCGCTAAATACCTACCATGCGCTAACTGGAACGTCCAATGCGCTACCCTGTCAACCCTATGCGCTCACCTCCCGACGCGCTACCCAACCTACTCTAAGCACTTTTGTGCATACCCTATGCGCTAGAACACCCTACGTGCTAGCCTATTTCTCATTTGCGCTATCATATCCTACTTAGATGCTAAACTACCTAGGTTAACCCTATGCGCTAACAAGTCTATCGTATGTGCTACGTGGTTTAACCTACGCGCTAACACGACAGAATCTGATGCAAAAATTGAAAAACGTGATCAAACGACACAAAATCAATCAAAAACAAGGAGAGATTTCGACCACTTACTCGTGGGCCATAGGCGGTGGGTCTCCGGTGTCGATGCGAGTATAGAATCGGCATCGTCGTCAGAGCTCCAAATGTCACAATCGCAAGGAGACAAATGTGCAAATGATTTTTCCAAGTCATTTTTCACCTTTTTATAAGGTAAAATCAACAAGTTTAATAAGTGGGGCATGTATTTTCCTCTTTTTCATTTTTTAACCTTATCAACATCATTTTCGGGAGATGAATCAATAACCTACATTCAACGCGGTCAATATTCTCAAATGGCAATTAATCCAAAAACGTTCATCAACATGACAATTTTTCACTAAAATCTTAATTCATCTCTCAAGGGGGCATCATCAATATCGTCAATCAAATCTGGGGCATCATATCGACATTTCGACACACGGTATCATATCGATCAAATTTTGACAGCATATCTGGCAAATTTTCTTTGAATCAACATGTGCACACACGTCACTTCAAAGAGGGGCAAAATGTAGACGTATAAATCTGACCACTTTCCTAAGTGCATATTTAATATTCATTGCAACCTCATTCCCCCTATTAATTAAATTTTATTTAATTAATTTCTTCATATTCATCTATTTGATTAAATAAATTATTCAATTTATTTAATTAAGTTCACCTAAACCTTTTCTAGTCTTTGATTAAATAAATCACTTTATTTAATTAATTCCCCTTTCTCCCTTTTTAATTAAATTTACATTTAATTAAATTAATCCTTGCAAATAAATAAATTTAATTTATTTATTTAAAATCCTCTACTTGCATTTTCTTACATCACCCACTTGCCTTCTAAACCTTCTTCTAGATTTTTCTAATCACTTTCAATTTAGCCTAATCCATCTTCTAATTATTGCCACAATCCTAAACAAAGAAAAGTCACTTCTCAAAGTCTTCAAAGTCTTTGAAAACCATTAAAGATCGTATGTCTTCAACAAGTTAACCCTCAAAGTCTTCCAAATCATTTAAGGCTCTTACATAACCATTAATGGTTAACTCAACCTTCTTGCATGATTAGAGACATTCTCTCTAACTCAACCCTTATCTAACCCAAGGGTCTCATCAAGCACTCGTGGCTTTAACCTTGGTTATCTCTTTAACCCTTGCACAAGAGTTTACCTCTTGGGTAAAAACTTTATCCATTGGATTAACCTTAGTCTAACCTTAACCCTTACCTCCTAGAGTAACCTTTATGTCTTCTCAAGCATTTAATGCTTCTTTCATCTCCTCTCAAACAACCTTTTGTTGACAATTGTCACCATTTCATTTGTTAGAACTGTGAACTTGGATTGATTAACTTTCAATCCTGACCCTTGTTAAGATTATTCAATATTGACCATCCATTGACCTATTTTCCCTATAAATAGAGTTTTTATCTTATCATCTTTATTGCATTCATGTATAATAATCAAACATCACTTGGAGTTGTCATTCCCAAGTCACTTAGTTGTCTTTTGAATCATTTTTGTCACCCTCATTCCCTAGATATATTTTTAGTAATTTATTTAATCAAATAGATGAATATGAAGAAATTAATTAAATAGAATTTAATTAATAGGAGGAATGGAGTTAGAATGATTATTAAATATTCAGGAAAGTGGTCGGATCTATACATCTACAATTAGGTCTCATATAAGTCTAGTAGATGATACTTCAAAACGAGTAGTTAGTATAAATTGTCATCAACCAAAGGGGAAGAACACAGCCTCAAGATTGAATCGTGACATAAATGGACTAAATGTAGGCTTACAATCAACCACATGAAACCTAGAGAGCATATTAAGAACATACTTTGGTTGTGCAAAGAAGACACCAAAATATGACTAGATGATCTTTGCATGCGACTTAACTGCTTACAGCTATTGCTAACACACATCTTAGCTTGCTTATAATTATTGTTTTGGATGCTACGTGGTAACGCACGCTATAAGAGCCATTACATGCACAGGGATCAAAAAATATGTATTTCAAAGTGTTGCTCAATACTTACTTTAAGATGTCCAAATAATTGTGCACAAATAATTACACACAATGTCCAAATAGTTGCGCACTATGGGTACCAATAAAACATCCAAAAATGCTACAAAAATAGTCTACTATTGATACGTGAAATTTTTAATTAACTTTCAGATTTTTTCTTCTGATTTTTTTGAAATTAGTAATTGGTAAGTTAAGATGTAAAAGGAGAATTGTCTTTGTTTAAGATTTCTTGTATTTACCAGGCCTATCTTTCCCATCTCTATACTATCACAAGAAGAAAGAGTGTCATTGATAATAGTTTTGAAAGGCCAGTGATGAATTATCCAATTTTGGCACTTTTTATGTATAAAGTTCAACGATGTCAGAGCAGCTTTTGTGTTATTGCTTGAATGTTAGATTAGCTTTTAAATCATTAGATTGTTAGATTTACAATTTTTATCAAACCGAGGTTTATATTAGCACAGAAGCAGCCAAGCCTGCCAACATCTGTAAAGTTGCTCCCACAACAAATAACAGATAATTTCCTTCACCTCCAATGTTTCCCACTTGGCCCACAAGAAATTAGCCAACTGGTGCTAGAAAGAGAGTTTAAAAAGCGATTGTAGGGATTCAGAATTCCTAATACAATGATTTGCATGCTTGAACGAAGTCACATAACCTAAAAACACTCAGAAAAATGGTTACCACCTAGTTAAAAAGGTGGCAAATTAAATGCTTCATCAAGAATCATGGATTGCAGTTCTTTAGCTATAAATAATAGGAAAACATAACTTAGGAACAATTATATTCCATCATACAGTAACAATACACGAAATTCCTGCTCACTCAGGATTTACACGGTATAAATTCTCAGATAAAGTACAAAACAAGCCTAATTCCTGCTTTCCATAAATGTAGCCAGATAAACAAAGCTTTTTCATTTATTGGGAGAAATTCATAATGTTTACCCTAAATCAAATATGGAACATCTCTATTAAACTACAACATAGAGAGCAACAAAGATGAACCGTTTCAAATACACTTCAAAATTGAAAGCAACACTCACAGTTAAAAGACACAGACAGCCGGTCTAAAAATGTGACAGCGTCTGAAAGATACCATAGCAAGTATATAAAGCGGGGGAACAATCGAGCAAAAAGAAAAGAGACAAAACATTTGATATAAGCTCCACTCTAGTGCATCCATACTGTATAACAGCCTGCCGCATGATACAATATATATATATATAAAAAGCACTAGCAAGGCAGAGAGTTTGTAACCAACCAATTTTTATAAATGTACAAAAAGCCTCTTAAAATTAGTTGCGTGCAACAATCCCCAGCATGCCAGTAGATTGCTAAACTAAATCTTTAACTCCAATAAATGGCCGAATCTATGAGCAATCAGTTTAATCACCTATTTAACCTGTCTAAGCTCTAATCATATGGGGTCAAGGATCTAGACCTTGATCGGTTCCGAGATTTATAAGAATAATTCCTTCTATAAGGGGAATTTGGAGTAACAGATCGTTCGCGTCTCTGATATGGTGATAGTGCTCGATGCCGCCTAGAATTTGGAGATGGTGATCGCTGGTGCCTGGCATAAGGTGACACTGAATGATCTCGCCTACTGTACGGCGAAAGAGACCTTTCTCGTCTTCCATATGGGGACACAGATCTATCTCGCCTGCCATAGTATGGTGACACTGAACGATCCCTTCCATACCTTCTATCATAGTATGGTGAATGCATTGGTGAACCATAACGATCTCCCCTGTATGGAGAATAACTTGGAGATCGACGGGAGCTATATCGATCACTGGACCTGCTATATGTACGTCGCCTCTCATAATCACGCACTGCACACAGCAAAAAAATTTATGCCAAATCAAAGTGCCAGATTTACACCAACTGCATGCAAGACTAAAAAGTAAAACAAAAAAATTCTGGTATTGCACAACAGAAAAATACTCAACAAGAGAGGGCTCTAACATGGTTTCACAACTGACCTCTTGTTGGTCTCACACCAAGGTACTTGCCAGGAGTAGGAGTCCTTCCCCGCTTCCTTTTTGCCTGCAACAATAGATGGTGTCAGTTAAGACCAACTAAGATTTAGAATAGAGTACTATGATACGACCATATGTATAAGCTACACATACATAACAAAAATCAAATTCAAAAGAGTGTCTAAAACTCTTTTCAAAAACAACAGGGAACAGGACTTGCTCAACCCTAAAAAGCAATCTGTTAAACCATTAACTTTAGAGGATCTAATCTGACAAAAGAATTCAGACTTGTAATATGACATTAACCTCAATCTATAATACCAATAATGCATTTAGATGCATTCAGAATGATTTCTAAAATACATTCATAAGCATGGTGTTATGCAAGGAAAGTCAGTCAACTGCTATGAGAGAAATAAAATGTGCATGGCATACAACCCTTTATTAGATGGGTGATTTGCCGTATTTGACGTGAGAATTTTGATAAGTTTCAAATCTGATGTAGCTGATGGTGGACATTGTCGAGTCTATCAACATAAGTACCAATTCAGGTTGATGGGAAAGTCTGACTGTTATGCTCGTGAAGGCTTAGGCTCTTAAGTTGAGAAAAAGTCGAAGCTGTTAAAGTTGAAAAAGAGTCGATGAAGCTACACAGCTGCCCTGCTGCCAAAATAGTCGAGGCAACATTTCTAAAAAAGTGAGGGTCAATATCACAATTAGTTAAATTGAACCAACTCATTTTGCACAAGTCATTTTGCGGCATATCATTTCGAAAGGACAGATAACAAACCACATTAAGCCTGACCATCAAATTCAAACATACCTTCTCAACAGTAATAACACGACCTTCTAGAACAGAACGATGCAAATATTTAACACAGCGGTCTGCATCATCCAAATTAGCCATAGTGACAAATCCAAATCCACGAGATTCCCTAGTGCGTGGATCAACAACAAGATGGCATTCAACAACCTGTTCATGTGAAACATGCAATCAAGAAAAGAATAAGAGATAAAATGGAAGAGAATGCAATTAGTAAAAGCACATATAATTAAAACAAAAAATTCTATAACAGAACCTTGAATTACAAACAAAATATTATGATACATAAATAGGATCCACATAAAATGTTCACAAAACCAAACTCAACACAGTACTCAGTTTTCCATTGTCACAAGACACGCTTGGGATAAATACTATATATAGCATCAAGAAAACACGGTTCATAATTTAAAAAGGCTATACCCACCGTTCCCTCTTTAGAGAAGTGATCTTCAAGATCTCTTTTTGTTATTCTGGGTGACAAACCAGTGACATAGAGGTTGTTTCCAGGATTACGTACATTATCTGAATCACGGCTCCTATTAAGAGACAAATAATTGACTTAAAACAAAAAAAAATATATGTGGAACAAAACATATTTCAAAGAAAGTTTGAAAACATGTCACTATACCAACAAACCAAATTGAATAAAAATTGGAAGATCGATAAGTCCTTACCTGGAATGGCTCCGTGACCTTGACAATGAACGGTTTCTCCGCGGTGAGTAGGAATCATAACTCCTTGAATAAGACTGAATTAAAAAAAATTACAATACAATGAGATTGATTATGACTATCTCAATTTAAAATAACAAAACTTGGTCACTTCCAACTGTTCCAAGCAACCAAACAATGAAATAATGAAATAATGAAAACACTCTACTTTAAACATCTTCCAACATCATTTGACTTTGACAAACAGCAAAATTCGGGGGAAAAAAAACATACTTAAACTGAAAAATAAAATCCCCAAGAGAAACATAAACTTTTAAAAAGTTGTTACAATTACATTCAACAGCTCCAATCACGAGTGATAACAAAATGGTTTGCAACACGTGGCAGTTTGTTATGAACATTTAGATCTCTTCAGCCTCAACATAGACTAGTTTGATCCAAACTGTTTTCCTGCAAAAATTATCTAGCATGAAGTTGATTCATATTTCATCCTTCCTCTTTGCAAAACGCTTCCTCAAATTCAAAACTGATTTCTTAATGTATTTGCTAGATTATTTCTAATTGCCTTTGCCAATTGATATTCCTTGCGTTAGCAAATGAATTTGTCACTGTATTTTTCTCATCATTTTGCCCAATGCACAGTAACAAAACTTTGCAACATTGGATAGACCATCATTGAAAGGATGATCTTCCTCTGCTTACAAGAGGAGCAGCTTCCTCAAATGTGAATTTTTTATATTTATTATATTTTCTCCTATCCACAAAATATCTAGTTGAAACCGAAAAAAAATATGAATATTTGTTAATAGCACAAAGACTGTTAATAATTTTGGTACAAATAACAAGAAAAATGAAATAAAAACTTGTAAATAAATAATATATATGAATATTAACAGAACACGGACTTTAAATACTCTTATAAATCTTCGAATAAATAATTGCAAACATTGATACACAGCCCACTCTAACTCAGCATAAGCACAAACACTATTCAAGAAAAAATTCACAAGGAAAGAAACTATTTTTCACAAACTACTCATTTCAATTAGGAAAAAGATATTGGAATTCAGTTACAAACTCTCTTTTTCCCCGTAGAGGAGAGGACCCCCCTTTCAATAAAATAATCCCCTTTAAAAGAACTTACCCATACCCAAACAGTTGGCTAACTACCCGTAACTGCTTTTCACCCAACTACTTTTTCAACAGGTTTTCTCCCTATTCTTTTCACTTTCATGGGAATTCTTTATATAATTGGGTTCAATAATTTTTTCACGCTACAACAATAACAATTAATTCTTCAAAGTATTTTTTTTTGAGGTAAAAATCTTGCAACTTAATTCACTTGACATAGCTTGATATTTAATTATTTTGCAAGATATAACAATATTTAATTCTCAATTCTCGAAGAATTAGATATTAGTGTTAATTCAAAATAATTTATAAAACTAACACATAACATCCCTTATGAAGGATCAGAAAAAAATTATGTATGCCACCTTTTCTAATTTCAAATCCTAGGGTAAGACCTTGATGGATCAACAAGTCAATATTTGAATTGTGCTTGAATGCTTTTATAAATGACTGATGCTTGAAATTACTTGTTGAATTGATTTTGCTGATTCACTGGATTGATGGCCTCCTTGCTTGTCAATGAACTGATTTGCCCATTATACATTCTTACTATTATAATCCAATAAACTAATTTCCTCCTTCTGTATGAACTTATGTGCACTTGCATCAGCTTTGTGTGATGATTTTGCGAGGGTTCCTTCCATAGACCTTCCATTATCTTTGACTAAAATGCATCCATCGTTTTATCTTCACCACACAGGCTGGCAGGATTGTTAAAATATTTGATGTTATTAAACGATAGAGCGAGAGCTCTATATAAAGAATTTACAAGAGACGATGTTTTCTAAAAGAAACAATTGTAAACTAAAGCTGAAAATAGAAAGTAACTAAATAAACTAAAGATGACTAAGAAGACCATTAAAGAAACATTACAATATTCTAATACCCTCCCTTAATGGTCATGTCATGATTCTAACTACCCAGAGAAAAATAGAGAAGGTTGCCCCCTTCTTCTCAGAACGTTCTACGACATGAGCCTACCACTGGAGAACTTCTGGATAACATAAATCGTCCACAAACTTTTGCAGATGAGCATGATGCCCCAAAACAAACTGCATGAAGCCACAATTTTTGAAGAAAAAATCTCCAAACACAAAAACTGAAGATTATAAAGCACAAACCCTAAAACAGGAACATTTGTTCAAAAAAATTATTAAAACCCACCGATAATTTTTCAAGGGAAAAAAATTAAAAACCCATTAGAAATTGATTTAAGAAAAAAATTATGAAAACCCATCAAAACATCTCCAGGCAACCAAACAAAGATGAAGACATCGAACAAGGCCCGACTCCATGAAAAAACCTCCACGATCTTCAAATGCAGCAACCAAATGCCCACGAAACACAGATCTACGAACCCACAAAAATTTTGAATTATAGCTCCAAAAGAGCACACAAAATTCTGCATACAAAAATCCTACACGATCTTTGACTAGAAAACAGGTCAAAACCCTTCATGGGTTTGAACACAAAAACCCGCCTTTGCAAATCCCTACCAAAATAGAGAACCAGAAAAGCCTTCCCATAATCTTGAGCCCTCCCGTGAGGGAGATAAGTCTTAGACCGGCTTTGATACCATTTTAAAATATTCAATGTTATTAAGCGATAGAGTGAGAGCTCTATATAAAAAATTTACAAGAGACTATGTTTCTAAAAGAAACATTACAATATTCTATTAAGGATCAATGCTTCGATACTACTTGTAACATTCCTTTTTGGGATATTCCTGATTTTTGCCTTAAAACAATAATATATACTCAAAATTGACAATATTTTATTAAAGATTAAGAACTTATGATAATATTCAGATAGATAAAACATAGGACAAAATTCAAAATCAATTATATTGTAAACTTTTCAGAAATAGTTACAAATCTGCTGAATTAGAGGTTTTTGTACCTAGCTCAACAGCAACAATACCAAGAGTTTCTATCCTTACCTTGCCAAAGAGCATTAAAGGCTTTTCGTCCTTCCAAATTTAAGCCCACCTTGGACGGTCTTCATCCTCCTCAACCAAGACTTGGGTTTTCAACTTTTTGTCCAAACTTGATCAGATCATGGAATGGTTTTCATCCTTCCTCTTTGCAAAACACGTCCTCAAATTCAAATTTGATTTCTTAATTGTATTTGCCAGATTATTTATAATTGCCTTTGCTGATTAATATTCCTTGATGGATTGACAAGCTTGAATGCTTTTATAAATGACTGATGCTTGAATTTATTTTCTGAATTGATTTGCTGATTCAACGGATTGATTGCCTCCTTGCTTGTCAATGAACCGATTCGCCAAATATACCTATTTCTTGAACTAGTCACCACCCTTCATTACTGCCTTTGAGAACAATACTTTATTTCCAAATGGATTCATTCATTCCCAATTGATGATTGATGGATCCTTTAGGAATTGATGATTTATTCCATTATTCTCTCAATGAAATGATTTGCCCTTTATATTCACTTCTTGACAGAGTCACCACCCTTTCTTACTGCCTTCAAGAATAATTATTTATTTCCAATTTGATTCCTTCATTCCCAATTGATGATGGATGTATCCTTTAGCAATTGATACTTTATTCCATGATTCTCTCAATGAAATGATTTGCCCTTTATATCCATTTCATAAAGGAGTCACCACTCTTCATCACTGCCTTTGTAAAATAATATTAATTTTCAAATTGACTCATTCATTCCCAATTGACCATTGATTCAATGATAATGATCCATGGATGTCCTCAAGTGAAATGATCTCCCTTTTATATCTCGTGTTTGAGGGAGTCCCAACTCTTCATTTCATGCCTTTTGATAATTTATTTAACTTAATTACATTTTCATTATACCATATTTTATTTTTTAATTTGTTATTATTAATATGAAATCCCATTTCAAAAAGGGGGCACTACAATGTGTGTGAGCGTGTGCTCATGTGCAGGGTCGTGCACATGCACATGCAATGTTAAAATGATGTTGGATGATGTCTGCAAAAGCCTGCATGTCAACCACATTCAAAAAGAAATTGTTTGTTTGTACTTCTCACAGAATACCACACTATATCAGACAATGGCAAATGCACCTTTGATAGCATATCAAGAATTTTGAAGTTTGCGACTTTGTTACAATGAATTCAGAAATTTAAATTATTGCTATTAGTGTTAACTGTTGCATACCTTAAACAATGAAAACAGAAATCTAAATTATTGCTGTTAGTTGTCAACTGTTATATAACTTATATATTCAACTATTAATGCACACGCAATGTTAAAATGAAGTTAGATGATACCTGAAAAAGCCTGAATGTCAACCACATTCAAAAAGAAATTGTTTGTTTGTACTTCTCACAGAATACCACACTATATCAGACTATGGCAAATGGACCTTTGATAGCATAACAAGAATTTTGAAGTTTGCGACTTTTTTACAATGAATTCAGAAATTTAAATATTGCTATTACTGTTAACTGCTGCATAACTTAAACAATGAAATCAGAAATCCAAATTATTGCTATTAGTGTCAACTGTTACATAACTAATACATTCAACTATGAATTTGAATCATGATACATCTATAGCTGTTATACTACAGTCATTGCTGTCACTGTTGTCAAGATTAATTTAACTGCTGTTATAAAATATTTATTGCTGCTTTTATAAATGCTGTCATATTATATCGCTATAATAATGCTGTAAACTGTTTTTTTACTTTACATTATAATGGATCAATGAGTTTGACTCAAAAACTACACAGTTGTATCCTGATAACAATGTCACAATTTGGTCTTCGGACATTTAGTGTCACGGTTAAAACACTTCGTTGGTGAAACGGCCACCAAGGTTCAAATCCCTGCTGGGCCACTGTGCTCGCAAGGCCTTGTGCTTTCGTTGGGTCGTTGTGCTCGCGGATTTGAACAAGTGAAGGGTGGGGATGAGGTCCCCCGTTTGTGGCCTCACTGGTTCATAGCTCCAGGTCAAAAGCGTTCACGTGGAGCCGGAGGGCGTGTCGTGCCAGCGTCGCCAGTCACATTAAAAAGTTTACCAGGCATAGTTTTAAAAAAAAAAAAATGTCACAATTTGATTTGCTGTGGAAAATATCTCCTACTCATCAATTTCTTTTCTACAAGGAACGCCTGGCCATCACACGGGAACTCAAGGGATGTCTCACAACAGCCTTGGGGACAGCCACGTGGTCCCCTAATCTTCCCCAATTTTGGGGGCACATTCCAAGACATTCCCACACACAACAACAGTGTTTTTTAAACATCACCGGGAAAGTCAAAGGATGTTTAGCAACCACCTTGGGGACGACCAGGCGATCCTCTAACCTTCCCTGATTTTGAGGATGCATTCCAAGGCATTTCCACACACGTATTCCAAAGCATTGCCCCAGACAAAAAACCACTGAGTTAACTAATTTGTCAAAATGCAGAGTGCAAATGACAAAATCTCAGGCCCAGCTATTTGCAGACAATGACAACCTATTCCTACCCATAAGCCTTGTTTATTTTTTAAAAATCATTTGAGTTACCTAATTTGTCAAGATGCAGCGTGCAAATGACTAACCTGAGGCCCGGCTATTTGCAGACAATGCCAACCTATTCCTACCCACAAAAGCCCAAATTCAGCAGACAATGGCTGCTGACTCCAACAGCTCCCCACCAAGCAAGAATCTGTTAGTCAGGATTCTAAATACAGTAAAGAGATTAATACTAAGGTAGTCTGGATTTACTATGGATTGTTACACAAGAGATTACTTCAACCTATCCAAAGAAAAACCCAAAACTACACTAACAGTAGACACACACATTCATTCATGATTTCAAATTGTACACCATAAACCATTGTTTATTTTGAAAAATCATTTGAGTTACTTGATATGTCAAAATGCGGAGTGAAAATGACTAAACTGAGGCCTGTTGTGACCTTTCCACACATCGCCCCATTGCTAACGGGGAGCCCCTCTTTTCCGGCTTTCTGCGTTGTTAGGTTAGGGTTTTGGCTGCTTAGTGGGCAATTTTGCATTTCTTGTGCCCGAGTCTCGGAGTTTTGATCATGCCTAGTGCCGTCTCGGGTTTTTGAAGTTATAGGATCAAGTTGCAAACGTTGATATTTTAATGATCCTAAGTTTTGTCTAAGTGTTTGACCTTTTGAGCGTTAACGTGTTTTTAAACACGCACATCAGTGATTTTAAAGTGCCAAGGTATTCCAAGACCTTTTGGAGTTGTTTTCTCGCTCCTAAGGTATTATTTATTGATTTCGCACTTTATTCCAATATTTTCCTAGCGTTTTGCTCATATTTTTGGAAAATTTGATTGAGTCCAGTCTAAATTTAAAGTTTCTAAGTGATTTTGAGTGGTTAAAATGATAAAATCCTAAGGGAAACCCATATTCCAAGGGTTAGAGGGTCAAATTCCATGCTAAAGGTGCTTTTCCCCTCATATTCCAGACTACCCAACCCATTCCCCCACTCAAAATCCACACTACACATGGCTTTCCCCTGAAATCCATACTGACTATTATTTTCCACCGCTGTTTATCCATACCTGGATCAATTTTCCCCTGGAATAGCTAAAATTTGGCTAAGTGTCAAGATTTATCCAAACTGCCATCGATTTTCCACCAGGAGTGCGGACTAGAGTGCAGACTATAGTGCAGACAACGTTGAGGATGATTCCATGCCCAGGTCGATTTTCCACAAGGATGTTTTGTGACAAGTGACTGCGGATTTTTGTTCGGATTTTAATCCAGACAGAGGTCGATTTTCCACTGAGAGCATTTTAAAGAGTTTTGAGTCCAGATTTTCATCCAAACAGAGGTCGAATTTCCACCAGGGAGTGATTTTTGCAAGTAAAGTGAGTTTGGAGTGTGGATTTTCAATTAAGACTGCCATCGATTTTCCCTTGGGGAGTTTTGTGTGCATTTTTGATGAATGAGCACGGATTTTTATCCAAGCTAGGATCGATTTTCCCTTATGGGAAGATTTTTGACACTTAAATGATTTTTAAAGGGATTTTTCAATCCCAACCCATGTGGATACCCCCTTGGAGGCTTAATTTGAACTTAAATTGCATTATTTAATAAATGAGCCCCATTTTTAATTGCTTTTAAAAAATTATTTTAAAAGCAAAATTAAATAACTTACAATTAACATTTAATATTTAAACCTTCTAGAAGCAAGTTAGTTTTTTACCAAGCAAGTATATATACAAGTGTTTTATCCCACATTGCTTGTGTGGTGAAAGTAAGAGGTAAAAGCAAGTATAAGAGAGGACCCTTCGCATTATTTTATTATTAAATCTGCTAGGTGTCTCCTCCATGAAAGGCAATTTATCTCCAAGTTGGGCGAATTTTAGCAAGGTATTGAAGTGAAGTGTAGGGTTGAGGATTCTTTCCTCGTCCATTTTTTCCAGCTTGCTAATCTATTCCCCTTGCTACCATTGAAAACCATTTCCAGATTTTCGATTTTCCAAGATTGGCGATTTTTTGCAAATTTGGTGGATTTTTGGTGAAAAGTGGCGATTTTGTGTTTGGAGACTTGGGCAATATTTTCCTCCATTTTTTGTTTGCTGTTCCAAGACTCCATTGTTGCAGATCTGGGCTACCATTGATGACTTTTTCAGAATTTTGACTTTGACACCATAGTTGGGAAAATTTCGATTTTTGTTTGGAGAAGTGTTTGGTACCACATTTTGATGATTTTCATGCATTCTTAGTGGCTGCCATCATTTTCAGCTTGCTGATTCGCTTCAGATCTGAGGTTTGCTTCAAATTTGACCTCCATTAATGGCTGTCCATTAATTTTCAAACTTAAATTTTAATTGCCCAACCAATTCCAACTTAGGCAATTAGCATTTGGAGGTAATTTATGGAGTTTTCTGTGCATTTTCAGAACCATCTTATCGCTGTTGCAGGTCTGAAAACTCCATTGTTAGGCGAAACTCCATTGTTATGCGGTTGTCTTCAGAAATTTTCATTTCCAGCCACCTAACCACTTTGGCGATTTTGCTTGGAGCTGATTCCTTAGCTATTTTTCATCATTTTCAGGGATTTTTAACTACTTTGCAAGGTGCTGATAAATCTAAAGTAACCAATTTTCAGACTTGTCCTCAGAATTTATTTTTTACCAGCCACACTTACATTCCTGAATATGATTGTTTTCATCATTGAAACTGATTTTTATCGAGTTTATGCACATTTTTTAAGATTACAACATGTTTTAAAAATCTGATTTTTAAGTTGTCTTCAGAATTGTTCACCTCCATTGTTGACTGCGGAAGGTGTCTTCAGACATACATTGTGTGGAAACACAACCTTTCACACATTTCCTTAGTCATCATTAATCCGGTATACTCCTTTGCATTTTAGCTTGCATATTTTCTAAGCATAGGGAGGTATCAATGAATTTTATGAAAGGTTTTCGTGCCTTAGTGTTGTCACGTTTTGAACTTAATTGTTAAAATTTACCAAGTGTATGGATTATTTTCCTAACTCCATGCTCTAATAAGCTAAAAACTTTCGAAAGTCGAGAATTTTATTAAGAGCATTATTTATTTTCCTGAGTCTAACTTTGAGCTTCATACAGGTGCGATGTCAAAGCCTGGATACAAGGAAAGGAAAGAACTATTGAAGATGTTGGAGACTGGATTTTATCCAGAGCTTAAGATTTCATCCAGATGGAAGGAGATCACTGATACTGTTGAGGTTATTAATTCCTCCTTTAGTCACTCGATCCTTCTGGTATAATCAATTTTCTTATATATAAATTGTTGGGTGAAGATGCACCGCAAATGATCTTTATAAATTACACAGCAATTGTAATATCCCGACTTCACACGTATATCTTCTGCAGACCACGAACAGATATATATGTGTTAGAAAAGAACAGCATAACCCTCTATATCGTATACACTAAATTTACATCAGCCTCTCCTATGACGTATATGTCCGATCAGTATTGGTCTCTCACAACCACACACCTAGCAATTGCCCCCGATAGAAGATAAATACTCGTTCAATTTCGGTGAGGGGTTGTGACCTCAATCGGGGTGGCATACCAAATGAGGGGGGGCGATGTGTAATCACCGATAAGCAAACAAGACATAATACGTGCTAACTAAACATAAATAATTAATGAAAGCAATGTGCATATTGGTGTTTAGAATGATATATATTATTAAATGTTGAAGGCCTTAAGGCCAATTTAACATTTAATTTTATCCGACTGAAGCTATAAATCATCAACACTCCCTCTTAGCTAGGGAGGATAAAAGATATTGGGAGCAATATTCATAAATCGTATGAAGCTTATCTTGGGACCATAGTTTCAAGATGTGAATTGCCTCTATCGGCGATTCTATTCACAAACTCTTGAGTGGATTGCCTCTGTCGGCGATTCTATCCATAAGCTCTTGTGTGGATTGCCTCTGTCGGCGATTCTATCCACAAGCTCTTGTGTGGATTGCCTCTGTCGACGATCATATCCATGAGCTCTCACGTGGATTGCCTCAGTCGGCGATTCTATCCACAAGCTCTTACGTAGATTGCCTCAGTCGGCGATTCTATCCATGAGCTCTTGTGTGGATTGCCTCTGTCAACGATTCTATCCACGAGCTCTTGTGTGGATTGCCTCAATCGACGATTCTATCCATGAGCTCTCACGTGGATTGCCCTAGTCAGCGATTCTATCCACAAGCTCTGACATGGATTGCTTCAGTCAGCGATTCTATCCATGAGCTCTTGTGTGGATTGCCTCTGTCGGCGATTCTATCCACAAGCTCATGTGTGGATTGCCTCTGTCGGCAATTCTATCCACAATCTTGAGTTATTGTAAGATCGTCACCTTCCAATAACCTCAAAAAATACAAGTGGAAATCATTTGGAAGTCGTCACTTCCTTATGATTTACACAGGGCCCATTAAATAATTATTAGTATTAATAATAATAATCAATATTTACAATTTTACCTCAGAAGTGCTCAATCTTTATTTAGTAAGCTCCCTCTCAATCACAAGGTATCTTGAGTTTCTTCTAGAGAACATATTTTTCTGAACATACGTCTGAATTTTTGACTTCAGCAAGGGAAGCTTGTAGTTTAAGTTTGAGAGGACAAGTTCTTGCAATGTGGCCATATTCGTCACATATGAAACATTGTACTTTAGAGAAGTTTCTAGGCTTCTTGAATGATCGATTACCATATGTCTTTTTGTCCTTTTTTCCTTTTCAAACTAGAGACTAGAACTTGAACATCTTCATGAACGGGTTTCATGATTCCTCTTGATATTAGGTTACACTCTTCTTGAATGCAAACAGCTTTTAGTCTATCAAATTTGGGAACTTTGGATCGAGCACTAACTCCTTGTCTAAAGTTTTCCCATGAGATAGGGAGCCCATTTAGAGTTATCATAGTTAGCTCCTTATTATCATAAATGTGACTAATTGATGAGAGTTGGTTCCTTAATTCTGTTATCCTCATAAAATATGAAGTGATAGTCTCTTCCTTACTCATTTTAATATTAGAAAGTTGATTGTTAAGTGTGAGGATTATGCTCGTGTTGTTAATCCCAAAAATGTCTTTCAAGGCTTTGAACATGTCATATGCAGAATCTAACCTTGTAATGATAGGTAGTAGATGACTCTTTACTCCATCTACTAATAACTCCATTGCTTTAATATTGTTCTTTTCCCACTGACTCTGATCGTCTTTTCCATCAAGTTTAGAAGAATTCTCTATTATTGTTTTTAACTCATTCTTCCTTAGTACCAACATCATTCGTAGTTTCCATGAATCATAGTTTGAGGCACCTTCAAGTCTGTCTTCGAATCTGATTCCATTCGTCATTTTAAAATACAAACTTTCAAGGAGATATCAAACTGATCTTAATCGGATCTTCCTTCAAGCAGTTAGGCTTTATAGAAGGAAACCTGGCTCTGATACCATGTTGAGGTTATTAATTCCTCCTTTAGTCACTCGATCCTTCTAGTATAATCAATTTGCTTATATTTAAATTGCTGGGTGAAGATGCACAGCAAATGATCTTTATAAATTACGCAGCAATTGTAATATCCTGACTTCACACGTATATCTTCTGCAGACCACGAACAGATATATATGTGTTAGAAGAGAACAGCATAACCCTCTATATCATATACACTAAACTTACATCAGCCTCTCCTATGACGTATATGTCCGATCAGTATTGGTCTCTCACAACCACACACCTAGCAATTGCCCCCGATAGAAGATAAATACTCGTTCAATTTCGGCGAGGGGTTGTGACCTCAATCGGAGTGGCATACCAAATGAGGGGGTGAGATGTGTAATCACCCATAGGCAAACAAGACATAATACGTGCTAACTAAACATAAATAATTAATGAAAGCAATGTGCATATTGGTGTTTAGAATGATATATATTATTAAATGTTGAAGGCCTTAAGGCCAATTTAACATTTAATTTTATCCGACTAAAGCTATAAATCATCAACAGATACAAACATGCATTTCCTAGACTTCGACCAGATGCAGCGTCGGATGTTCAAAATCGGAGATCAAGTTCCTTCCCCAGCATATGCGAATATTATGAAGAGTGGCATTTTCCATGCTGCTGGATTTCCACAGTCCATACAGTGCAGTGAGCTTATCCTAGAGTGTGCACGATGTTACGATCCGCTCACAAGAATGATCAAGACTCCTAAAGGCGTTGTCATCGCCTACCTTGCTGAGGATGCTATTGCAGAGGTGTTCGGAATTCCACGCGGAACAGACATGAAGGATGTGACCAAGGATGAATATGCAGAAAGATACACGAAGAAGATGGGTGTATGCAAGAATTTGATTAACAAAGAGTGGATGATTGAGCCTAGGTCTCATCATTCCAAGGCTCCCAAGACACTCATGTGCATAGATTTCAAGGAGTATAGTAATTTGATATTCCTACTCAACAGAGTGATGGGGATGCCGCAGGGAGCAATACTTGATGGATGGATGTTCTACTTCATCCAGGATTGTCTTATAGGAACACTAGTAAATTGGTCCAAGATTATAAGTGACAACCTGGATTTTTTGCTGAGGAATGTAGAGCGGTCCAAGTCATTCGCCATGACTTCTTACCTAGTATACCTGCTTGCACGGTTTGTTTCATACAGAGGATTAATATGCAAAGGTGAAATTGGGAATGGGCAAGGACAATTCCGAAGTCATGAGTGCTACCCTCAACTGAGCATGTATAGAATTGAAGACTATAAGAGAGTGAATGATGCATTCATTATGTACATCACACGGATGTTGCAAGGCGGAATCCACAGAAGATTGTCCAACGAGGCAACAAAGTCAATAGAAGAATATGGATCGTGGTATATACAATTTCCCACTTTCACGTACCTTAGGATTCATGGGTTTCCATCTGAACCCTACATACTTCCTAGGTATCCGACCGACAGAATGATCTTGTTGGAAGTGGTAAGATAGCTTCTAGAGTTCGATGTCATTCAAAGAGAGAAGCACGGGACGGGCATGACATTCCCTATTTCAGTTGGGAAGACGTTAGAGGTTTGCCAGTCCACCATAGCCGCCAGCACTACGAGCGAGGAGCTTGCATTCTACCGATTTGCAACATACAAGAAAAGATTTGATCCAGACAAGAAAGTAGGAAGGATTAGGGGAGACAAGTTCATTCACAAAATTGACATAGAAGATTATTGGGCCAACCTGATGGACGAGCAAGCAGTGAAGAGAAGAATGTGGTCCAGAATGTCAGTGGATTTCATGAGGAAGTGTGGACTTTTCCTCATTCTTGATCAAGTATTAGATGATAGAGATCATACACATCCACAGTATGAGAGTGAAATGAAGAAGGCAATCCTATTGCCTAATTGGTCAAAGTCAGAAGAGATTGATCTAAATATATTGATGAGAGGTGTTTTGAATTTCTCCCGTGCATGGGTGGATATACAGATGAAATAAGTTAGTTGATATGGGTGTTCCCTTCACTTATGAAAGGATGAAGTCGGAAGAGTCTATTTCTGAGGATGATCAGAGGACTATCAGTGATGTCAGGATTCTTGCAGACGAAGAGAGTCAAGCTCCCAAGAAAAGGAAGAACGCGCCAGGAGAAGTCAAGGCCAGAGGGAAGAAGATTGAGGAGGTGAAGAAGAAACAGAAGACTATTATTCCTCCACCCATCATTCCTTCACCACCTCTTAGTGTCTCAGCAATCGAAGTGATTGAAGTAATAGAACAGAACAAGGAAACTCCACAGTGTTCCAACACAGTGATACTACTAGGGAATACTCAAGAATTTCATGCCACAACATCTGCACCTCCTAATGAGAATGATGATCAGTCGGGATCCCCTACTGTCCTTTTGGAAATTAGTTTGGGAAACGAGGTATATGATTGGACCAAAAATAATCTTGATGATAATGATGATGTTATCTCGGCATTGAGAGGACTTGATCGAGAAATATGTCTCAATGATGATATGGAGATGGCCGCTATTCCTGAATGGCTGATGAGAAGTATAGAAAAAAGTAAACAAATGATAGAGGTACAGCCTATTGATGATATTGATGACTACCTAGCTAAGATTGCTAAGGAGAAAGAGCCCAAGAGAGCGGAGATTTTGTCGCACATAGCTAGAGATGAGACAGGAATGCAGATTGCGCAGATTGTTGTTCCTATTGCAAGCGTGACAACGGACATTGCTACTCCTATGGATTTCCAGATCACTTCAGTTGCCCTTGGTCGTACATCCAGAAAGCAAGAATTTCAGGAGGTTGGTGAAAACCTCAAGGCAATCGATGCAAGGTTAGACAAAGAGATTGCGGAGAAAGAAAGGTACAGAGAAGAGAATATCAGACTTAGAGAGTATATTGCAAGGAGAAGGCGTGAAGATCCCACCCTTATTTCCCCTATTGCAGTTGACCATGGAATGCATTCACACTGTGAGGCAGTGAGAGGTACACTCTCGGAGGTGAAAAAGTGGATTGAGCGCACAAGAAAGCAGGCAGATGATTTCCTTACTCAGATTGTCCATGCATATGATAGGAGGACAGGGCTCGTATTCAGAATCCAGTATTTGGAGGGAGTTTGGGAAGAATTTTGGCCTATTCAAGACAAGACTATTCCACGCCTCCAAGCTTTGAAGAAGATTCCTAATTCCACCTTGGTCAGCGAGAACATTGTGCATAGTGGAAACAGATACGATTTCCATGGCTGGTATTGTTCATTAGCCGTGAAGAAATCAACTTATGAGAACGCCCAATCAAATTGTATAGAGATGGAGGGATTGATTCAGGGCATTCAGATGAAGATCCTTGCCTCAATTGAGGAATTATTGGGTGTTGATGTTAGTGATGCTAGTGGTTTACACTTAGCCCAATTAAGAGACAAGATGAAATTTATGTATTTTTGCCAATTGGACTCTTTGAAGAAGAGTCAGATAGATGACTTGGTCTCTTTGTTGATTCATGTTCATAGTTCGCAGAAGCTCATACCAGAATGGGAGAACACTTTGAATGCTTGCTCGGATTCACTGGACGTGATTGATTTACAACAGGATACCTTGCCTGGCATTTCCATGGAGGAGTTAGATTCAGTATTGGCTAGATTCTTGGAGTATGCTAGGAGAGAGAGAGATGCAGGGAGGAATCTTCTAGAAGATTCCCTATTTGATGACTAGGTATCTTTTCATTGGGCCATATGCTGGTGGCACCATTTTTTAAGTAACCCTAATTAGGGCAATTGTGGGGTTTTGTTGGCATGATCTTGATCGTTGATCTTAGATCAATCTGGGCCATCCATTTTGTAAGAGACTCTAAATATGCCTCCTTGTCTCTCATTTGTAAGGGAGAGTTTTTGTAGAATTGTTGGTATATGTTGCAGCTATTTGAATCATAATCATTGTTCAATTGTTGGTGATTTTGCTCTTCAAGTGTTGTAATTGCATTCATGGTTCTCAATTCCTCCAAGTTAGATTAGAATTTATTTTCATGTATGTTAGATTGAGTGGAAGATTTGTTGAATTTATTTGTGTGGAATCCTTAATCCATACCACTAGCCCCTTGTCGCTGGTAAGTGCGCCTTGTGTGGTCAACTGGAATTTAAGTAAGCTTAACTTCAACTATTACGCGTTTGTTGACAAGCATCAACTTGGATGGTGTCTACGTTTGATGGTGATAGTCTCAAAATCCTTAAGTATACCTTAGACGATTGCACTAAGCTTGTGTCAATACCTTATTGTGAGACCTTGCCTGGTTTGCTTAGAATAGACTTCCTGAACCCTATTCTTTTTGCCCATTTTTTAGTAAGAAGTAAATCCAAAGCCATATGGATAAATCTTAAGTTGTCAGCACACCTATTCTGCATCATTCATGATAATCCAAACATTTGCGTAAGTCCCCAAGGGAACACAGCAATTCACATCAACCATTGAGTTACCCACTCATCAAGACCTGACATGTAGAAACCTTGGAATCATTTTAGTTGATCTCATTCTTAGCATCTGAGGTGATTTTGTTCAAGAGAGGGTAAATTATCTTGATAATTTATTCTGTAATGTTATGTACATAAAAAACACATCAACAAGGCCCAGCTATTTGCAGACAATGACAACCTACTCCTAATCACAAGCCCTAATTCAGCTGACAATGGCTGCCTACTCCAACAGTTCGCCACCAAACAAGAATCCGTTCGTCATGATTCTAAACGAAGTAAAGAGATTAATTCTAAGATACTCCACAATGACTATAGATTGCTACATAAAAGATTATTTCAAACTATGCAAAGACCAAACCAAAATCCAAATCTACACTAAAGGTGAAAAGTAGAGCGTGCATACCATGAAAATGGTTACAGAATGAAGGGAGTGGTTTCTATGGCTACCCTTCACAAATAGCAAATAAGGAAATTTGTGGCACAGTTTATTGTTTTCCACAAGTTTGGACTACTGTTAAGCCACCAACAGTGTCAACTTTGACCCTCTCGTTCACCAGACATACACAGTTACTCTATTCTTCACCAGGCATTTTTTCCCTATTACTCGTCAATCAAAATGCAAGTGAAATTGACCATGGGTTTAGGGTCGAGGTCACAGTTTCGATGGCCAAAAGTCAAACAAAATGCATTGAAACTGATATTCACCACTAGGATTGAACAAGAATTGTCTCATTCATCTAGAATTGATTCCAAGAACAAATTTGTGCACAAACATCCATGCCCTAGACAATTCAAACCTGTTTTCAATCCTGCAACAAATTGTACCCAGAAACATGGGCTAAAAACGTTTGGTAACTTGGCATAATAACTTATAGATATGCAAATCATAAGAATGTGTATAGTATTAAGAAACTATTTTATTTATCTAGCCTATTCACTTAAAAAAATTCTTGCCCTGAACTAGTAGGGAGTTCAATTACAGAACGCGACCATAGTTGACAGGTTTGAAAGCTCTTATTTGTCATGTTTGAAAACTCTTATTTGTCAAAAGGTCAGAAACATAAAAAAATCCCTAATTGACCAAATCCAAAAACTCTACACCTACCATTTTTTGAGACAAAACAGTGCTTTTAAACTAAGCACTTTGACAAGGCATAATTTAGAAAGTTAAAAAGAACAAAGAAAAAAACCTCAATATGGTTTAAAATTCAAAACTTAATTTAAAAATTTTAACCAATGTAGTCTTGGAGACATAATTAAAATTACTCAACTATTTAACAAAAGTTCTTCAGCATACATGTGCAATTTGTTTTGCCTTCCTACTCATTGTAAAACCAAAGGTAGAAAACATATAGACGCGTATGAATAAATATAAGAACTAATTTTTTGAAAACTCAGGAAACAACATTATAGTGAACACTTTGGATTAACTGCATATTTAATTGTTATGCTACTACTGTTCAAATGGTGTATACTTGAAAAAAAAATTATCTCAAGGGCAACCTCTATTAAATGGAACCCTTCACTAAGAAAACAAAGAGTACGCTCTGCCAGATGATGTTACCTAAACCCTTGTTCAACAGAAGAAGTTGGTTACTATGACCATGCAATGGTTGTATGACATGTACAAAATCTAAACCATTCGGTGGTTTAACATGTTAAATCACATATAACCTAGGTTTGAATCTTATTAGTGTAAGCCTAACCCTAGAACTTAAAAACACGGCATTACATCACACTAGATTTACAAACCAAAGGGCATAAAAGAACCGTTCAAGAACTATAAGTTATAACCTATTGTTGCTCATGAGCAAGAAATATCAAGAAAAATGATTTAAAGACATTAAAGAACAAATATCAGCGATGTTAACACGATCGATTCTAACGAAACAGAGCTCTTCATCCTCGAGAGAAATTATAACATAAATTAAAAGATTAAAACACATTCTAACGAGATAAAATCGTCAAGACCTATTGGAGAAATGTCATAAAAGACAAAATTACAGAAATCCTATAAATTGAAACGGAAAACGATAAACAATAATTTGGCAAACCACTCGTCCAACAGCACATCCATATTTAACAATCAATACTGTCACTTGCAGAGGATATCTAAACAAAAATATCCATAAAATGTTAAAACTCTGCTCAAGGATCATAAGGACGATATCCATAGCCAGATCTTTGTTGTAACCAATTTTAAACCCCGGTTGTTAACAGATACTCCAAGGACTCTCCTATTATTCGAATTAAATACTTCCAATGATATCGGGCTTAGATTGATCATATGACATCCGAAAAGGAGAAATTTAATCAAAAACAGTTTCCTCAAGAAAAAAACGAACGATACAAATTTTGATGTAACATTTTAAACACAACCAGAATGGTAAAAGAATAATACAAAAACTCATTTTCTATTTTTATTTTGTTGCCTCCTTCAAACTAAAAAAAGCTGCGTCTTCTATACCCATGACAATTTACTGTAAACAAAATATCTCTATCAAAAATGTAAAATGGTGCATTAACATTCTACCAAGAATCAATGCATTATTTCAGCATTCCGAAAATCAACACCCCATAACAAAAACAAAGAAAAAATCATCATCCGAATTCCGGTATCAAAAACAGAGCAAAATAGATCGAAACTTACCATGTCGGTCGTGTAACGCAAAACGTGCCCAGAAAACCCTGAAACCGATGCCAAAAAAAATACCCAAAACGCTCAACTCTTCCAGGCAAGAAGCCTCTCTTTATCTCACCCTACTCACTGATAATAACTGCAACTGATTTTTTATCGAAGAAAATACTGTGGACGGAATGAAAGTTGAAAGTTGTAATGGGAGATCCGCTGGGGTTATACAGCCACGAGGTATCATTCTGGAAGTTTCCTTCCGGACCTCAAATATTTGTAAAATTTTGTTAAATAAAATGATTGGGTTCGGAACTTTACTAGGGGAAGTTATAGCTGGGATTCAAGGTGATTTCGAATGTGGTTTACGATAGAAACTCGTGTCGGTATTCTTAAATTTTATTTTTAAAATTAAAATGAATAAACATATTTAATTTTTAAAATTAATTAATTTAAAGATACTTGTGTAATATTTATTAAAAAAAAAGGTAAAAGTAAAGTACCTATATTTGAAAGTTTAAATTGGAACCATTTAAAATGAAGGATAACAATTTAAAAGATTGAGTCAAAATATAATACTAGGGTTTGCATGCAAGAGGGAAAGGTGTTTTTTTTTTTTTTAATCAGTGCAACAAATGTATGTGCTATGGAAATTGTTTTTTTTTTTTTAAATTTGTTTTTTCTTTATTTATTTATTTTTGTTTGTTTTTGTTTTTGTTTTTGTTTGTTTTTTTAATTGTATGTTTATTTGTTTTATATTTGATTTGATTATTAAATTGTTATTGAATATTTGATTAAGAGAGTGAAGTATTCATTGATGTTGTAGCATTAAATGTATTATTTGTTGTAGCGAAAGGATATTTTAAAGTATAATTAATGGAATTTTTGGTGGGATTAGAAAATGGATATGAAATCTGAATTTGTATAAGGAAATTAAAGTTTTCTATAATGTTGTTGTTTTTGACATGTTTACTTGTGGATGGTTATTTAATGTTTTACATTAAGTTAACTTTGGAAGTGCAAAGCATAAAAAAGATAGTTTTTTTTGTTTTTGGTGTATGATAAGTGTGGTGTGGAATTTGTTTATGTATACAAAATGTAATAGGCCTTGCAAGATAACAATAATTTTGTTTTTGTAAGTTCATTTGGAGGTAAAATAGCAAGTTTTGCGAAAAAAAGAGAGAAATATAATTTAGTGTAATAGTGATCTGCATACAGACATAAAAGTAAGCAACATGGGAAAGTCAATGGTGTGTGAAATATGAAATTTTATTGGACATCGAATAGGTTTGTTTGCCAGTTGAGCAAACCATGTTTTGCATCAGTGTAAAGCATATGGAAAACCGATAGTAATATGTATGGTTTTGTGTAATTTCGTAAATTAACAAGAGTGCTATAATTCATCAATATAACTTTGTTAAATATGTTTTGCAAGATTGAATTTAGAAGAGGTTGTAAAGAGTGAACATGATTAGTAAAAAGAAGTATATATAAGTACGATATTTAAACTTTGTATTTTCTTTTTTAAAAGCAATTGATAGTGGCTATTATAAAAGTGTGCATCTTAAAGGCGACCATAAAAGAAAGTTTCAAAGCATCAATAAAGATGCAAGTAAAAGAGCATAACAAAAGAATATCAATAAAATGATTTAGGTTTATTAAATATTTTAAAATAATCTAAGTGCATAATAGAACCCAAAAATATTTTAGATTTATTAAATGTTTTGAAATCATTTGAGTACATAATAAAAGGAAAAAATTTGATATGAAAGTATCAGAGTATTTCAATTTGGAGATGCATATGCACGATTGTGATAACAAGAAATATTACATTTATATTTGTGAAATAACTGTAGACACCTAAAAGTTGCACAATGAATTAAGTGAATTTTATTCATTTAATTATTCTTAATTCTTCCTATTAATTAATATCCCTATTCTTCTAATCACCTATTAATTAAATTAAGATTTAATTAATATACCCTTCTTCTATCTAAGCCAACTAATTAAATCCCCCTTCTAGCCCATTTAATTAAAATCCCCCTTCTAGTCCATTTAATTAAATTTACATTTAATTAAATCCCCCCACTTGCATTCTCCTACATATCCCACTTGCCTCCCAAACCCCTTCTAGATTCTTCTAATCAATTCTAATTTAGCCTAATCCATCTCCTAAATATTGTCACATCCCTAAACAAAGGGAAGTCACTTCTCAAACCCTCAAAGTCTTCAATAACCATTAAAGGCTTTATGTCTTCAACAAGTTAACCTTGAAAGTATTACAAACCATTAATGGTTAACTCAACCCTCTTGCGTGATTAGAGACTTTCTCTCTAACTCAACCCACATCTAACCCAGGGGTCTCATCAAGCATTCATTGCTTTGACCATGGTTATTCCTTTAACCCTTGCACAAGATTTTATCCTCTAGGTAAAAGCTTTGTCCAATGGATAACCTTAACCTAACCTTAACCCTTACCTCCTAAGGTAACCATGAGGTCTTCTCAAGCATTTAATGCTTCTTGCATCTCCTCTCACGCAGTCTTATGTTGACAATTGTCACCATTTCATTGGTGAGAATTGTAAACATGTATTGATAACTTTCAACCCTGGCCCTTGATAGGATTATCCAATCTTGACCATCCATTGTCATGGTTTCCCTATAAATAGAGCCCTCATTTCTCCATTTTCATCATCCAAGTCTTTAACATCACACTTATAGGCATTTTACTCAGCATCTAATCTAAATCATTTTTTATCAAGCATTTAGTCTCTTTTTGAATGGAAATAATCTAATAAACATTTTAGAAGCATTTCTATTATCATAAATAATCATATTAAGCTAGTGTATCATGTTATGATAGTTCTTTTACTAATCCTTTCATCTTATCATCATATACATGCTAATTTAATTCATGTTTGTTAATATCATGTACATTTAGGATTGCATTCATGTTAGATTGATCAAACATCCCTCATTCTCATGATTTGTCATCCCTAAGTCACTTTGCTCAATGATCTGAGAGCAAAGGCATTGGCTTGAGGGGTCTTGTGAGATAGAGAACAATGGAACATCCCTTAGGAGGTTGATTTATTCCATATATCTCCATAACTTGCACCAAGAGTCACATTGGTGTGTGGACGAGTCCCGAATCTGCAGTTTCCATTTCATCGCACCACTTTTCCTGCACACAATAACATAGATAAAATTTAGAGAAAAACAATGTTATATTTGTAAGTCACAATTATAGTACAGTAATAAGTGTTTCATATCAACCACTATAGCCAATGAGAACATTTAAAATAGTTTTTTCCCTGGTTCCCAAGGAAAATTCCAGATGAAATAAAATTTATTCTTGCTCCGATGAAAATGGGTTGAGGATACTCGTAATGTCATTGGATCCTACCATCAAAAATAAAAAAATTGAAGTGTTGGTGTTTTGCAAGAATAGGGAAATGAAAAATTGTAAGACGGCAGAAGTATGAAAGGAAAATTTTACCAAGAAAAGTAAAGGTGACGAGGACGCAAGAAAGAACAATGGCATATACCTGCAATGTAATCTTATTTATGTGGAATGAGCAAGTAAATAATCTTATCAATATGGACTAAGAAGAAGGGTAAGAGTTTCAATGAGAATTGTTGTAGAAATAACTAAATGTATAGGAATAAAATGTACAAAGGAAGTTAAATGTACACAAAGTGAGGTAGCATGACTTTGAAATATAAGAACATACCAATAGAAGTAATCATTGGAAGCAATAATATAATAACATAATGGGCAAGGCAGCAATCTTATGTGCAAGGAATAAACAAGGATAGTAAGGGAGCAAATGAAAATGTATTTAGGAATATAAAAAATGTGAAGGATTAAATGAAGAGGGGAAGTTATACATTAAGAAAGTTGCGAATAAGTAAGTATGAATATTCATGGAAGGTTTAGAACTAATCTTTCGAGTAAGTGCTGAAAAAATACATACAATCAAATAAAGGAGAAAAGAGTAAAGTGAACCTGTAAATTATAACAATCTAATAGGGTTGCATTCCAATAAGAGATTGTGGTGAAACTCAAAGAAGTGTTCCTGCAATGTAATGTTCAAAATGAGATAGATAATAGGTGGAAAAGATAAATTGTACATAAGAGTGTTGCAATAAGACAAGTGAAGCCAAATTGCAAAAATTTTAAAGTGCAGTACTTATAGTGAATGAAATGATAATGATAAGCTTGGCTAATATGTGAAGAATAGTGTATGCATGTAGACAGTTGAACCTAAGAATGTTATAAATGTAAGAGTTAAAGGATTAAATGGACAGTGACAATAGATATAAAATAGCTAGAAAATAGAATTGACATATTTAATATTTTTTACCTGTTGAGAAAGCATATGTTTGTCAAACTGTGTTTTGTGGTAAGGTAGTTCAATACAAGTGAATGAATTTGTATCCATAAATAATCTTCAATCGATAGAACCCCAATTCCCTGCCAATGGTTCTCCACCTTCCTCAACTAATTCAAGAGAAATATGGTTCTTATATTCGCACCCTACCTAAGCAAGATATGCACCTTGGCCAAGTGCACAATGGTCAGGATGTGTAATGGGTGCTTTCCAGTGTGTAGTTCATGTACATAGCCAATGTGTGAGCCATGCATCATATGGTATGTCTTACAAAAATAGTTTGGTGATGATAGGTGAGAGCTAAACACAATACCTTTCGATGGTCTCTATAAAACATGTTGTGGGGAGGCACTATAACACCTACCATGACATCTATTGATGGCTTCAGCGGTGGCATGAAAAACCTACTTAATTGTACCTAAAGACTTGGCCATTCTTAGCAACCAGTTCTATCATTGTGAATGTCATGGAATATTTGATTATGGATTTTCATTCGATGCAGGCATGTAGAGTTTGGGAAAGTATATATACATATATATAATATACCTACTCACAGATGTATATGCATATATATACATGTGCATATATGGATACAGAGAGAGGCACAAACATATATATATATTTTCTCTAATAGATTTGTAGTAGAGTGGCAATGTTTTTTGTTTAGAGGCATAGTTATGCATAATCAAGAAGGATACATTTTGTTTTAAGCAATGACGTGAAAGAATGCTTATTTGTTTTCATGAATACATAGATGCATGTAAGCATAAATATAAGTATGTGTATAAATAGACATATAATCCAGGAGGCACTTAGCACATAAAGCCTCCAAATTGCAGCCTTCTGACAATGTGCATTTTCCAACATGTTTTCGGTGAGCCCTTCTTTCTTAGGCGATGATAAGACATCTTCTGCCTCGTCGTCTACTAGATAGGCAAAATCTATATATGTATACATGTATATATATACACACAAATATAGATCTAAGAATGTGTAGATATATTTATGTATGTGTATATGTATATAAGAAATACTACTAGAGAAGCAAATTGAACAGCAGGTAGGCCAGGTTGTAAATGTAGTTTCTACACAAGAAGAGAGTAACTTTTTCGACAACTGGAAATTGGGCGTGCAAGTGTGAGAAATAAACAAAACAATGGGTGATGGATGTACCTTGTGTGTTGGGGAAAATTGTGCAAGTAATGGTCATAGCTAGAAAAAAAAAGATAGACACGAAGAAAACATTGAAACACCTGTAAAAAACAACAATAATTAGAAAAGCAAAAGAAATACACAAGGTGAAAGTTGTAGAATAATGTAGCTTGATTTAGCATACCAAGATTTGTGCCCAGTAAATGGAAAATCATAAGGAGGAACAATACCTTATTTGTTGACAGAAGTGTTACATTGTATGCGGGGAATATAGATTTTAATAGTTGATAAGAAAAACAGGATAATAGAAGGAACGATGATAGGAAAAGAAATGTACAAATAAATAATGGCTGGTTGATAACATTATATGTAGATAAATTAAATGTTTTTACAATGTACAAAATATACATGAACACACGTTTAGGCGTATATATATAAATACACATAGATAGATCTTTTTTTTGTTTGGTATGGTGTGCATGGAATGACTATTTTGGCATTATATGGTGTGCATGGAATGAATATTTTGGTATTATATGGTGTAATTGTAAGCACACAACAGTATATCAATTTGTAGTGTTGATGAACTTGTGAACCTAGAGATGTCACAACACTAATAGGAAATTAGATGTTCAATGTACGAAATAAAGAGGTTGGAATATTTTGATATATGAAAATGAATTTATATATAAAAGCTTAAATAGAGGGTGATTTTGGGTTCTCATCCATGCCTAGATATGTGATAGTAGAGATAAATAATTAGAAATTGATTTTATGGACTTTTGAGGCAGCAAAGATTTGATTGATGAAAATGGAATTTGTATAAAATTACTTACTTAGACTAGTGTTTTAGGTAGTTGACTCTGCAATACAATTAAAAAAAAAAGGTAGTAGATGGATATAATGGAGAAGAAAGAAAGAGATGTCAACTTCAAAAGATAAAGGAAGAGTGCTAGTAAAAGCAGGGAAGTGCAAACTTACCCAAGTGTTTTTCTTGAGATTTTGCGAAATGAATGTAATCATGATGAGCTTCACTATTAACTATATATGTGCAGTAGGCAAACTCAAAAGAGCAATACCAGCAATGGAAGTTGATGTAATTGAAGTGAAGAGAGAAGGAATTTGGAAAATTGCCAACAAATAGGAAAAATAAGTAAAGAGGGTGAAAGTATAAAAGTTATGGAGGAGAGAGAAGTAGAGATATGCACCTGTGAAGCACTTAACGAAAGCAACTGTAACTGAGTTTCTTCTTCTTTTTCTTAGCATAGTCAAAGTATCATTTTGCATCCTAGAGTACCTTTCAAAAGAGAATGGTGGATGAATTTGCAAGCCTTCAATGGCTTTAACTCTAGAAATCATTGTGAATGTTAGGCCTTGCCTTTCGTGATTTCCAATGTCGATCATAGCATTTGTTAATGTACGCCCCTGTGATTTATGAATAGTAATAGCCCATACCATTTTGAGTGGAAGTTGTGTATGGTTGCCCCACGTTATAGGTGGTACATGAATTCATTTGGGGTTTTTGTTGTCCCAAGGAGGGTCATTATAATTGTTGAACTAGATAATAATATAGGTAGGTGGATCAGGAGGTTTACAGTCACTTTTATAAATAATTATTTTGATTTGGCCTAGTGATCCATTAACAAGGCCACCTTGAACCCAAAGGTTTGATATTAGTATAATATGTTGTCCAACGCAGAGGATGAGCTCAGAAGGTAGTTGATCATCATCAGCATAACTAGCTGAATTTTGTTGAGGCCTTTGAGCAATGTTTATGGCAATAGGTACATTGAGTAGTTTCATCATTTTCCTATTGTGTGTTGCTAGTAGTTTGTTTGTTGCAAAGAGATGAATATTTGATTCAAATTTATGTCTTTGTTCAATAGATGACATTGCATTTATTTGATTCATAAGTATATTGCAGTCACGCTCAAAGGGTTCAACATTACAGATATTCTGCAATATATTGTGAAATGCTTGTTGTGTAGTGTTGTCACCTCATTGTTGGAATATAGTATTCAAAGTAACAACTATAGTAAAAGTGTGCCACAAAGGAAGAGAAATAGAGTATGATGTATAAATAGGTTTATCCATGACCAGTGGTAGCTGACCAAGATCGCCGAAAAGGATAAGAGAAGCACCACCAAATGAGTGTTCATGTTTGTGTTGGTATGCTTGTTGCAACCAACTGTCAATTTTAAAGAGAAGTTTTGGGCCCAAGAAAATCATTTCATCTATCAAGATATATTTGACAAGTTTAAACTCTTCTTGGAAAATCGTTAATGATTGTCCTTGCAAAGGATTCATTTCCTTCATAGGTATATGCAAAGCCAAAATGTATTGTCATTGCATGAATGTTGTGTTGGCATTATGGATGAATAGATTATGTGTTGCATTGATGTTTTGTCATTGATGCCAACACTAGTTGTTATGGATGGTTACCGACAGATAGGTTTTGCTTACCGGTAGAAGATCTAGTGTTATTGGCAGAAGAGATTGTTTGTTAACACTTTCAACATGTTTGGATCAGTGAAGTATATTGGATTTCATGTGTTATATGCTCCATGAGCATGTTCTGGTTATTTGGTATTGGCTTGGTAATCAGATGTTATCATATACTCTAGTAAACCCTCACCGACACTAGTTTAAGACTTTACCGACAGAGCTTTCACTAAGGAATCTTGACAAGATGCATAAGTAGTGTTGATGCAGCTTCTAGATGGATTTCAAGATGTTGAAGATGTTCGTTGATTGTGCTTCAATTGCTTGAAGATGTTTCTTTGGCGTGATGGACCCAGAATAGGTCTGGTACCTATCTAGGTTATGGACTGGTATCATGCTAACATGTACTCTACACGTTACCTGGATGTTTCGAGATGTTTTATGGATTTATTGTTTTGGTCTTAAGCTGACATGGCATATCATTGTAATAAATAATTATGTAGTTATCTTATTGTAATATCTTTACGTGGTCAACCTAATCGGTTTAGGCCTTAGGGCTTGTATAAATAAGAGGTAGAAACTCTTTGTAAAGAATCATGGTTATTGGAATGGTCATGGTCAAGGAATGCAATGTGCGAATATTGTAATATCATTCAGGCAGAGGAGTTGATTGATCATTGGTGATTGAATTGGATTCAGAAGAGGATTTAGTCCTCTGGCATTGAGCTTAACCAGGATTGTAATCAAGCATGGTAGATGTTATTTCTAGCATTTCACTCTATTGGATTGTTGTCCATTTATCTTGAGAAGGTTGTAGCCTCTATGTAGTCAGTGAGACTCTTTTGTAATGAGCAGTACACTCTAGGCAGTGTGCCTTCTTGCAAGTGCAGGCCCCTCATTGTAACACATACTTTCTACAGAAGTATCATCTGATTGTGGGTAGGTTTCCCACTATGGTTTTTCCCTTTTGGGGGTTTCCACGTACAAATCATGGTGTTATGTGGTATGGTTTTTTTACATTGATTATCTGGTTAATTGTTAAGTTATATTGTTTATCGGTATCTATTCCTACCGCCATCTGTTTGTGCTTTACCGGGACTTGATTTGTTTAAGGTTATATTGTGAATTAAAAGTTATAATCTGTTAACAACTGATTCACCCCCCCCCTCTTGGTTGTTCACCGGTTATCCTTGTTGGAATATGTGCAAGAGTATGATGACATGATGATATTGTATGTTGTCATTGATGTCAATATGCTGAGAAGTGAACCGGTATATTGAAGTTAAGCAACTGGCAAAGAGAACCAGTATGGTGGTGTAAACCGGTATATGTGCAATAAGTGAAGCGGTATGCTTGTCCAAGTGAACCGGTATGATGTTGTGAACCAGAACCGATATGTCGGAACAAGAACCGGTACATGGAATGTGGTAGGACTACCGGTTGGTAGTCTTAGCCTTAGGGTTTCTGGTTGAAGTGTTCCAAGCCTGTGTGATTCAACCGATGACATTGTGTGATGAGTTAGCATTGTAATGGAGATCAGATTGTGTTTCCACGTCAGCCTCATGCACGTGAAGGATCTTGTATGAAGGAGATTGATCCTATCTACCTCGGGAATGTGTGAAGTCTTTGCAAACAGTGGAGAACGCGTGATGGGTTATCGCCTCCAAGCAGCTGTGAAGAACGAACGATGGAGAATGTCTTGAGATCTGTTCAAGACTGTTGTATTCAAATGCAAAGTGCTCAATGGTCCGGATTGAACCGATCAATTGCTTAACCTAAGTGTTTAGGGTTTAGGGTTTATGCTACCGACCTATCTGTGCTCTATAAGGTCGATGTTGTGTTTCATGTTGAGGTTGTTGGCAAATGTTGTGTGTGTATCTAAGTGCAGAAATACGTGATTCTTGCCAATCCAGATAAGAGGATTGATACTTGCATAGTGTGTGTGTAGAAGGAAGGAACTAAAGTGGATCTGCATTGGCATTGAGTGTTATTACCAGATCATTGTAATACCTATTGATCTTTAATTACTTCAACAGTTGGAAAATCCCTTAACCGGGTAGCTTTAACTAGCTTGTTGTAAATCCCTTAACCGGGTAGCTTTAACAGGGTGACTCAAAGCCATTGAGTTCATAAAATCCTTTGACAAGGTAACCTCTAACAGGGTTTAACCCTTAACCGGGTATTCTAGCCATCCCTTAACCGGGTGATCCCTAACAGGATCGGTTCCTAACAGAACCTGTTGTAACAGTCTTTAATCGGACTAGGCTCCTAACAGAGCAAACTTCCAAAGAGTTCAAAAATAGCTTGTGGGTATTCATCCCCAACGTGGTTTTTCCCAGTTGGGTTTCCACGTGAAAAATGTGTGTGTCATGTGTGATGCGTCTTTCATGTGATGCTTTTTTATTTTCTATCAAGTGGTGAATCGTGTTATGCTAGTTAATTATTATATCTCTGATGATAGATTATATGTTTATGCATAAGGATAAAGTGGAAATGAGGGAGTAGGTTGTATGGAAAGCTAAGTGTTGTCGGTTTATGTCTTTCCTAATAGCATTGTGTTTAACCGGTAGTAATCTGGTTCTGACCGGTGTTAGTGATTGCCAGTCAAGTTCACTGTCTGCAGTCAAACTAGTTAGGGAGAAGTTATTGTGTCTGTACTGATTCACTCCCCCCTCTCAGTACCAGTTTGGTACTCACCATTCATCATTGAGTTATCAATTAGTATCAGGGCATCCTCCAGGTCCTCTGTGTTGTAAGCTTAACCGTTTGAGGGAAAGATCCTATTGTAATGATGAAGAGAGAAGGTCCAAAGTTCAACAAAGATAACTTTGGAAGGACATAATAGAGATATACATCAGAAGCATGGGTGCTCAACATTGGAGCTATGTTGAGAACATTTATGTTATCCCTACCAGTACTCTCACCAATGACCAAAAGAGAGAGATTCAAGAGAATGGGCAAGTCATGGAAGCCCTAATCAGTAGCTTATCTGACATTGAGTTTAGTGATGTCCAGGATAAAGACAATCCCAAAGAAGTATAGGATACTCTTGAGAATATCTATGGTGGTGATGAGCATGTAAAATAAGCTAAGGAAGAAAACCTTAGAGGGAAGTTTGAAGACATGCAGATGGTTGAAGGTGAGACCGTTCAACAATATGGAATACGAATCAAAACCGTTGTTGGAGATATCAAGAGTGCAGGTGGTAAAATGGAAGATTCCACAGTTGTCAGCAAAGTTTTGAGATCTTTATTACCGGTCTATGCAATAAGGGTTGCTGATATTCAAGAGTTGAGATCAATAGACAAGACTAAGGTATCCCTAGACTCCATCATTGCAAAATTAACAGCCTATGAGCTAAATAGTTTTGATGGCAGTATTCAGAAGACTGAATCAACTTTTAGAGTATTTGTTGCACCATCCAGAAAAGAAAAAAAAACAAGCACCAGTGGTGAACCAAGACAGAGCAGAGAAATGGATGATGAGGAGATTTTGATGGAATTTGAAGCTCTTCTTAGCAAGACACTTCCTAAGGGAACCGACAAATACAAAGGTAAGCTTCCTTTGAAATATTTTTCTTGTAACCGGATAGGACACATTACTATAAACTGTCCTAATGGTGACAACAAGGACAAACTGGAAAGGTTCAAGAAATTCAAAGGAGGAAACCGGTGAAACTGTTTTGTAGCAGTTGATGAAGGTGTCACAGATGAGGAATCAGAAGATGAAGAAAATTAAGATATTATGTTTGTTGCAGTCAAGGAGGATGTGTCAAACAAGAAGGCTCTTGTCTCCGACTTTGATAATTCCAATGATTGGATTATTGACAGTGGTTTCTCTCACCATATGACTGGTGACTGGAGCAAATTTATATCCCTAGAAGAGTATGATGGTGGTGTGGTTTGTTTTCGTAATGATGCACCATGTATGATCAAAGGCAGAGGGTCCATCTCTCTAAATGGAAAGAGAAGTGTTGACAATGTGTATTGGGTGGAAGGTCTCAGACACAATCTATTGAGTGTTGCCCAGCTGAATGATGGTGGACTCACTCTGGAATTCAAAAATGGAGTCTGTAAAATCAAAGGAAAGAATAGTGAATTTATGGCCATCAGTATGCAGACCAAAGGTAACTTATTTCAGCTAAATGCAAATATAAGTACATGTCTTATGACTAAGTTTGATGATAGCTGGATATGACATAGGAGACTTTACCATGTAAACTTTGATAACATTGAAAAGGCCAGTAAGATCAAGGCAATTAGAGGACTATTGATGCTGAGCAAACCGAAAAATCCTTTGTGCAGAGAATGTCAACTGGGGAAAATGTCTTCCTCAACCTTCAAAGGTAAATCTTTCACTGATGACAATGTTGACTCTAAATTTTTCTTTGGAAACAAACAACCTTATGGGAAATTCAGTGTTGGGGACCGATTTGCGTAGGTTACACTGAATGACCTCTGGGATTGAGAAGTCGGCTCTTCCTTGGGTTTTGAGAAAAGGGAAAGAAAACAAACACCCTTAAAGTAGTAACACTAAACTACTGAGGCGATACGCCAGATCATTAAAAGACAATGAACATACAAAAATCAAGAAACATATAACTTCTATAAGCCTATTCAACAATCTACAAGTCCGGATCAAGAACATAATCAGAAGTTACAATCAAATTTATCTGCAACATAAGAAAATATTCATCATGCATTTACCAGATAACAAGTACGAGACATAGTTCAATCGACAAAATCTTAGATGGATATATTCCCAAAGTTATTGGAGTTTTAATGCAACAGCACAAAAATACCATCAAAAGCATACTGAAAGAGGCATCATAAAGGTCGCAGACACAATTTGAATAGCCTTCCTCAAGTAGAACCACAATAGTTTTAAAAGGCTGGAAACAAAGACTCCTACTTAGCAAACTTAATTGTCTTTCTTTTCAAAGTTTTGAAACCCTTCGCAGAAGGGAAAAAATAACATTTAAAGAGCTCCTGCTCCTGAAAACAACTCCCCCAAAATGTCAAAATGGTATAACCTCCTTGAACAGAAAAAACATGTTGTGTCGCTACGGAGGTCACACCCAACAAAACGACCCCTGAAATTCCATTTTTCGCCTGCAACAGTCCGCATACTACCATTAACTGAACAGATTCGGCTAACTATGGACGAGCTGCTGAAAAAGACACGAAACCGAGAAATCGCTCGCATATTGCGCTAACGAGTGAGCCCGTCGAAAACAGTCAGCACGCATTGCCATTTGTTACCATTGCGCTGCTTTAAAAACTGGATGCCAAAAATGAACTGAGGGAGCAATGTCATGATGCCAAGTGTCTTATGCGCCCCACGCTGCTGGATAAAAACGAAAACAACCGGGCCTGCTGAAAACTTAGACTGGAGAAAAATAAAGTGAACATTTCCTGGCGACTAACAAGGGAAATTCTGCCTACGGAATAGGAGAACCCAAAATTACTGGTTTCACTGACCAAAACTCAGGCCACAATGGGACAGAACAGATCGAAAGCTTGTTGCAAAGGCAACCATTCATCCTCAAAGAGAATAGCTTGCGCCTCTAAATCTTGGAAATATTGATCCAGGCAAATTACTTCATCAAAGGGCAGAGGTACAAGCTCATCTTGGACCTGTTTCAGGAGAGCAGAGAGTTGGGCTAGAGGATGCAAAAAACACTACACCTCATTCACCGAAATGGGATTCCCCAGCTGCGGCAGGAAAGCTCTATCCTGTTGCAAATTTTTGACCTGCTGCAATACTTGTTCAATCCCTAGAACAGAATCATCTGCAAGGAAAGGAGAAGGTAAGCCCAAAGAAACGAACTTCTCTAAACGTCGTCTGATGTATGGAACTGAAAATTGCAAAGGTGCCAGGGCAGTTGAAACCTGCATGATTGTCCTATGCTGGTTTATGAAAACATTAGTCTTTTTGATCAATTGTCGGTGGTCCGCAATCCCTTTCTCCCTAAGTTCCTCATCCTGAGCAGAATATAGCAACTGAATAAGATTTTGGGCTATTGGGAACTTAGGCCCAATGACAAGCATAGAACTGTTAATAAGGGTGTTGGCTTCAACATAGAGGGATTGTGCATCACTGAGAAATCTTAACACTGGCTGCAGGGATGGGCAATACTATTTTACCTTTTTCCAATGAGAAACATACAGTTCTGTCAACATGATAGAGAAATCTGGAGCAATCTGCTGCGGAGGTGGAAGGTTCAACAATCGAGATATTTCATTATCTTTCACCGTCATCTCCTATTGGAGTTGATTGCGTTTGCTTTGTTCAATGGCCACTTGATTCTTCAAGGCCAGGATCTTTGCCTCCCTAGTCTTAACAGCCTGCTGCAACTGCAATGTACGATCCTGCTCCTGTCGTAGAAGAGTCTCCAAATCTGAGACGCACTCATCGGATTGTCTAAGGCTAGTCTCTCTCTCTTTCAGCTCTGCTTCACTTAGTTGACGGGCATAATCCTCTTTGAGAAGGATTTCTTTGCGCAACTACATCTGGACCTGGGCGACATCCCTAGAAGCAGCATTTAACCGTTGTATTTCTGTGTCCTTCTCTTGTAATTCCTTTAGAGCCACATTTCTTGTCGCTTCTTGACCTTTTAGCTGAGAATTTACGTTGTTAAGAGCCAACTGTAACTTCCCTTTCTCTGAATTAGCCTGAGTTAGCAGACCTTGCAGACGATTGATCTCTGAGCCCTGAGCCTTATCTTCCTTCCTTTGTCAGGTAAAGGAATCACAGAGACTAACTTTCTCTGCTTAGAGATTTTCCAAATGACGACTTTTCTTAATAAAGTCTGTGGATACCGCTTTGGAAGTCTCCTCCATCATTTCGACCTTGTCAGACGCTATGGTGCTTTGGAGACTAACGTTGATGGCCTGCAGCGCGTAGTCTGTTAGAGTATTCGGGTATTTACTTGATTAATTAAACATTATTTGTTTAATTATTTAAGTTCCCTTTATCTTTTTACACTTAAGCTAACATTAGGTGCATATAATTAATTATTTTAATTAATTATTATGTGCAAACCTAGGTTTTCCCTTTTTAGGGTTTCTTGACCTATTAAAGGTTGAGTTCTTTCTTTTCATTGTAAGAATCACATTACATATTTTTGTGAATATTGAGCTCTCTCTTTTTTAGCATATTCTCTATGTTTTGTATGTTCTTCAGATTTTGCTTCATTGCTTCTCCTTGTAACAGGTTATTCGGCTTGCAGAAGATCTTCAGGCTCCTGTGGTGTTGTATTTTCTCAACTCCTATATGGTATCAGAGCTCAGATCTACAGCTACCTGTTCCTGTTTTTTAAGAATTTTGCATTTGAAGCAGATTTGGGGTTTCAGGCATTTTTTTGTGTGCTTAGGGTTAAGGTTTTTTTTTTCTGATCATTTTGGGCCTAAACGGACCTCACCATCGTGCTCAGAAAACCCAAAAACCCCTATAGTCATATAAAATTTGTCCATTTTTGACCCCTGAGCATCTGGGTGATTTTTTTTCTCTCCAAGCTAGGCCGTACGGCCCTGGCACGTAGATCGAGAATTTTTTTTTTTTTGCCTTTTTACGACATGCAGGCCGAAATTTATTGAAAAAAAAAAAAAGGCGAAAAAAAAAGGAAGGGTTTGTTTCTTTTTAAGAAAAAAAAATTTTTGGCACATTTTTTTGGGTACCGCAGGGTACCGGACTGACAGGCCTGTTAGACCTGTCAGTCCGGCCCCCGCTGGCGGCCCCTCCATCCTTCTCCGGCCACCGTCGGCCCGGTCTCCGACTCTCGCCGGCCGCTGCATGCTCCTCGGTCGCCGCCCCCTGCACCGCCAGTTGCTCCGCCGGGGATCGCCCACCGCCGTCCGGCCACCGCAACTCCCTGCGCCCGCTGCAGCCGAAAGCTTCCATCGCCGTCGCCTGCAACCCTCCGCCCTGGCCCCTGCCGCTCCTCTTCCCGACCACCGGCAATCTGCTCCCCAGGTGCCTCCTTTTTTTTCCGGCCGGCCACCACTCCGACACCGGGCCGCCGCCTAGCCACCGGATCTCCACCCGACCGCCACCGGTGCGCCACCCACTGGCCACCGGACCACCAACAAGCAACCAGACCCCCTTTTTTTGGCTTTTCAGGGGGGGTTTGGTTTTTTGGCCCTATCTTGGGCATACGGAGTCGGATTTTGGCGAACGAATAGGCGTCGGAAAGCTGGTTCCGAGGCCAACCTCATGGTGTTGGTAATTTTTTCCAATTTTTCTGTTTGACTATGTTTTTTTATAGTCAAAGTGAGGTCTCTTTTTTGCACTCCGGGAGACGTAGAATGAGCATCCGACCTCCGTTTTTCGAAAACTTTATATTTTCGGAAAGCGTGTTCTGTGTACTTTCCAGAAATATAAGTTTTTTTTCTAGATTCTGCTCCATGCATATTTTATTCAATTTTTTGCTTTTCAGCACTCTGGTGGATATCGTGGTTGTTTCAGGTCCTGGGATCTCTTTTCTGAGTAGGGTGACTCTGTTTTGATTCTCGTTTCTATTTCCAGCCTTCTTATCATTGTAGCTTGTAATTATGCAAATGCACTGAGATAAAGTGCCATCATGCATTGTTTACTTGGAATCTTGCATATCTTGTGTCTTGTTGTACATGCACTGTTGATCAAGTGCCATGAGGGGGTTGATGTTTGCCTTTGTTTTCCATATTCCTTTGTCAAGTGAGTGTTCCTTCCACGACATTCGCCTCATGATGATGTGTCTCAGCACCTTTGATGTTCTTGGTTCTTCGTCATGCAGTTGTTTTTGGTTGTCCTTTTCAGTGTTCCTGTCCCTCTCCCACTTCCGCATTATGGGGAGGTTTATTCTGTTGGTTCTAATGCTTCCATGGTTCGATTGATCAGCTCTTCAGGCTTTGGTTTCTCATGCCATCTGTATCTTCGATTTCAGTTGTTTTGCCTTGTTTGCCTCCTGATTCGAGTAGTGTCATTTGAGGGCACTTATGCAAATTACAGTCTTCTCTACCTGGTCATGTTCTAGTTCAGTGGAGGTTCTTCAGATCAGCAGTTATTCTTCGACAGATTTTGCAGGGTCTTCATGCTTCAGTGATATTCTTTTCCATCTCTTTTTGGAGTAGAGTTTTGTTCCCACGTGGTTTTCTCTATTTCTCCAGTTCATAGAGATTTCATTGTATTTTGGGTACCTGATCAGGCCTTGTTGTCGAGACCCATCTTTATTGCTTTCAGTAGCTGTTCTAGGTTTTAGCTTCTCCCTAAGTCTAGCTTAAGGGGGGTGTTAGAGTATTCGGGTATTTACTTGATTAATTAAACATTATTTGTTTAATTATTTAAGTTCCCTTTATCTTTTTACACTTAAGCTAACATTAGGTGCATATAATTAATTATTATGTGCAAACCTAGGTTTTCCCTTTTTAGGGTTTCTTGACCTATTAAAGGTTGAGTTCTTTCTTTTCATTGTAAGAATCACATTACATATTTTTGTGAATATTGAGCTCTTTTTTTGAGCATATTCTCTGTGTTTTGTATGTTCTTTAGATTTTGTTTCATTGCTTCTCCTTGTAATAGGTTATTCGGTTTGCAGAAGATCTTCAGGCTCCTGTGGTGTTGTATTTTCTCAACTCCTATATAGTCATCAGGTCTCATCTGAGATTCCGGCTTATCAACCTTGGGAACTAGATTTGCAAAGTAGAGGCAATCCCTTTGCTCATTGAAATGTGTTTGTAAACGAGGTCGAGCGCGATGAACACCTTCTCCTTTCGCTTGCTGGTCTTACTCAAGCTGGCGGTTCTATCATAAACAACCTACTGCTGGAACTCATCTGGATGATCAATGGCTTGACCTGCAAAAACTGCACCGGGAGGGACTGCAAAAGGGAAATGCAAAAAAGGGCAATGAAAGTAGGTTGGATGGGATGGGTTACAGCCAGCAGGGAAAATAACAGGACAAAAGGGGAACCTACTAACGGGAAAGGGCTGGAAGACACTGCGCCCATAGCCTGGGGAGATGACTCTTCAAAACCTAGCCTACGCGATACAGGGATTGCTTCTGATGTGGGCGATTGAAAAACTGCGGATATGGAAGCCGCGTCCGGGAACGGGACAGAAGCCTGTACGAGCACATCTTGGGGATTAACCGACATAACCATCGGGGCTAAAGTGAGAGTGGTAGGGACTGAAGTATTGGGGCAGTTGAAAGAACATCCGGAGCCTGAGAAAAAGGGAAAAGAGGGCGTACCTGAGCAGCAGAAGGATGCGACGGCTAAATATCTAAAGATGTTGTCGTCAATGTATTAGGTGGGATCCCTCTTGGCACACTGGGATATGGCTTCTTCTTTGAAGGACCCTCAAAGGACTGCTTCTCGGACCGCCTCTTACTAGCCCGCGAATGAGGCTTGCGAGTTGCATTATCTAAAGGAGGAAGAATTTGTGGCTCTGGCTCCTGCCCTTCGATATTTATAATCCCAAACTCCTGTTGGGCGGCTACCTCAAGAGATGAGTCTCTGCATGAGGAACTGTCACCTGTCTTATCGTCAAATTTATTTACCTTACCCCATTCTTGTTCAAAATGCTCATCCAGGGATACATTCCCGAGGCTGGCTCTGAGCTGATTTACCTCTTGATGATAAACCCAAAAATCTTCCCTTTTCTTTCTGGACCAGGATAAAGTCTTCATGTTTTCCAACAACGCCTGAGGAATAGGCTTCACGAGGTTGAACCTTTGTACTGGAGAATAAAACTTTAACCATGAAGGGTGTTCCAGAACAGGAAAATCGTCAGGGCCCGCATATTTGCTAGGGTCATCAACCCAGGGATTTGTGCACTCGGTCCATAAGTTCTGAGGTTCATGCCTCATGACATTTTTCCTTTTACTTAAGCAGCCATTAGGGTCGTAACTCCAAGAGTCATCAATTACTACAAAACCCAGCTGCACCAATTTTGACGTAAGGGTTTCCTCAGCTACTTTTCTTCTTACTAGAGTAATTGGACCAATGGCCTTGTTATCTTCAGTGATGGAGGTATCATGCTTTCCAACACCACTTACTTGCTCAATTCTTGCCAACTGCCTTGCCATTTCTAGAGCCAGGGTTCAGTCAATTACGTAAGTGGGTAGCCGGAAAGGTGCCTTGGAGAACCCATGCACGTGGATGAAAGAAAAATCAGGGCCCACGAACTAGTCGCAAGGAGGGCATTCATTCTGCATTCAGTTCATCTGAATTTAGGAGAAATAAGCTAAAGGTTCATCGGGAATCACTCCAAAGTCTTTGAGCACGGGAGCCATGAACAAATCCGAAAACAGGTAGGTATCATAAGAAGCCAGCAACAGAGGTGTCCAGCAAGACACCAGCATTACATTTCCTGTCTCATCATAAGTAGCCAAGCGCATGAACTGTGCCAAGAAAGCTTCGTTTTGATGCAAAAGTAGGTGTACCAATACTAAAGAAAATATGAAGCGCCACAACTATTGGAACTTAGATAACTGCTTAACGATGGCCTTAGCGATAGTCATAGCGAAGTCGAAGTGGAAAGGCTCTCTTTGCTTCTTACATTTGAAAATAAAACCCATGATAGAAGCTGTGATATCCCCGTCATTGTCGTGACCACACAGCCATGCCAAGGTAGACGAGATATCCTTGAGGTCATCTTGCTTTAGGTCACTGTAGGACAAAGGGAACTTTGGAAGTCCAGCCGATAGGCTCTGATTGAGGGCACTTTAACAAAAAGACAAAGCGTCTCTCCTGGTACTCCAGAACTCCTCCATGGATTTTTCTAAGAAGACCTTTGTATTTTCAAAGATTGGGAAGCATAGAATTTCCCTAATAGCTTATGGAGATATGGTCAATTTCAGGTGAGAGCCGCTAACCGAGCATGAAGTGGGATCAAAAGCCTCTGCACAAGCGGCCACGAGCTCAGGGCAGTATGGAACTATGGGAACCAAAGATTGAGAAGCACCACTTTTCCAAAAACACACTACTACGGAATGAGGATCATTTCTGTGATGTAGCATCCTCGAGCAAGCAGCCTCTCTAAGGTTTTTTGGCTGCCTTCAGACCTCGGGCTCGTAGATATTTTCTAAAGAATCCAGAATAATAGACGCGTTCTAGGTCATCGTTTTAGCCTTGGCCTTCGTCTTTGAATACTCCTTCCTTGGAGGGATAGCATGTGAGGAATAAGATAACTCTTAAAAAACATTAACCCAGAAACCTTTGGGAACAACACTTGCGGACGCAGCCTCCGAATCCATATATGCAGACAATGCTCCTTTTCCTTTCATTGGAAAACTAAAGATGGAAGACGGAACCCTGCTCGTCTTCCTCTTGCTTCATTCTTCAAAGATAGAAAAAAATAGGCTGATGACAAAGAGAACTTTTGAGCTTTAAAGGCATAACATGCCTTGATTTTCGCGAAAACCAAGTGCTTAAAAGCAAGGATTTGTTTACACGCGTGCCAACTCAAATTGCTGCTGCGATCAATCCCCGCGAATGAAGGGTGTTGTCATTCCCGCTTTCCTAGAAAACACTTTGGTTACCTTAACATTTCTCAGGAAACGTTTCTCAGGCAACTTTCTTTGATCGAGGGGATCAATAAGAAATAATGGCCGCGTGGGTCGAAATAGGCCGGCGAAGCTTAACATTTAAAGCGCGACGTACCTGAATGTACGCATGGCTCCTTGCTTCCATCCATTTCTCTCCTCGAAGGTGACTAACAGGACACCGGTATTTTGAAAGTAATCCTATTCGCATGACACGAATTAATGGAGACATGACAGAGACATTGGAATTAGGAATGCATAAGCTCTGGTTGCCAGTCATCTATCTGCTAGGATTTTTGCTATAAATATGTCTTTTCAGATATTCTTTTACCACAATGCGAGCTCTAACGGCGGAGCTTTTGAAGAAATGGATACTCCTATTTGACTTGTCAGCAAAAGGGCACAGGTCGCTTTCTTGGGAAACATATCAGACCCGAGGCTGCAAGGGATGACGTGCAGGAATAACCCTTTAATAATAGCCGCAATCAAATGGATACTTGGAGAGGATTTCGTTGGCAACCCAGACCGATATAGGGTAAATACGGACATTTGCTTGCACTTTGTAGCCTCTTTGTTGGATTGCGGTCAATCTGGGTTGCTAACGACGCAGTTGAGTCAGGCACTTTTTCCCTCAGATTACTTGGGTGGGCTTGATGACGTAGTCGCATACCACGTACCCTTCCTAGGGCTCCCTGCGGCGTTCGACTTGGAGCGGTTCATCACGCAGAATGAAGAAGTGGCGTGGCATCCACTTATTGGTGGTTTGAAGACCATGACTCTGTCTTCCCATCGGTACCGCGCCGAGCTCGCTGCAGAATTCCTTCTGCGTGTTCATATGATAGTCCCAATTTTGGAAGGCACAAACTGGTACACTGGGTTCAGAGATTATATTTTTTCGAGAATCTTAACGCCAGATCAGCAGCCAGAACTAGTAGTCATCTTCATGCCTGAGGAGCCTGAGAGCTCTTTTGATTCAGAATGGTTGGGGAAAGAAGAAGACTCTGACACCAACGAGGGAGACACCGAAGAGAGCCACTAAAAGGAGTGGTGAAAAAAAAATGACCTGCGCTTGAACTGCAAGACGTAAACAAAAAGAGAGGCCAAGGGCCCACATATTTTGTAACAAGAATATGAGAAACTCTTAATATAAACGATTTTACTTTTCTCTTCCATCTAACCTCTCTCTTTTATTCACTTCTCCTTTTCATGCTTGCTTGGCTGGAAATAATTAAAATAAATAAGCACTATATACATCATGAACACAATATACATTATTTACTTGAAAAGGGAAGGGGACCCTTAATGAAAAGGTTTGAGGTGGAAACCATTAACCGGGATGGAGAGGGGATCTTCATTCATATCTTCTAACTCGAAAGCATTAAAACCTTTGTGACCTATGATGCGGAAAGGACCCTCCCATAGGTAGTCGAACTTGGCATGCTGACCAAGTTTTGCTATTCTCTCGTTGTACTTAAAAACAAGGTCTCTGAGGGCGAAAATCACATCCGAACTCTTTTTACTGTCAAACCACCTTTTTACGACTTCCTGTCTGTCTTGGAGAGCTATGAAAACTACTTCTCTCACTTCCTCTAGCTCCATAATCTCCACCAACCTTATGGCCATTGGACCATTTTCGGCGATATCCATGGATTTTAGCAATTGCAATGTTGGGATTTCCAGTGACAAGGGAAAAAGTGCATCTTTCCTATATACCAGCTTGTATGGGGAGTTTTTTAGAATCTATTTGGGCATTATGTGGTTTGCCCATAGTGTGTTTCTTAGGTGGTGGTGCCACTCCCTCTTATATTCATAACCTATCCCTTTGATAAGTCAGATCAGGTTCTTATTAGTAGATTTGGCAAGACCATTCCCTTGAGGGTAGTAATTGGAAGAGGTCTTTAGATAAATACCTCTGCTGAGAGAAAACTGTGTGATTTGTGAACCTGTGAATGCGCGCACATTATCTGATATAATGGTTTTTGGGGGACCGTATCGTCGAGTCAAATCTTCTAGGAAAGCCAACACTTCGCTTTCAGATGAATTCTGCAGAGGGATGGCTTCAGACCATCTGGTGAAATAATCAGTGGTGGTCAGGATCCATTTGTGTCCGGCTGAACTTGGAGGGTTGATCATCTCAACAAAATCAAGGCCCCATTGAGCGAAAGGCTCTTCCACTGACACAGGCCTGAGTGGCATGGTCGTTTTCTTACCTCTTCCCGTATAAAATTGACACTCCTTGCATCCTCTTACCAGAATGTGTGCATCTTTGAACATGGATGGCCAAAAATATCCAGCTTGGGTAATTTTGATAGCGGTCGTGGGTGCAAAGAAGTGGCCTCCTGAGGAGCCGTAGTGAAACTCATGTAGGATTTTATCAGCCTGGCTCTGGTCCACACAGCAGAGCAGAACTCCGTCGAAATTCCTTTTGAAAAGAGTTCCATCTATTAAGCGGAAACCACTGTTTTGGAGTCAGTAGAACCTCCTCTTAGCCGGGGGGGAGATTTTCGGGAAAAATCTCAGTCTTCATGAAATGTTTCCTTTTGTCAATCCAACTGTCGCTGGGGACCTCGGGCATAAACATAACTGCTTCCTTTGCGGCGGCTCTATCACCTCGGGGTTCACTGTCCTGCACTATATACTCACATAGGCCTCTTCCACATACCAGCTTTGTAGGCTTGATATCAACATCATATTCAAGAATCTTAGTGATCCAATTTGCTCTTTTTTCAGTGATGTCACCCTCCATGATGTACTCCCTTACTGCGGGATGAGCTACATACACCGTGATCTTATTACAAGCAATGAAATGCCTGAATTTCTTTAGTCCTTTTATGGTGGCTAAGGCTTGTTTCTCGACAAATTTGTAGCGGAGCTCATAATCTTTAAGAGTTTTTGAATGGAAAGCTATGGGGTGCTCTCCTCCCTTTTGTGTGTCCTTTTGAGTTAATAACATAGTGATACTATGCTGACCAGAATAGACATACATTATGAAATCCTTGGACATGTCTAGATTAGCTAATATTGGAGCTGAACAGATGGCGTGTTTTATTTGATCAAAAGTCTTTTTAGCTTAAGCAGTCCATCTAAAATATATATCTTTTTTTAGCATGAGAGTGATGGGTCTTATTATTCCAACAAAGTCAGAGATGAAGCGACTAACAAAATTGACCTTTCCTAGAAAGGATTGGACTCCCTTTTTGTTAACCGGAAGGGGGAGATCCTTAATGGCCTTGACCCGATCTAGATCAATAGAGACACCTTCCTTTGAAACTATATGCCCAAGCAGTTTCCCCTGAGGAACCCCGAAGATACATTTCGTTGGGTTCAAGGAGATCTCAAATTCAAGACATTTTTGCAGGACTAACTCGAGGTGATCAAAATGATCCTCTCGGTGTTTAGAAAACACAGTCAGGTCATCTAAATATATTAGGATAATCTTGTTAATTAGCTCTTTGAAAGCTAAATCCATGGCCCTTTGGAAAGTGGCCCTGACGTTTGACAAACCGAAAGGCATCTTCTGATATGCAAATATTCCCCACTTAATAGTGAAAGTCGTCTTATGCTGGTCCTTCGCTTTCACACTTACCTGGTTATATCCTGAGAAACTGTCAAGCATTGAGAACATTTCTGATCCAGCTACGGTGCTCAATAATTGTTCCATCGACGGCAAGGGGTAATGATCCTTGAGCGATGCTCGATTCAGTCTCGGAAATCCACACAGAGTCAAATATCTCCATTCTTCTTCCTAACAGGGACCAAATTGGACACCCATGTACTGTGCTTTATGGGATAAATAATCTTTGATTCAATCAACTTCTTCAACTCCTGAGCCATGAGGGATTCAATCTTGGGGTTGACTGGTCTTTGTTTCTATCAGACCGGTTTAGCTTGATTTGTGAGTTCAATGGTGTGCTGGATGATGTTAGGATTGTACCCCTTTAAATCATCATAAGACGAAGCCATGACACCTTCATATTCATCACAGTATCGAGCCAAATTCTTTCTGTCCTCGGAGGAAACACCTTTTCCCACCTTGAGGATTCTTTTGCTTTCGACTGACATCTCAGTATAATCTCCTTTATTTGTTGTGAGCTTCCACTTATCCTTTTTAGCATCCTCATTGTTAAACAGGTTTTCTAAGGTAATCAAACCATTAGGGAGCTTGTTGGATTTTAACTGAATAACCTGGTTCCCATAAGCTTCTTTGATCTTAGGTTGCAGCTGGTCAGCAAACTCTCCCGAGTTTTGGATAAACAAAGTGATCTGCTCATCACTTTCAAACACCTGCCAATATGTATCATTATCAGGGATAACCGGGTGAACCACTACACTGACTACTGGGGAGTCAATTAGGAAGTCTACAACAGGATCAAAATGAGATCCTATGGTAGTCATGTGGTCCGCTAAAGTATTTAGTTTCTGAGGAATGCTTATGATATTGAAAGCATTGAAACTTTCTATTAGATCCCAGACTCTGGAACGATAAGACCTTATGCGAACATGCTTGGCACTAGATATCCCTCGAACTTGGTGCACTACTAGCTTGGAATTGCCAAGGACCTTCAATTTTTTAATGCCCATCTTTTTTGCCATGTTCAAACCTTGAATTAGCCCTTCATACTCTGCTTCATTATTCGAACATGCAAACTGCAACCAAAAAGACTTTCAGATCTGATCGCCCGCAGGGGGGGTGAGACAAACTCCAGATCCGAAGCGCATTTTGCATTTGGCACCGTCGAAGTGTAAGGTCCATAGAGCCGAAGACAACTGATCTTCAGAGAACGGATCCCTGGTGAGTTTTGGGATCTTCTGATCTTCTTCAAAAATGCAATAGGTACCTAGGTCGGTAGCATGGTAATTAGAGAAGGGGTCTGAATATATGAACTCATTTAGGAAAGCTTCTTGTTTGGGTGGGATTTCCCTTGTTACTTCTTTGTCTTCTAAAAGCTCTACCACCTTTCATTCATCATTGGATATAGAGGTGTGGGTAGGCTCGAAATTAATCAAGGCCTAGTCAACTATGTGCTTAGCATGAAGGGGTCCTGAAAGGATCTTCATTTTAGCTCCATGTCGGGTACGGAGGATAAGGTGGGACCAATCTAGGGACATATAGCCTCCTATTTTAGCAATAAAGTCTCGAGACAGACAGAGCCCAAAGATGGGAGGAATATCGATGACCACTACTTCCTGAGATACTGTTATACTTGGACATGAAAATAATGTTAAGGGAAGGCTTTTGATGAGACCTACTATCTGAACCCTATTACCATCGAGTTGCATTACTCCTTTACTTAAAGGGTCATACTTAATGTTTAATACTTCGACAATTTTCTTAGGCATGACTGTGGTACTAGCCTCAAAATCTATCATGGAGTTATGCAAAAGTTTATCTCCAACTATAAGGGTAAGGTAAAAAGGATTTGGTTTAGGCTTACCTTCTCCTTGGGCAGCAGAGGGTGAGCTCTCATTTGTCAATACAGCAGGGGAGCTTGTTTTACTAACTGCTGGGTGGCGACCCGCTCCATCAGTCTTAACAGGCGGTGGAGCTATCGCACCTGTGTCCTTTTGATCATGAGATAATGCCTCTCTTAGCCTGTTCTTCTGCTCTGGGATACTGAGGAGGTCCCATAGAGAGACATGAGTTGGATCTTTCTTCCACTATTCCACTACATCCATCGCCAGAGGCATGAGGACCTTTGGCTGTTTCGGTTTATAAGGGATGAACTCTTTCCTGGATAGGCGGAACTGATGACTGGTGGCTCCGGGGGCCGTTTTACGGGCACTGATCTCATATTGTTGGCGTCCTCCTCGGTCAAACGCCTTTTAGAGCGAAGATTGTAATCCGAATGCACAATAGGGGTTCCATCTTTGGGAGCGCCTACATCATTGGTCAGCACTATGTCCTCGTCCTCCGTCCATGAAAAAAGTGCATGATCAGGGGCGATCTCCACTTCTTGTTGTAATGACATTCCTTGCATCTGAGTGACAAAAGCCTCATTGTCCATACCCAGAGATGTGTATGCAGATTCATCCGACATCATGCCTGAGTTTCTTTGTTCCGCGACCTTCTGTTGCAAATTTCCCCTTGGGCAATTCCTTGGAGTATGAGCATTGTTGCATGGGAAACACTAAGAGTTGGTGTCGTCTGGCAAATTATTTTGACCTACGGTCAATTCTCTACCAACAGTCAAGTGGATGGCCTGCAATGGATTGGGAACTAGAACTATTTGGCCATTCGATGAAAGAGATTTATCAGCCCGATGATTAGGATGTTGGTATGGAGGTCGGTTTCCTTCGAAACTTTGCTGAAAAGGAGGCTTGGTGGGCGAAACCTGGGCCCTTTTTAGGTTGACAATTTCATTGGAGAAGGATCTCAAGAGATTTTTCATATCATTGACTTCAGCAGCCAGAGAAGCGGTTTGAGGAGTAGGGAAAGAATACATAGACTATGGAGCGGAGGTGCTCGGAGTGGCTTCCTCCATGACTTGGGTAGATATTTCAGGGAAAATTGGCATTATAGGGTGAGGGGCTAGCTTTCCAGCATCGATAAGGTTATTTTCAGCATGAACCGCTATATCAAATGCCTGCGGAAGAGTGTTACCTCCTAAGGATTGAATCATCACTAATATGTTGGAATTAAAAGCTTTTAGATAGAATACGAAAGCCATATCTATAGGATGGTGGGCAGACAACGGTATCCTTTGCCAGGTTCGTTGAAATCTCAGATTAAAATCAATTAATACCTCTGTAGGAGCCCTCTTGACTATAATGAGCTAGTGCATTAGGGACGATTTGTCTGCTTTGTCTAAGAATCTCTGAAAGAAACGATCCCCCAACTGATCCCAATCCCCTATAGTACTGGGGCCTAAAGATCTAAACCAGTCCAAAGCTTTTCCTTTGAAAGACGCTACGAGAAACCTCAAAGCTACATTCTGCTCGGTGATGCCATGGACAGTGCAAACAGTAGCCACATCTTGTAGATGCTCCCCAGGGGTTTTATGACATTCTCCTGTGAACTTGGGAATGACCTTAACTGCGGTTGTCGGAATGGCTCCCTAGACTATGGGTGGAACTGGGGGAATGAGGGGACTACCATTGTCCCAAGTCACGAAGTTTTGGGGAGGAACTTGTGCCGTCACAGCTTGTATGATTGTGGGGAGGCCCTGAGAAGGTGAAACTGCGGCTGAATGGACGGTCACCAATGGAGGAAAAAGAAGGTGAGGGTGTAAGGCCGTTTGAATCCTGGTGACAGGCCTATGGCTCATAAACTGGCTGAGATGTATTTAAAATAATTCGGTCTCATCGAGCGTGCCAGAAAAAGAACTGCTGACTCTAAATTTTGCTTTGGAAACAAACAACCTTATGGGAAATTCAGTGTTGGGGACCGATTTGCGTAGGTTACACTGAATGACCTCCGGGATTGAGAAGTTGGCTCTTCCTTGGGTTTTAAGAAAAGGGAAAGAAAATAAACACCCTTAAAGTAGTAACACTAAACTATTGACGCGATACGCCATATCATTAAAAGATAATGAACATACAGAAATCAAGAAACATATAACTTCTATAAGCTCATTCAACAATCTACAAGTCTGGATCAAGAACATAATCAAAAGCTACAATCAAATTTATCTGCAACATAAGGAAATATTCATCATGCATTTACCAGATAACAAGTACGAGACATAGTTCAATCGAAAAAATCTTAGATGGATATATTCCCAAAGTTATTGGAGTTTTAATGCAACAGCACAAAAAATACCATCAAAAGCATACTAAAAGAGACATCATAAAGGCCGCAGGCACAATTTGAATAACCTTCCTCAAGTAGAACCACAATACTATTAAAAGGTTGGAAATAAAGACTCCTACTTAGCAAACTTAATTGTCTTTCTTTTCAAAGTTCTGAACCCCTTCGCAGAAGGAAAAAAACAACATTTAAAGAGCTCCCACTCTTGAAAACAACTCCCCCAAAATATCAAAATGGTATAACCTCCTTGAACATAAAAAACATGTTGTGTCGCTACGGAGGTCACACCCAACAAAACGGCCCCTAAAATTCCATTTTTTGTTTGCAATAGTTTGCATACTACCATGAACTGAAAAGATTCGACTAACTGTGGATGGGCTGCTGAAAAAGACACGAATGCGAGAAACCGCTTGCATACTGCATTAACGGGTGGGCTTGTCGAAAACAGTTAGCACACATTGCCATTTGTTACCATTGTGCTGCTTTAAAAACTGGACGCAAAAAATGAACCGAGGGAGCAACGTCGTGATGCCAAGTGTCCTACGTGCCCCATGTTGGTGGATAAAAGCGAAAACAACTGGGCCCACTGAAAACTTAGACCGGGAAAAAATAAAGTGAACAGAAAACTTACTTGATCTTGTGCATACTAATTTGTGTGGTCCTATGAAAACTAGGAGTGCGCAGGGAGATAGGTATTTTATGATTCTTACAGATGATTGCTCGAGAATGATGTGGGTCACATTCTTGAAGGACAAGTTTGAAGCCGTTGGAAAGTTCAAAGCTTTCAAAGCACTGGTAGAAAAGGAAAGTGGTAGAAGAATCAAATGCCTTAGAACTGATCAAGGAGAAGAATTCACTTCTGGTGAATTCAACAAATATTGTGAAGAGAATGGCATCAAGAGGCAATTGTCTGCCCCTCGGACTCCACAGCAGAATGGCCTAGCAGAGAGAAACAACTGGACTGTGGTTGAAGCGGCTAGAACTATGTTGATCCAAAGAAAGGTCGCTCACACCTTTTGGAGAGAGGCGGTGAACACTGCAGTCTACACAATGAACCGGGTACTCATAAAAAAGGGAAAGGATAAGACTCCTTATGAGTACTGGACCGGTAAGACACCAGTGGTAAGCTACTTTAGAGTGTTTGGTAGTAAATGTTACATCAAGAGGAGTGAACATCAAAGCAAGTTTGATGCTAAATGTGATGAGGGAATATTCCTAGGGTATTCCACTAAGAGCAAAGCTCTCAAATGTTTCAACAATAGGACTCAGAGAATTGTTGAAATCATCAATGTTAGGGTTGATGAAAACTCTAGGAAACCGATAGTGAGCAAGTAGGAGATGAACCGGTAGTAAACTTCTGGGAACCAGTTGCAAATCAGCCCAGTACCAGTAATTGTGCTCCTACACTGGTGGATGTTGATGAAGATGAGGATGAAGAAGAAAACCAAGAGGAATCTGTTAAGAACATACCTAGGTATGTCAAACTCAATCATGATCCAAAGCAAATCATAGGAGATAAGGATACAGGAATCCTTACAAGAAGAAACATCAAAGAAAACTCATGTATGATCTTTGAATTTGAGCCTAAATCATTCAAAGAGGCACATAAAGATGAAAATAGGATCAAGGCAATGGAAGAGGAACTTGATTAGATAGAAAAGAATGGTACATGGTCCTTGGTACCCAGACTAGAGCATAAAAATGTCATTGGTACCAAATGGGTTTTTAGAAATAAGCTGAATGAAGATGGGACAGTGATAAGAAATAAAGTCAAACTAGTGTGTAAGGGGTATGCTCAAGGAGAAGGAGAAGACTATGGAGAAACCTTTGCTCCAGTAGCTAGATTGGAAGGAGTTTGTATGCTTCTTGCATATGCAGCTTTTAAAGGATTCAAGGTATACCAAATGGATGTAAAATCTGCATTCCTAAATGGAATACTTGAAGAGGAGGTGTATATAGAGCAACCAGATGGGTTTGCCCTATCAGAAGACAGTGACATGGTGTGTAGGCTACATAAAGCCTTGTATGGACTAAAGCAAGCACTGAGAGCATGGTATGAACGCTTGCATTCCCATCTTGTGAAGATTAGTTTTGAAAGAACAAGTGAAGATAGCAATATCTACTTGAAATCAGAAGGAGATCTAATTCTGATCTGTGAAGTATTTATTGATGACATAATCTTTGGTGGAGGTGACAAGATGAGTCATGACTTTGCAGATGAGATGAAAAAGGAGTTTGAAATGTCACTCATAGGGGAAATTAAGTTCTTCATTAGACTGCAGATTCATCAATTGAAAAATGGAATCTTTATTACTTAGTCCAAGTATGTCAAAGAGGTGTTGAAGACCTTCGGCATGGAAGACAGTAAACCGGTTGGTACACCAATGGTGACCGGTTGTAAGCTATCAAAAGAGGATGACTCGACATTGGTAAATGAGAAGGATTACTGATCAATGATTGGTAAGTTGCATTATGTAGTGCATAGCAGACCGGACATTGCACATGCAATGGGTATTATTGCTCAGTTTCAGCAAAGCCCAAGAGAATCCCACTTGGTAGAAGTCAAGCGGATTCTTAGATATCTGAAGGGAACTATTGACTATGGGTTATGGTATCCATATAATAATGATTTCAACCTGAAAGTTTTCACAGATGCTGATGGGGCTGGTAATGTAGATGACCGGAAGAGCACAACCGATGGTGCATTCTTTCTCAGTGGTGGACTGGTCTCATGGATGAGTAAAAAGCAGAGCTGTATCTCTCAGTCTACAACAGAAGCGGAGTATGTTGCAACTTTTATGAACTGTACCCAGACTATTTGGATGAAGCATGTATTGAATGGCTTCAAAGTTCCTGTATTTGAACTGGTAAGTATATTCTGTGACAATACAAGTGCAATTAACATATCCAAGAATCCGGTTTTACATGCTAGAACCAAACACATTGAACTCAAGTATCATTTCTTAAGGGAAAAGGTTCAGAACAAAGAGGTTGTATTGGAACATGTTTCCAGTAAGGAGCAGTTAGTAGATATATTCACCAAGCCTCTACCAAAGGCTTAATTTACCTATTTGAGAGGTGAATCAGGGGTGCTGCCCCTTCAAGAGGTGAACTAAAAGTATGTGCTCCACATCAGTCAGGTATTGCAGTGTCCAATCTTTTTCAGGATTGATGTGTTGAAGGATGCTACTCCTCAGGGGGAGCAACATAGTGGAACAGGGAAGCTTGTGCCTCCACTTTGGCATTGTTGTCAAAGGGGGAGAAGATGTGAAGCGGGGAAGATATTTGCAGCAATAGGGAGAAGATGTGATGCTGAGTGATATCTTTGTATATTGTCATCAATGCCAAAGGGGGAGATTGTTGGCATATATGCAAGAGTATGATGACATGATGATATTGTATGTTGTCATTGATGTCAATATGCTGAGAAGTGAACTGGTATATTGAAGTTAAGCAACTGGAAAAGAGAACTAGTATGGTGGTGTAAACCGGTATATGTGCAATAAGTGAAGCGGTACGCTTGTCCAAGTGAACTGGTATGATGTTGTGAACCGGAACCGGTATGTCGGAACGAGAACCGGTACATTGAATGTGGTAGGACTACCGGTTGGTAGTCTTAGCCTTAGGGTTTCCAGTTGAAGTGTTCCAAGCCTGTGTGATTCAACCGATGACATTGTGTGATGAGTTAGCATTGTAATGGAGATCAGATCATGTTGCCATGTCAGTCGCGTGCACATGAAGGAGATTGATCCTATCTACCTCGAGAATGTGCGAAGTCTTTGCAAACGGTGGAGAACGCGTGATGGGTTATCGCCTCCAAGAAGCAGTGAAGAACGAACGATGGAGAATGACTTGAGATCTATTCAAGACTGTTGTATTCAAATGCAAAATGCTCAATGGTCAAGATTGAACTGATCAATTTCTTAACCTAAGTGTTTAGGGTTTAGGGTTTATGCTGCTGACCTATCTGTGTTCTATAAGGGCGATGTTGTGTTTCATGTTGAGGTTGTTGGCAAATGTTGTGTGTGTATCTAAGTGCAGAGATACGTGATTCTTGCTAGACCAAATAAGAGGATTGATACCTGCATAGTGTGTGTGCAGAAGGAAGGAACTAAAGCGGATCTGCATTGGCATTGAGTGCTATTACCAGATCATTGTAATACCTGTTGATCTTTAATTACTTCAACAATTGGAAAATCCCTTAACCGGGTAGCTTTAACCAGCTTGTTGTAAATCCTTTAACAGGGTGACTCAAAGCCATTGAGTTCATAAAATCCTCTGACAAGGTAACCTCTAACAGGGTTTAACCCTTAACCGGGTATTCTAGCCATCCCTTAACTGGGTGATCCCTAATAGGATCGGTTCCTAATAGAACCTGTTGTAACAGTCTTTAACCAGACTAGGCTCTTAACAGAGCGAACTTCCAAAGAGTTCAAAAACAACTTGTGGGTATTCATCCCCATTGTGGTTTTTCCCAGTTGGGTTTCCACATGAAAAATGTGTGTGTCATGTGCGATGCCTCTTTCATGTGATGCTTTGTTATTTTCTATCAAGCGGTGAATCATGTTATGCTAGTAAATTACTATATCTCTGATGATAGATTATCTATTTATGCAAAAGGATAAAGTGGAAATGAGGGAGTAGGTTGTATGGAAAGCTAAGTGTTGTCGGTTTATGTCTTTCCTAGTAGCATTGTGTTTAACTAGTAGTAATCTGGTTCTGACCGGTGTTAGTGATTGCCAGTCAAGTTCACTGTCTGCAATCAAACCGGTTAGGGAGAAGTTATTGTACCTGTACTAATTCACCCCCCCTCTCAGTACCGGTTTGGTACTCACCGTTCATCATTGAGTTATCAATCCTAACATGTTGTAAGCAACAACACTAGTTGGTGCAAGTGCAAGAAATGGTGCTATGATACTATGGGTTGAGGTATTCAATGCTTGACGCATAGAGTTGAGCAAGAATGATTTTCTCTTTCCTATCGTACCATGAACAATCGTACGTAATGGTTGTTGCGAGAGAGGGTTTTGATGGTGGGTCTTGACTATAATAAGGGCTAGCAATTTTTCTAAGGAAAGCTCAAAATCTATTGCTCGATTTGATGATTGTTGGATAAGAGGTATCAAGGTTTATGATTTACAGAGTGAAATGAAATCAACAACAACATTATCCAGTTCATGTGGTATATTATTGTAATGTTGAAAAAGGGGGTGAATGATGGAGATCTATACATATACATACATACATACATACATACATGCATACATATATACATACATATATATATACACATATACATACATATACATACATACACATATACATATACATATACATACATATACATACATTTACATATATGCACATGTATATGTATGTATACGTATGTGTATGTACATGTATATGCATATGTATGTATATATGTATGTAAATGTATGTATATGTATATGTATATGTATACATACATGTATGTGTATACACATACACATACACATACACATATATGTGTGTGTATGTGTATATATATATGTATGTATATGTGTGTGTGTGTGTGTGTGTGTATGTATATGTATGTACACACACACACACACACACACACACACACACACACACACACACACATATATATATATGGCTAATGAAAATGCATAAGTAATTGTGAACTCTAGGTACCCCCACTAAAGGGATAGAAATGCAGACAATGAAATTCCAAAATTAATAATGATATGGCATTCGCAATGATGGAAGTGACGAATATTTATGCATACATACATAGCAAAATATACATTGTGATCACAACAAAGATCAAAATTCAGAGAATGGAAACCCAAAATAAATGAAGGTATAACGTTCACAATGACAACAACAATGGAAACATTGCCTAATTACACGAAACATGCCTAAATGTAGCCAAGTCTTTAGCCGCATTTAATGCAGGATCTTCGCGTGACCACCAAAAAAATCAATAGAGAACATGGTAGGTCCATTTCTCTGTCAGTTAATGAAATTGTATTTCAATCTCTCTACATTTTTTAAGATTAGATCATTGTTGGTTTGCATGTATTTTTCCGGGTGCATGTCTATGATATTAGGGTTGCACTATTTGCATTTTCACTTAGGGGCTTAGTTATTCTACACACACACACACACACACACATCTACATGTCTACATCTACATCTACATCTACATATATGTATAAGTATATATACATATATGTATATGTATATATACATATATATGTATGTATATATATACATATATATCTATCTATAATATATATACATATACGTACATACATATACATACATATATACATATGTATACATATACATATACATACATAGACACACACACACACACATATACATATGTATGCATGCATACATATACGTACATATATGTATACATATATACATATATATAATCAATATATTGAAAAACTGATACAAAATTCCCAAACTCAAATTCAATCTCACAAAGTAAACTTTTCTCAATCAAAATCAATAATCATAAGAATACTTAACATTAGCCAGTTTGATTGTTCTATCAACTTAATCAGTAAAACAACTTCAACCTTTATATAAATCAACAATGCTTAAACTTAACTCAACATAGTCATCCTTCAATGCTTAATCATAAATTAATCTAATCAACATGTAACATCACATCCACAAAAGCATTCACCACTTGACACAAATATTTATACGTGGAAAACCCAAATAGGTAAAAACCACGGTGAGATGGGACTCACAAAGATAGCTATCTGAACTCTTCTGAAGTTCACCCTGTTAGGAGCCAAAGCCTGTTAGAGCTTTACAATAAGTCCTGCTAAGAACTAATTCCTGTTTAGGAATCACTCGGTCAAGGGATTTACAAGTATGCCTTTATGAAAAAGCACAATACCCTGTGAGGAGTAATCTCGCTAGAGGATTTAAGAATCCAAGCTAATGGACCACCTTGTTAGAGGATTTAATGAGTAACCAAGCTTGTTAGAGCTTACCCGGTTAGGGGATTTCACTTCTGTTGTAATTGTTAGAAAACAACAGTTTTGTTGATCTGTTTGAATAACACTACACTTGCTTGATCAGATCCTTCTTAAGCTTCAATCTGTCTTTACTCAAAGTATATATCCATCCACCGGTTAGGCAACTACACACTCACAAGTTTCTACCAATCTTGTCAACTTTGCCAACACTTTTACAAACAACTTCATCGACCTTAAATACATAAACAATTAGGTTTGTAACACAAGCAAAAACCTAATTCTCATCATCAAGATTACAAACAAGTCGGTACAATCTTGACTGTTAGAAATCATAATAATCTCTTCACATTCTTCAAGAAAATTCCAACTGTTCCATGATCACTGCTCCATTGGACTTTGTAATTCATCACACGTTGTGCATTAGATGCAATCCACTTTGCTCATTTCCAAGAAATCAAACAAATGCGCTAAATTAATTTGAACTTATCCTTATACAATGATCACACGTGTCTCCATCATTTCCGCTCAACTAGTAATAAACCAACAAACTTGATCGGTTAGGGTTTATCAATAGGTTAGGGTTTATTGGTTGGCAACAGGTAGGGTTTACCAGTTGCACTGCATAGAAAGGTTTAACCCTTTACATCAGTTTATCGGTTTAACTCACAAACTTTACATGCCGGTTACAACATTTTACAAATCTTTTCTTACTCTCTTCATACCGGTTTACAAGACAAAAGCAATAATAACAATAAAATCAACAATATGATGAATATCATTATACCAGTTCAATTGACATCAATGACAACATATGATTAATGCAATCTATATGCAAAATCCCACCAATCTGAAAAATGGCAACATATATATACATATGTGTATATATATACATATATATACATACATATATATGTATATGATGCTCTGCAAAAAGGATTATAAAATATGTTTGATGGCAACACACACAAGAGCACAAGAAACAAACGTTAGTGTTAGCAACAAAAGATTATCTTAAACAGGCATATCAAGAGAGATATTAAGCATGAAATAGAAAGCATATAAACATAGAATAAAATAGCTAATCAAGATGCTCATAGTTGCTCCTCCCTTGTTCCTCTCCTCTCCAAGTCCCAAATGAGTGTAGCTCTCAGCTTTTAGCACTAGCCATGGATGCCATATGGAGATTCAAGATGGTTGAATATGATAAGCAAATACTATGCAAGAGTAGATAGTGATGCTCTGAAAAAGCTCTATGCTAATGCCAGTATAACAACAATACTCTAAATGCTTCCTTTTGCTTGAGGAGAAGGGTTCTATTTATAGAAGAAATGGAGAAATGAAGGGTTAAGATTGAATGGTTTAATCAAGGGCCAAGTTTGAAAGTTGGGGATCCATGTGCACAATTGGCACCAATAAAATGGTGACAAGTGTCAACATAGGATTGGGTTGAGAGAAGAGGTTGGAGGCATTAAAGGCCTGAGAAGACCTCATGGTTATCTAGAGGCTAAGGGTCAAGTCCAAATTAAGATTACCCACTGGATTAAGAGTTAATCCAAGGATAAACCTTTGTGCAAATGTTTAAGAGATAATCATGGTCAAAGCATTAATGGCCTGATGAGACCTTTGGGTTGGGTAGAGGTTGAGTCAAAACAAATGTTTTAACCATGTGGGAGGGTTTGAGGTAACCATTAATGGTTATTGGAGACTTTGGGGATTAAGTGGTTGAAAGTTGAAAGCCTTCAATGGTTATCAAAGACTTTGAGCCATTTAGTGGTTGAAGGTTGAAAGCTTTTAATGGTTATCAAAGACTTTGAGGGTTTGAGAAGTGACTTCCCTTTTGCTTAGGAATGTGACAAAGTTTAGAGAAGGTGTTAGGTTATTTAGAAGTGATTAGAAAATTCTAGAAGGGGTTTAGGCATGCAAGTGGATTTTGTAGGAAAATGCAAGTGGGAGAAATTTTGGTATTTTCAATTAAAATAAAATCATTTATTTCAATTAAATGGTGTAATTTGCATTTGGATAAATATTTAAATAAATATTAATTTATTTAAATGAGAAAAATGAAGATAAAGCATTAACATGCTTGAAGACTTTGAGGGAAACCATTAAAGGCTTGAAGACTTTAAGGAAAAGCAATTAAAGTCTTAAGAAGACTTTAAGGGAAGCCATCAAGTTTGAAAACTTTAAAGCCATCAAATTTTGAAGACTTTAAGGGAAACCATTAAAGGTTTCAAGTGGGTGAGGATAAATAGGATTTTAAATAAATAATTTATTTAAAATAGTTGTGCAACTTGCATTTGTAGGAAAATGCAAGTGGGTGAGGATAAATAGGATTTTAAATAAATAATTTATTTAAAATAGTTGTGCAACTTGTTTTTGTAGGAAAATGCAAGTGGGTGGAGGATAAAGGTAATTTAAATAAATGATTTATTTAAAATTGTTGTGCAACTTGCATTTGTAGGAAAATACAAGTGGGTGGAGGATAAAGGTGATTTAAATAAATGTTAATTTATTGAAATGTGAGAGGTGGGATTTTGGGGGATTTAAATAAATATTAATTTATTTAAATGTGAGAGAATATTTAATTAAATAAATATGATTTATTTATTTAATTAATGGTCTGAATTTGGTTAAGTGAATTAAATCAAATAAATTGAATAATTTATTTAATTAATAGGAGAATAGGGTTAAGATGAATTAATTAAATATTAATTTAATTAATTATTAATTGATGGTTAAATAATCAAATAAATACTAAGTATTCATTTAATTAAGTGGACAGATTTATGTGACTACATTTGCCCCTCTTTGAGACGGTGCGGTTTATCGCGTTGTTTCAAAGAAAGAAAAATAGGTGTGAAGAAATGCCCCATAAAATGTAAATTTAATGGGTGGTATGCCCCCTCGAGAGATGGGCCGAATTTTATTATTTTTTTTTTTGAAAAATCGGGCGGTCTCTCGAAAAAGAATGAAAAGTGGAGGGGATGTAGAATAGAAGAAATTAGAACTAATGATGAAAGAATGGGAGAAAATGGAGTGAATATGAAGAAACAACAAGCCAGCGAGTACCCTGAGGTCATGCAAGAGATACATAGGAGATGTAGTGTGTGGTTTGGATTGATGCTATACAATTGATCAAAATTGGTTGGACAATCTGGTGCAATCGGTTTAATTGCCCTGGTCAAGTCAAAGCGTGACAGTTGATGTCAGTTGGTTGCTTGGACATGATAAAGTCTGAGTAAGTGAATCAAAGTGACCTGATGGTGACTTAGACAATTGATGTAATTGCCCGATGAAGTCAAGGTATATGAAGCAAAACACTCGTTAAGACGTAGACAATTGATGTAATTGTCCGATGTGATTGTGTTTGATTGGTTGATCAATTGATAGTGTGTGCGTGTGATGGATGGTTGTGGGGAATCATGGCAACCCCGCTGAGACTAGGTCATTATGATAAATGCCTGTTGTAGTCTAGGTTTGCCATAATCGATTACCTGTTGAGACCCGAAGATACTTGATCAGAGTATCTATTGATAGTCTAGGTGTGTGGGAGTCGATGTATCTGTGTAGACAGAGTAACTGGCTTAATTTTTTTGGATGAGTGAGGATGGGAAGCAATGAAGGGATTATGATGATGTTGATGATCAAGATAGGGAGGGTGAGGGGGGATTTGATGTTAGATAGAAGATATGGAGGACTAGGACCGAGTCCTATGGAAGAAGATGAGTAAAATAGAGTATGCATTATTATGACTATGTATGCATGATATGCAACTATTATGAATGTATGGATGGGTGGAATGCAACGAAATGCAATATATACAGATGAGATGGAATGACGATCCATGGTGCTTTATTTTTCATCATTGAGCTTTAAAATGTTGTAAGAAAATACAAGCAACTTGACATAAAGATTCAAGATGACCAGAGTATTTCTTACATGGATTTTGATATAGCAAGTTAATATAAGCAACTTGATATAATGGATCAAGTTGACTTGAGTATTGCTTGCAGAACAGACAAGGATTATCTCCTTTCATGCATGACTTGGATCGTCCTCCTTGATCTTAGGCTGACCATATCCTGAGACAAGTGCATACCGTAATAAGAGATAAAACCTTTATCCAGTTTGGATGAGGTAGGAGGAACCAAAGAAAGAGAATTGTACCTGCAAACAAACAATATATACATAAAGAATAAAGAATATGGATCCTTGGTAATGGTTCATGCTCATATGGTCGAGGTATACGCTGTAGTCAGCAAGCCATAGTGATCCATGACTGCATTTGGCATAAGATCACATAGCTCAATGAACTTCCCACGTAGACACCATTAGTACATGCCCCAGAACTTCATCGGAAATAATGCACAAACAATACAAAACAATGCTGAAAGATCCCAATACAGATAAACGAATGATTGTACTCACAAACCAACCGAGTATTTGATAGCTTAACATAATTTTCTTATCAAAGAAAACGTCACTTTTGTCTTTGTTTTGGTAAGGAAGGATGCATCCTTGTTGAAGACAGTTTTGAGTGTTGATGTTGATTGTATGGTCGATTGATAAGTGGTCATCGTGTGAGTATTTTGTCAATGTTTGTTTTGGTATCTGCATGGATGAGTATGTACAAAGTGTTGCCATGTTTTTGTGTGATTTTTGATGTTTTCTGATGTTTTTGAATTTTGTATTATTTTTTAATGTTTTTGGTATTTGCGAAACATTTTGAATGTTTTTGGATTTTGGGAGACGTTTTTTTTGAATGTTTTTGTCAATGAATCACCAGTAATGTAGAATCCACTTCCATCATCTAGATTTTTTAAGGGTATTGCCCCCAAGTGTAGACATGACTATGAAAAAGTGGGATGCAAGACGTATGGATTACTATCATAATTGCAGAGGAATAACAAGCCATGGTTTTGGATGGATGGATGTATGTATGAAGTAGATGCGATCGCAACAAGTCTGAAAGACAATGGAGCCATAGCCTTTACGAGTGGCACCTGTTTGCCAGGTTTTCATCATCGTACTTACCCAAGGTGCCACCGGAGTGGTTGTTCACCGTTTGGATGCATGATTTTTCTTTACTTTTTTGAATGTTTTTGTATTTTCTTTAGGACATTTTTTTTTGAAATGTTTTTGGTATTTTCTGGTATGTAGGGGAGCCTGATGCTCTATACACCTTAGGTATAAAACCATTTTAGGTGCATGCTGTTGATTGGATCTGCAAGTGGTTCTCCTTCTGATGTAGCCAATTGATATGCCTCGGACCCGAACACAGCAGTGACAACATATGGGCCTAGCTAGTTTGATTCAAACTTGCCCTGATGTTCTCTGTTTGGTTGGTTGCGAGGATTCTCTCGTAGAACAAGATCACCTACCTCAAATGTACGAGGTCTAACTCGGTGATTGTAGCTTCTGCTCATGCGCTGCTGATAGGCTTTGAGGTGATTGTATGCAGCTTGTCGTTTCTCATCAAGTAACTCTAAGTCCTGAAGACGGGATACTCTGTAGGCTTCATCATCTATGAGATTGTGCAAGGAAACCCGTAATGATGGTATCTCAACCTCAATAGGCAAGATAGCTTCTGCACCATAGACCAATGAATAAGGAGTTGCACCTGTAGGGGTTCGAATGCTAGTTCGATATGCCCATAGCGCTGGATTTAGTTGAACATGCCAATCACGGCCGACATCATTGACTGTCTTCTTTAGGATCCTCAATATGTTTTTATTGGATGCTTCGGCCTGACCATTGCCTTGTGGGTAATAGGGAGTGGAAAAGCGGTGTTGGATATGAAATTTCTCACAAAGTTCATGGACATCCTGATTTTTGAAAGGAAGACCGTTATCTGTGATGATGGACATGGGCACACCATACCGACAGATGATGTAGTTGAGGATGAATGAGGCGATCTGCTTGCCGGTGACTTGGGTAAGTGGAACAGCTTCGATCCACTTTGTGAAATATTCGGTGGCGGTAATAATGAATTTATGGCCATTGGATGAAGATGGATGGATTTTACCCACAAGGTCAAGGCCCCATTGACAGAAAGGCCATGGTGTCGTGATTGGTTGCAGTTCCTAGGCCAGTGCATGTATCAGGTCGCCATGAACTTGACATTTCTTGCATTTTCTGACAAAGTAGTAGGAATCCTTTTCCATAGATGGCCAATAATATCCAGCTCGCATGAGTTTCTTGGCTAGTGACGGACCACTCGAGTGAGTCTCACAAATTCCTTGATGTACCTCTTCCAAAGCCTTTGTTATCTCATCTTGTTCCAGACATCGAAGGAGAGTACCATCAAGACCGCGTCGGTATAGGGTTTCGGCAATAATGGTATATCGAGCAGTTTGGCGAATGGAGGTTTTACGTTGGTTATTTGATTGGTTGGGAGGAAGGGTGTGATCGCGGAGATAGGTGTAGAACTCACCGTACCATGGGGATTCAGAACCGACAAGGCGACATATCATCTTGAATTCAGGGGTATCATAAGCGGGGATCCAAATCTGTTCTACCAAGAACTCGTAGCGTGTTGAATTTTGTGGAAGATCTAGGAGAGATGCGATGGTAGCCATAGCGTCAACAACTCGATTCTGATCTCTTGGTATCTGCTCAAAAGTGATAGTAGTAAATGATGTCTTTAGGTTGTCCACCATTTGCTTATATGGCATGAGTTTATCATTCTTGGTCTGATATTCATCTATTGCTTGTCGAATGACCAGTTGTGAGTCGCCATATACTTGTAGTTCTTGTAATTTCCATTGTACGGCTAACCTGAGTCCTGTGATCAAGGCCTCATACTCTGCCATGTTGTTTGTGCATGGAAATGTGAGCCTGTAAGACTTCGGGATGCTATCACCCTGAGGTGTGATAAACAGAATGCCTGCCCCCGAGCCGTGCCTAGTGTATGAACCATCAAAATATAGTTTCCATGGTTGTGCTGTTGTGATCATGAATATCTCTTCATCTAGAAAATTGGAAATGAGAGGATGATCGCCTGAGTGGTGCATCGGCCAACTGATCTGCAATAACTTGACCTTTGATAGCTTTACGGTCTACGTACTCAATGTCAAATTCACTTAGAATCATCACCCATTTGGCCAAGCGGCCTGTCAATGCTGCTTTGTTAAGTAAATACTTGAGTGGATCAATCTTTGCAATGAGTTGTACTTTGTGTGTTAACAGATAGTGCCTCAGTTTAGTGGCTGCTAAGATTACTGCTAGGCAAGCTCACTCAATAGGCGTGTAATTGAGTTCATAGCCCACTAGTGTGCGAGAGATGTAGTAAACAACACACTCTTTTCCTTCTGCATTATGTTGTGCCGGTAGTACACCCAACGCTGTACTTGTTGCTGAGATATAGAGTAACAACGATCTACTTGGATCTGGTGGCATCAGCAATGGTGGATTCATGAGATAGTTTTTAAGTGTCTGAAATGCTTGCTGGCATCGGGCATCCCACTGAAAGTGGATGTTCTTGTGTAGCAGGTGTGTGAATGGGTGACACTTATCAGCCAATTGTGCAATGAATCTTCGAATGGATTGAAGCCATCCTTGTAATGTCCTTAGCTGACTGATATTCTTTGGAGGTGGCATGTCCATGATTGCTTTTACCTTTGCTGGGTCGACCTCAATACCTTTGCTTGAGACAATGTATCCTAGAAGCTTCCCGGAGGTCACTCCAAAGACACATTTCTTTGGGTTGAGTCGAACATGGTATTGTTCCATTCTATCAAAGATTTTATCTAAGATGTGGAGATGCCCTTCTCTGGTGAGTGATTTTGCTAGTAAGTCATCAACATAATCTTCCATCATAGTATGCATCATGTCATGGAAGATGGTGGTCATTGCTCTTTGATAGGTTGCTCCTGCATTCTTGAGACCAAAAGGCATTACATTCCAGCAATATGTGCCCCATGGACATGTGAAGGATGTCTTATGTTGATCTTCTGGTGCGATCTTTATCTGATTGTATCCTGAAAAGCCATCCATGAGTGAAAGCATGGCGTGTCCTGTTGTTAGATCCACTATGATGTCAAAATTTGGTAAGGGGAAGTCATCCTTAGGACATGCTTTATTCAGATCTCTAAAGTCAGTACAAATGCGGATGCCCCCTTTTGGTTTGCCGACAGGCACAATATTGGAGATCCATTCTGCATAATCAATTGGCCTAATGAAACCAACATCTAGGAGTTTCTTGAGTTCTGTTTTGACTAGCACTGCAATCTGGGGATGCATCTTACGAAGCTTCTGCTTGACAGGTTTGGCTCCTTCTGCTACGGTGAGGTGATGCATGACTAAATCAGGATCAAGCCCCAGACATGTCTGCATATGACCATGCAAAGTTGATTTGACGCTTCTGGAAGAACTCTATAAACTTAGGTTGTTCCTCTGGAGTGAGAAGAGATGCTAGATGTATGAGATGAGAATTTTCAGGAGTCCCCACATTGTATTCTTTGGTTTCCTCGATGAGAATCGTTGATCGTTCCTGTTGTGCATTAGCAGGGAGAATGTCAAACCCTTCATCCTCAAGTGCCTCAGAGAGGTTTTCACCATTGGATACACTCTTTCTTTTTACTTTTGTTGGATCAAACAGTGCCACAGTGTGGTTTTCACTGGAAGATCCATGCTTTATTGTTATATTTTTGCAGCTGAAAGGTTTGGCATCCGCCTCGAAGTATGCTGCGCTATTAAGTTCAATGGCAAATCCAGCTTTGTGATCCCCGCTTGGTAGGTTATCCCTTAATTCCAAAAAGTCAATGATGGCGTCATCATTTTGGAAGAGGTCAAGACATGGGGGATTTGGTTGGTTCCATTCGATGAGTTTAGGGTGGATAATGGGCATTACTTCATCGATTATGTTAAGTGCGGGAAATGTATCAGTGAGGGTTAAGACGTTATGGTGAAGGTCATTAATGGTACTCTCCCTGTCAGAATCAGGCGTAGGATGAGACATAGGGTCTGTGGAAGATGTTTCTAGTTCGAGAACCCAAGTGGTCTTTATCTGTGATTCTCCATAAATAGGGATATCTTTGCATGGCAGAGGTAGTGATGCATCTTCCTCATCTGAAGTATTAAGTTGTACCGAATCAAATTCCCATTCATGTGAGTCGGTCTCTGAATCACTTTCCAGCATCCGATTGCTATACCATACTGGGATGTCTTTTGAGTTAAACACTGCAGGTGTGATTGGTTGATGTACCTTTGTAATGATCGATGATGTAGGAAGTTTGATGGGGATAAAAGAATCTGGCACAGGAAGTATCGACAGTGTTGACTCAGTGGCTTCTGTGGGAACTGCTGGTACCATAGATGCTGCTGCGGGTTCTAATACAGTTGCTGCTGTTAATGGTACTATGGATGTAATGGCTGCTGCGAATGGGATTACTGGTTTGATTGGTGGGATGATTGGTATTGTAGATGGTTGTGTTGGGGTTGTGAGCCTCGATGGGGCAGTCGGGATGGTGCTTGAAGCTGCTTTGATAATGAAAGGTGTCCTTTTTGCAGTAGGTCGACATAATGGTTTGGTGGGTTTTCCTTTGAATTTGAGTTAAGGAAATATCTCTTTTTCAAAGCCTAGGCTTGTATTACCTTTGGGCTTTAATTCTGGTAGCAGAGGTTCATGTCGTCCTTGTTTGCAATATCTTAAAGCACTCTGACCATCATATCCCATTCTTTGCATAATGAGGAGACCTTTGCCATACTGATCTGTAGGAAGTCTAACTTGCGGTATATTAGTGGTGATGGGATCTTTATAGATCCAGTCCGCTAAGTCCTCATCTTGGGTTTCTTCTTCTTGACTCTTTCCAAGGATGAAAGGCATCAAAGCACATGCAGTCGTGTTTAGTGGTTGTTGGAGTAACTGTTGTGGTTTACCATGTGTTCGAGGAGAAGTGGGCATTTGTCCCACACAAAAGAGTTGACTCAAGTTGTATTCCCCGGGACCTTCCTCTGCTACCTTCATTTTAAGCTTTTCTTGCTTGGGCATAGGGGTGTTCGAAATGGCAAGAGAGGCGGGACTTACATATGATGTGGAGGAAATGGCTTCCCTATTATTAGGAACAATAATCTCTGGTTGATGGTTGATATTATGGCAAAAAGCAAAGGGATTTGCATCGCCCAGGATTGTGATCTCTGTACCGTTATGTGGGAACTTGATACATTGATGGTAGGTAGATGGAATAGCTTGCATGGCATGTATCCAAGGTCTCCCTAATAATAGATTGTATGGCAGAGGAAGGTCCAGAACCTAACAAATGATGTGCTTTACCACAGGGCCTACTCGGATTGGTAGTACCACAGTTCCTTTGGATGAACGCTCCGCATCGTCATAGGCTTTGATTGTGATCTTTTGACGAGGATCCACTGATTCTACCGCATATCCCAATGCTGTGACCAACTGTAGTGTACAAATATTCAGGCCTGCTCCATTATCAATCAAGACTCGCTTGATCCTATGCTGGTTAATAAATCCTTCGATGTGGAGTGAGGTGTTATGAGGTTGCTGAAAGGAAGAGTTGTCACTTTCGGAAAAAGTGAGACAAGGTGATGACTTTATATTTCCAACCATTGCTTGAAATTGGTCTGTATTCAGGTTTGTAGGGATTGACGCCTCTTGGAGTGCTTGATCCAAGATAGTTTTATGAGATGGCGATAGACGCAAAAGCTCTAAAATGGATATAAGCGCAGGGGTTTTGTCTAATTGTTCCACAAGATTGTACTGCTTTGGGATGGAGGTGGTGCCTTGTGGAGTTGCCTTTATGGTAACTTTGCCGCGACGTGTAACAACATTGCAATTTGAGTTGGGATTTTTGAAAGTTATAGTTGCAACTTGTTCATTGGCATCCTACAGATGATTTACAGTGTAATTATACGTAGCCTGTGTATAATCAGTGGTATCAGTGCCTCGTCTAGAAGTGGAAGGACCCCTTTGATCTTGTGATGGAAGTGGATTTTTGAACATCAGATGATCATTATTTGTTGTTTTTGGGTCATGTCCTTCAATTTCAATTTCTCCTCGATCAATAAGATCCTGAATGAGATCTTTCAATCAGTGACAATTACTTGTCTTGTGCCCTCTTCCTTGATGGAATTCATAGTGTTCAGTATCTCTCCACCATGCCGGTTTGACCTGAGGCTCATAGTTTGATAGTTTAGGTAGAGTGACCAAATTTTGAGAAATGAGTTGTCGCAATACTATTTCAATGGGTTCCCCTAAAGGAGTGTATGTGCGTTTCTGTTTTTGCTGACGAGGTCTAGGTTCATTGTGAGATGTGATGCGACCTTGATTAGAAGGAACATTTGTGTTGTTTTGAGGTGGAGGATTTTGTCCTACAAACCGAACCACAGGTTGTGCATTTTGGATAGTCCGGGCATCCACAACCCCATCGTTGACGATATTCTTGTTTTTATTCTAGAAGCTTGGTTTATCACTATTGAAGCGCGGGCAAGGACCATCTTTTGGTTCATTAAAGATTTTGATGAGTCCTTTCTTGATGAGTGCCCGTTCACATTTTAAACCCTTGGTGATCATATCATTAAAAGAGTCTATGTCTTTGACATCCAGGTGAAATTCCATTTCTTCGTTTAAGTTGGAAATGAATATTTCCACTACTTCTCGTTCAGGTAACTGAAGAGAACGTCTGCTAGACATTTGGCGCCATTGTTGCAGGAATACTGAGAATAGTTCACCTGGTTTTTGTTTGGTGTTGCATAGATCAGCCATGGTGATGTCGCGTTCAATGTTATGAGAGTAATGAGCGAGGAATTTTTGGATAAGTTCCTCAAATGTTCTAATGCCACCTGGTAGTCGAGAAAACCATGATGTGGTTGTTCCTCCCAAGCTTTGGGGAAAAAGGTGCATTAGGTATGTGTCTTCATATGCTACTTCGAGACAAGCGGAATGAAATTCTTGGACATGATCGTGGGGATCCCCCTTTCCTCTATATTTTTCAAATTTGGGTGTTTTGAATCCTCGTGCAAATGGTGGCATGTAAAGATTCCTATCAAAAGGATAGGGACAGATGTCATTGAGTGAGAATTGGTTAGTCTTGACACCACTATGAAGCTGTTGGGTGAGATTCTCGACTTGTTGCCGCAACATCTCCATTTCATTTGGAGGAGGAGCTGGTGGGTTACCTCGAGGAATGTTATATCTGATGGGATCTCTACCTCTTTCCTCTTCATGGCGACTTTGTCTTTCTGATGCTTGTCTTAATTGGGCAAGATCAAAGTCAGAGGGGAGTTTTGCTCCTTCTTGAGCGAGTCTTAAGAAGTGAGCATCTGCATTGCTCCTGAGTATTTCGTCAAATAGTCTATTAAAGAGAGGGTTATGTTGAGCCCTTTCTATTGTTGCAGGAGTAGGAGTACTTGGGTTTTTTTCATTTGCATTTCCTCCAAGTGCTTCTTGAAATTCATTGAGATTGTCCTCTTCTTCTTCTTCCATTTCTATTTCTCGTTGTCTTGACCGTGATCGGGTTTGAGCCATTTTGTTTATGAGTCTTTGTTGAAGTTGAGTGAAAATGATGTTGAGTTTTTGATGAAATGAGAGATTGATGATTGGTGAATTGTGTTGCATGTGGATCTCTAGCACTTTTAAGGTAGATGTAACCGAAATTCCTTCTTTGAATTGCTTGTTTGTTTGATAAGTTTTGATGTGATAAGGTGTAGAGAAATCTGAGATATGTTACAGATTTAACTACCTAGTAATGAGAGGATTCACTCATGAACTAGTTTTAACCTGCGTAGATGTGTCTCTTAGGATGAGCTTATCCTAGATGTAGAAACAATCTAAAAAGTGATGTGATGTGTTTGATTTCAAGCAATATCTAAAAGAGAACTTGGGACAAGAACCTCTTAATGTTTTGAGAGTTGGGACGGATTGATGATGAAGTGATGATGTATGAGTGAGATGATGGATGAAAATGTTTTCAACTTCAATAAAAACTTTGTGTTACAAATGGGACAAACTCTATCTCTTCCCTTTCGGGTGTTGGTGGTATTTCTTGAGCTGTGTTGTATGTGATACAGATGTTTGGGAAGAAGTTGGGATTAATCTTTCCTCCTTGGTTTTTGTGATAACTCAGAGCTCTATATTGCATAAAAGCTCTACGGTTCAATGATTCGGAATCAAATTCGTTTGTTTTTCCTTGAAGGTAGAGACGCATGGGACGCAGAAAGACTCTATGTGAGACAAAGATTTGTCTATTTATATAGAAGAATTTCCTCCTTTTGATCAAAGCCTTTGAGCTCAATGGTCTTCTTTTCAAGTTGATATTCTGATGACGCTTCTTCTTTCGCAAGATGTGAAGAATGGTCATAAAATTTGACTCTTTGTTGTTTGTACCTTGTTTTTGATGTTTTTGGTTGTTTTGACAGATGTTTGGCTGGATGAATACTTTGTTTTTGGGAAGTGATTTTTTGATTTTTCTTTGACAAAAAAACAAAGCAAGCACACAAACACAAGAATGTTGCCTCAAAGGCACAAATGAGTATGGGTCTAGATCAACCCAATCCTTGGACTTTTATATAACCCTTCTTTTAGATGTATTTTAAGGTGTATTTCCAAAGCCTGAAGTCGGCTCAATTTGCACTTGGTCGTGACTAAAATGAACACACTTCAAACACTTTTTATCCCTAAGGTCAAATGGCCAGTTGTGATAAATTTAGCCCACATCTTGATATTTCTTCGACTTTGGTACTACATACCTTATGAATCCCGCCTTGGCAGGTAAGGATGTGATATACTAAGCCTTGCATGAGCATAACAAATAGATGATCCCTATGATGGGGGAGTCACCACTTTTATCAAGCCACAAGTGACTTTTCAAAAAGCTATGTTTCTACTCAAGGAAATATGTATGGTGAGTATCTTGGGAGCAAAACCATCTATGCTCTTGCACTAAATTATATCGCAAATATCCTCAATCAATAGAATGGGTGGGCTACTACTTAAAGGTGTTTAGTCATGTTCGATGTTTTTGGACATAAGTTCATTCTGCAGTGACTCACTTAAGAGCCTTGTAACTGGTGGTGGGGCCCATTTGTCCTTTCGGCCAGTTACACTGTAGGAACAGCTATACCCAAGGCTACAACTTTCGCTCACATCTGATTTCTATAGCGGCTCGAAGGATTTACCGCTCAAGGTCGTTCCCAAGAGTGATGTGTCTCTTGGCAAGCCTCTCTTAAAAAGATAAAATTTTGAGTGTTACTAACACTTTTCTCTTGCACCTAGGACCACGAAAGCCAAGGGAGAGGATAGTGTGTGTTAGAAGTAGGACCACTCGACCAACTCTTTGCACAAGTGTGCCAAGCACGAAAAACATTTGTTCTTTTTAATCTATCATTGCAATGTGATCTAACTATTTGGAGATGTTGCTCCAACAATCATGGTGTTCTTTTTAATTTTCAAAGGCAATTGTTTGAGTAAACTAGAATTTGAAAATCCTGGTCAACTTAATGAAAAACACATTTGCATGAAATAAAATTGCTTTAAAAATGAGACAAGTTGATTGTGAATTTTATTTGCACCAAAAATGGAAGTGTGGATTGTGAGTTTTATCTTGATGCAAGAAATAAAATTTGCCTTGTTGATTTTAAGCACCAAAACGAAGTTTGTTTCCTAACTTGCAAAAAAATTAAGTTGTTTTTGTATAAGTTTGTGGTTCTTTTTACCTTGGAACAATGAAATTCTTTTTAAGAGCCCCAAACAAATGTGTGATTCTTTTTTAAAAGCCCAAATTTGAAATGTGAAGTTAATTTTAAACCAAAATAAAAAGTGAATTCATTTTTAAAACCAACTTCAAAAACAAGTTAGTAAAAAATATAAATCTACTTTTTAATCTAATTTAAATCTGCACGAAAGAGAAAAATAGTTAGTAAAATCCGCCTATTTGGTGGGCTTCTACAAGCCTAATTTTTTTTTTTTTTTTTGGTTTTTTTTTTTTGGTTACAAGGTGATTTGTACAATGTTTTGTTACAATAGCGCTAGTCTGCGTTTGAACAGAGGCACTATTTAACACAAACGCACTAAAAGAAAGGGAAAGACAGAGAAGGCAAAAGCACTGAAACAGGGTGAATAGCGCCAAAATAATGTCAAACGCACCAAAACAGTGTCAAAAGCGCAACCTATGTGACATTTTCAACATTCAAACATGTTATTGGTTTAAAAAAAAAAAAAGTTGATCTTTTTGGTGTTTGGATTCACGTCGGGTTCACCAAATGATGCTCTGCAAAAAGGATTAGAAAATCTGTTTGATGGCAACACACACAAGAGCACAAAAAACAAACGTTAGTGTTAGCAACAAAAGATTATCCTAAACAGGCATATCAAGAGAGATATTAAGCATGAAATAGAAAGCATATAAACATAAAATAAAATAGCTAATCAAGATGCTCATAGTTGCTCCTCCCTTGTTCCTCTCCTCTCCAAGTCCCAAATGAGTGTAGCTCTCAGCTTTTAGCACTAGCCATGGATGCCATATGGAGATTCAAGATGGTTGAATATGATAAGCAAATACTATGCAAGAGTAGCTAGTGATGCTATGAAAAAGCTCTATGCTAATGCCAGTATAACAACAATACTCTAAATGCTTCCTTTTGCTTGAGGAGAAGGGTTCTATTTATAGAAGAAATGGGGAAATGAAGGGTTAAGATTGAATGGTTTAATCAAGGGCCAAGTTTGAAAGTTGGGGATCCATGTGCACAATTGGCACCAATAAAATGGTGACAAGTGTCAACATAGGATTGGGTTGAGAGAAGAGGTTGGAGGCATTAAAGGCCTGAGAAGACCTCATGGTTATCTAGAGGCTAAGGATCAAGTCCAAATTAAGGTTACCCACTGGATTAAGAGTTAATCCAAGGATAAACCTTTGTGCAAATGTTTAAGAGATAATCATGGTCAAAGCATTAATGGCCTGATGAGACCTTTGGGTTGGGTAGAGGTTGAGTCAAAACAAATGTTTTAACTATGTGGGAGGGTTTGAGGTAACCATTAATGGTTATTGGAGACTTTGGGGATTAAGTGGTTGAAGGTTGAAAGCCTTCAATGGTTATCAAAGACTTTGAGCCATTTAGTGGTTGAAGGTTGAAAGCCTTTAATGGTTATCAAAGACTTTGAGGGTTTGAGAAGTGACTTCCCTTTTGCTTAGGAATGTGACAAAGTTTAGAGAAGGGGTTAGGTTATTTAGAAGTGATTAGAAAATTCTAGAAGGGGTTTAGGCATGCAAGTGGATTTTGTAGGAAAATGCAAGTGGGAGAAATTTTGGTATTTTCAAT